>NC_092607.1:10350000-10662500 GCF_047663525.1 Anas platyrhynchos
GTTCTAAAAACTCAAGTCGCTCCTGCACCAAATGGACTTAATCTGTATCTACTTAAAGTTTGGACTTCCTATTGCTATTCGATACAGTTGTTTTCTGTAGGTTACTTTAGTCAATTAGTTAGCTACTCAGTTTTGGCATGATTCAGATCATATGGCATTCCCTGTAGAACTGGGAACACTAATCCACTTTATGGTTTCTCCCTCTAAGCGCTGATAAATTCTAAACTCTGCAAAAACATTTAATTTCATTATTTGTTTTAAATCTAAATCATAAAAAGACATGGACTGTGTTTTTTTTTTTCCTCTGTTCTTTTTTAGGGCTAGAACTTAATAGTCCTTTATCAGAATAAAAACGTGAGCGTGCAGTAAGTTATTACAGTGCTTTTTATGTTCTTTCCTTAAGAAAAAAATTATAATCATAATTAATACAGTAGCAAAATTCTGAGGGAAGCAGAAACACATAGAAATGAACTTCATTAGTGGGATGCCAGCAAAAACATACATGAATCAACTGTTAGTGGGATGGCAGCAGTAACAAGAAAGTAACAGGTTTTACAAATCCAAGTGACAATATTTTATCTTCCAACAGCTGCCTCAGGGTGTAAATGAAGTTCCTGCAATATTAGACCAGATCTATCAACATGAATTCTAATGATTCGTATTTTATATAGTAAGGTTTCAGGACTTAGTTAAAGCTTCATCAGTTTTCTCTCACTAATGGAGTCAAAGATGCAAAGTGCAAACAGCATTTACCACTACTTCTCAACTTCTGGTCTGTAACACCAAGAAATCAAGCTTATCTGTTTTATTTGCCATTTTAGATTGAACAAAAGTGTTTCAGTGATGTAACTGACAGCTCCCTCAAAGCCAGAACACCCCAAATTCAGGTTGCCAGCCCAGACTTTGATCTCTTATGTCTGCTACATACACCTCACATCTGCCAGATGGAGAAAATGGACAAATTGGGCCTTTAGCCTTTTTAGTCAAGTCTTTACTAACATAACATTGTCCACAACCATAGACAACAGCAGTCAACTATAATAAAGACTATGAAATAGTGCTACTTTTAAAGCAAGAAAACTGAAATAACACATTTAGTAATGTTATTTACACTGCCATAAGAAGATAGAGTTGTACTACAGATCTGTTTTATCACTTCATGTCAATTAAGTCTTTCAGGGGGATCTGCTTAGCTCTTCTCTTACAACAAGCCACCCAGTGATGAAAGAAGATTTTTAAACTCCAGAGTAGCATGCTATTTAAAGAATGGCAAACGGAGACAGAGAACAATGTCATACACAGAGTTAAGTAGCATGACTAGGTACAGTAAATTACAATATTTAAAAAGAGTCCTTACTTAAGTCCTTTCTTCAAAGCTTCAAAAATTTTCTTCACCTGCAGTGGTTTTGGATCCCAGATGACTGCCCCTTTCTGCAGTGAAGAATATGCCTTGGGGGACTTCAGTGACATTCTTGATCTCACTGAACTTCTGTTGAGAGACTTTCTGTAGAAAAAGAAGAGAAATATGGGAAAGACGCAAAACACATCACTTCGGAGAAGACATGCCTAACCCAGAGAGTTTCCAGTTTCCGAATCCCATGTATTTTTACCAAAAGGATTAAAGCTCTTGGACACACTGAAAACACTTCAATGGATAACATTAGAACATTCAGGCCCAGCCCCACATACCCAATGAAGAAAAGCTACAATTTTTTTTTTTTTTTTGACTCCAACAAAAATAAGAAGTGGTTCCTTCTCCAAGACTGAAGCAGACTCAAGGAAGCCTAATGGTTCTCTTTTGCCCCTTTTTAAAGGCAGAAGAATTGTGCAGGTCTTCATTTCTTCAGGAAGTGGGGGATATTAAGCAAAGAAAAGAAAAGCTCATTTCTGGAACAGGTAAAGGATCATACTGTTAGTACTTGTCTTAACAGACTTGTTGGGCCACTAGCTGAGGCCCTAATACTATATACACATTCACACTAGCTGCTGAGTCAACTATAGATCTAGTCATGCTGCAAGACACAGACATTGCTGTTCTGACTCTCACCTGCAATTCAGGAAAACGAGGCAATGACTTTTTGATCTGCTCAAGGCCTAACAACTGTAAACTGGAAGTAGAATTCAAGAGACTTTTGCTCTCCAGCTACCAGTAATCTCCAGAGATAAGCTAAACCATTTACACTTCTAAGCACTAGCTTGGACGCAAGAAGCACAGATTATGACAAACACACACAATTAGCTTTAAAACACTACCAAGAGACTGGATAAGCTATTATCTTTCCAATTGACAGAGCTAACATAAAAAAACCTTTAATAACAGCTATCTTTTTGCTTGTACTCACTAAAGGGAGCACTTAAAGCCCTACCATGTTTTAGGAAAGCCTACTACCAAGCCCAGATTACACACAAGATATAATTATTACAGTGTTTTTTCAGAAACTAACACTTCACTTACTTTTAAAAGCAACTGCAAAACCAAATACTGTTTCTAACAGAAGTCCCACATGCAGGACTGCTTGTGCTAACCTGATGAATTACAACATCCCTAACCATTAGCTATGTATCTATCACATTTAAAGCAGAAAATGAACTCTCCGCAAATGGTTCTTTCAGATTGTCAGGTTCCTGCTTGGCTTCTAGCTAATATAGTCTTCTAAGTCTTAATTATTTTTATCTAGTTTTGTTAATACTCCCTGTAAGTCGAGGCTCTAAAATAACATTAGCTAAAGAAGTTTCCTGTTCCATGAGACTGAGCCAACTGGTTGCACTCAAAGGAGCTTTCCACCTTCTCTATAATCCTCGTCCTAAATTCAGCTCACCTGGGGAAATGATGAACTCCAACAGGCTTAATAATTATCCATTGGCTGCCTTAAGGTCTAGGCATGTGACTCAATGCCTAAAGAGATTATTGAGCTTGGTGATTAAATAGGCCCAGCAAACCTGAGAGCTGTTCCCAGTCCTACTCTAGAAACCTTTAAGTAAATACTTTAGCTATCCTGGTGCTAAATTTCCACTTAACTTCATTTTTTAACACCTTATCTGTTGCCAAACAGTACTAGATATTTAGTTTCTTCACCACAATGATTATCTTATTTTTTATGATGGCTTATTGTAAAGTGTTAATCAACCAAACCACTTGGAACTCAGGTTACCTATAACGAGGAACACAAGTGTTAAATTAGAAACGTGCAACGTTTCCCTAAGATAATGAATCTTTGAGTATTCCATGCAAAATGAGAGGGTTTCAACAGGAATAACACTGGAAGTAACAGTCCAGCCAATAACAACAGTTGAAAGAGTCTCTTATAAGGATCATGACTTAAAATTCTTTCATGCAAAGAAATGATTAGTATCCATTTTCATGTTTTAGATGAGTACTCCAAAGAGCAAGATACCATACGGAACATATAAGGCAATTCTATCTTTTTGAAATTAAAAAGCCCAAATTACTCCTGGTTTTTGTTTGTTTACTTTTGGGGGAATTAAACAGTTTTGATATTTACCTTCAGAGTTTTAGACTGCAAATCCTAAATTCAGAAAATCATTTCCCTTCAGTTTCATGTACAGCAGCTAAGCAGTACAGCTAAGCAGCCAAAAGTCACCCTTTTCCTCAGTATCTGCTAGTGAGTGATGCAGCCCATAGGCACTCAGTGCACTGATGTTTAGAAACCCACGCATTGCATAGAAAAGTTGAAGGGCTAGCTTGGGACCTCAGGGACAGTACCTAATGTTAGATGCTATGTCATTTTCCCTTGTGAACCTAGTAATTTTGGTATTACTACTAATATTTACTTCCATTGTGAGGAAAAATGAAATAGTGTGTCTGACTGAGAGCCTCAAAAGGAAGTTGCTAAACAAATGCAAAAATATATTTAGCATCTGCTTAAGAATCTCCATGTGGACCTGATTTGTGTGTCATCCTTTGGATAGACCTTGCATAGGGCCCCGCAATCTCCTGCTGTGTTTTGCAACAGTGCCTGAGAGAGAGAGAAGTTAGGAGAGGGTGATTAGAATATTTCTTTGCTATGCTGGAGAAGGCTCTTGGGTGTTTACCAGGCTGTTACTGAGTAGTACAAAAATTTTTCTTAATGTCATAATTCCTGAACAAAACTGTCTGTCTAAACATTTAAATAACAAAAAGCAACATCATAAAAAAATGCATAAAGAGACGCATCTGGCTAGAAAACCTTTGCAGCTAAAAGTAAGAGAATAATCTTAAGGGATACAGAAACGTTTCTGTTTTGAGCATTCTTACCCCACTGGACTGTGTCTTTGTTGGAGAAACAGCTGTTCAGCCCCTTTCCTGGTAGATCTTTTCCCTGCTTGAACTCCCACTATGTCACTTGAGCTCAAGTCTGCTTAAACAATTTATTGTCAGTGTTTTCTTCAAGATCTTAGATGCCTAGTCTTTGCTAGGTGGTGTTATTTTCCATCTTCCACAACAAATTAATTTATTCAAATGTAAAGACTTTTTGTTCATATCACAGTCATGCTGGAATTTCATTTTTGCTCATACTTTACCACACTACTTTTACCTAAAAGGGTAATACAATCATTTGCTTCTTTGAAAATATATTTTATCAAATGACTCCAGTATTTTAGTGATACACAATATGATTTTTTGGGATACAATACTTTTAGAGGCATACTTTCCAATACCTCTATATGATACTTCTAAATGATTTGTTATTATTCTAACATGCACTGGTTGTCAGGGATTATATTACTTTCTATTTATGTATCATATCTTCAGAAAGCACTCCACAGGCTATACAAGGATCACTACATGAAGAAAAAGAACAAGAACACTTCTAGCAGAAAAGCTGCACAGCTATCTGCATAAAGCAAGGCTACACAACAATTTGTAAATAACCAAAAAGGGAAAAACAGTGCAGGATGGTTTAGCAATTACCATGTTGGACTGAAAACTGAAGGACTGGATTGCAACCTTGGCTATACTATTGACCTGTTACTGACAGTAGTGAATTTGCAGTAGCTTTCTTGGACTCTTTGTCTTCCTCCCTTCCTCTAGTTTGTGTCATTGCCAGAAAGCAGTCCTTCCTCTCACGTAATGCTACTCCACTTAAATAACTGGAGGAGAATTTTAGTTGGGATCAATGACATTTTTTGCCAGGATTCACCATTAATATCACCATCTTTTTAAAAGTCTATGAGATTTTCAATTACCATAACTATTCAGAAGGCCTTCCACTTTATCTGAAAGCTGCTATTAGTCAGAATACACCTTTTACTACCAGGTGTATTACTAGAACAGATGTCAGGGAAAAATGCCTCCTACTGGAACATTAATACTAATTCTTGAGCATGCTGAGATCCCAAACATTACTTTATGGAAAGTGGAAAACTATTTTTTGGTATTATTTATCCATATCTTTTTGATTTTATTATATCTGACCAACTTCAGCAAGTGAGATCATCTCTGTGATCACATTTGCTTTTCACCCTGCAGAAACACAGCAGAGAAGTGGAGGTCAGTGATTGTAAAAGGTATTAGGTAACACCTTTCATATCAACATTTTTCTAGAAGAAATGGACACTATGAAGAATATGATACATAATCTCTCTCACAAACCAGAAGTTCAGCTGCCTCTGAAGCACAGTGTATATAGCAGTAAGACAGTATAGTGTAAAGTGTAAGTGCTTACCAGTGAACCATGACAACACTCATTTAAGTTTTAAGATCAAGATTAAGAAACAACTTCTATATATACCTGATTTTGTTAAAAAATACATTCATGGTACCTAACATTCATTGTCCAGATGATCAGATGCTTTTTTTTTGGTGTTACTTACGCTAATTTTCTGCTTTGCACAGTGCTGAATCCAGTGAAGGAACAACTCCTGCTGATACCACCGCCATCCCCAGGAGACACGAATGTCAGTTTGACCGACATGATTGCCAATCAGCAAGTCTACTGGCTTCTAAAATAAAAGGAAAAACAGATGAGTCAAAACCTACTTGGCAGTTCTGGCTTAGACCTGTGCTGTTGCAAGTGCTGAGCTGCAAGAAAGGGGAAAGTCAGAAAAACAGGCAGTAGATTAAATAGAAAAAAAAGACTTCTCTGCTATACAGGTTTCTTCTGTTGCCATCCACAATACAATTAATAGAGTACTAAACAGTGCAATGAAATCTCTTATGCCCTCTGCAATTGCTGATTGATTTTACAAATTCACTATGTAAAAACCAGAATAACCTCTATTCACAGGCTGTCTGCATTTCTGATTTTTAAAAAGCCCTGTAATTGTCCCACTGCTTAAGGAGTTCACGCCAACCCATGTATTTCCAAATCAGTTTGAATGCCAGAAAAATACTTAAGCTCCAGACTTAGTCAGGTCCAAAAAAATAGTTCTTTGCGTCTGTGCAGAGCCACACTGAAATCAATGGTAGAATTGGCCGAGTGTGGTACTTAAGCCCAAGGCAGAAATCTGGTTTCAACAGTAAATTTCAGGTTCATGCTCCTCCTCTGGCAGGATTTCCTTTGGATTGCTGTCTTCTGTTTTCCATCAGTCAAACTTTTTTGCTTTCTGGAGAGTTGTGTTCTTTGCCATATGTCTATAGAATCCAAGTTACAATATAAGTAACAGACATATCTCTCAAAGCAGCTGTAGAAAATCACCCGGACAATTAATATACAGCATTCCCTTCCTTTTCCCCAAAGCTGGTTTAATATAAACACCACAACTTGCAGCTTTGCTTTAATTGTTTTAATGAGGCCAAAATGAGGGCCAAATCCTAATTTCCTCTCTTAGTTCTTACTCCTGACTCACACAAAACTCCATTTGAAGTTGTTGAGAATTTTTAACTGATTAAAAGAAAAAGCTGGGGTATCTATTTGTATAGAGAAGTACAAACGACAACAAAGACCTCCACATGGAGATGCTCCATGCAGAAATTTTTCCTACATTATAGAACACACTTTGAAGATTAGTGAGATTACCTAATCTATCAGTGTAGGTACTGGAAAGAAACATCTGCACTAAACCCCTATTCCCCCCACATTATTCCAGCAGCATGGGTGCAATTACTCAGCCTAGAAGCCATGAAGTGTCAGGGTAAGACTTTTCCTGGCTCTGCCACTAACTTGAAGAGCAACCTAACTCAATGCTCTTCCAGACTGCATACAAAGATCTAAAAGGTTGAACTATCCTTCCCAAGAGGGATGAGATTGGAGTGTTTTGCTGATTCTGGGCTAGTCTACAAGTACAGGGCATTACTGTAAGTGACTATGCTTTAGGTATCATTGTCTACCAAGGCAGTCACTAAGCTGTTATGGATTTCCACAAGCAGAGATCCTGTTGGCAAGCGAGAACTGAGAACCGATCGTTTCTTTAGAAGCCGTTCAGTTAGTGCCCTGAGCTGAGCTAAAAGACTCCTGTTTCTACAAGATCTGCCAAGCTCATGAACACATCTGTGAAAAAATAAAATCAGGCAAAGCATTTTAGAAGAAGATGTGAAAATGATACATTTGAGGCAAAAAGCTACCTTGCTTTGCAAGCTACCTAGTTTGTTAAATAGAGAAAAAATATTGGATATGGCTAGTGGTTTTATATCTAGTGCACTGAAGCCCACGGGACTCCATAGCTCCAGTAGCATCAACAGAAATCTGTTACACGGACAAATTTAGGTGCACCTTAATCACCTTTAAATCATACTCTACAGCACTTATGCTCTGTTGCTTTGAAACGATGCCTCCTTAACACCCCTAATCAGAGAGCATACTTGAACCACATCACAGCTGAAGTTTCAAAATATTTTCCATTCTTTCCTCTGGTTTTCAGATGCTTATGTCTGTGAACAGTCACCCCATCAAAAGGATCAGTAGACTAAAAAAAAAACATGCAACTTGCTGAAAAATGTCATTGCATAACAAGCTGTTAAAGGAAGAAATAAAAGGAATAGCCTCACGGTTATTGACCACATCCCTCCTGAAGGCTGAGCCAGATTCCCAGGATCCATTCCTCAGCTCCCTAACCTGGGGAGCTTATTTCTTGAGACAGGACAAGGAAAGAAGTGCAGGAAAAGCTTTTCTGACTTTATAGGATTCCTAAAGCCTCTATAGCAAGAGAACAGAAGCTTTTCAAGCATATAGATAGGAAGCAAACAAAAACAAAACAAAAACAAAAACAGGGAGACCCTTGACAGGGAAAGTGATGTGAAAAATGCTGAGATGACTTCTGAAATACAAGTCTGTGGTACAGAACTCTCAGCATGAAGAGTTATGTTGGAAATGTACAGACCCTCAAACTTCAGCTGGTGAAAGAAAGAAATTGCTTAATCTGCTTAGACTTGATTCTGTTGCCACATATGTATTTATAAATCAAATATAATTTCAGACTTTAAGAAAATATTGCAAATTAGTAGAAATGAGAGATGAATTGGACCTCACTTGTGCACAGCCATAAACATTTAAAAATACTCATGGGTTGTTTGGTTTTAACAGCACAAAGCTCAGCCCTCAAGGTCACTGACTGTGTCATGTGCAGCTCCAACGTATAGCTACGTTTACATGCAATTCACAAGCACATTTTCACAGTTCCTTCCTATGAGAGAATCTGAATAATATTAGGAAAACAATGTTAAAGGACTTATCTTACTTATTTTAAAATTATTTTGATAAAGCCAAATACCTCATGGTACACACCGGCACACATATTTTGGTTGTAACCTAGAAATCTAGCAGCTCGTTTCACACATCGGACTAGAAGGTCATATGAAGAATGTCTTGACAACATTTTAATAGTAAGAAAGATTTATACATGCAGTTGTTTAAACACAGGGTTTCGCTAGCCAGAGTGTCTGTACAAAAGTGCTGAGCTATGTTACAACTGCCCTGAGAAGGAGCATCTGGACGTGTCTTCAATTTCAACTGTCCCTTTAGGCTAAAAATAAATCAGATAAGGACCCCCCTACAGCCCAACAAAGCTGAGCTCCAATCTATCTTCCAACCTGTAATCTCTGCTGGGTAGGCCAACGTCTTCAGATCTCTTAAATGCCAGGATTATACCCTGGGGAGCAGAGGTACTTCCTCACTTTTAATCTTCCCAAAAAGCACAGAATGTGGATACAGTAGCTAGCATGGGGCTGGCATGTGTGGAGTACAGGAACATCAGGCCAAACTGACGGAGTCTACTGCCAGGGGTGACAGAAACACTGAGCTACTGGGGAAAAAAAAAAAAGCTTGAATCAAACATAATGTTTCTGAGTTGTAAACAGACCTCTGAACTGCTGGATGCTTATATACTCAAACACATTAATACCTGCAGTGTTGTAAGATTGAGATTTCAGGTCTTAGAAAATATATTTTTAATATAAATCAAAAGAGTTGTGGTGGTTTTTTTTTTTCAAATTAAAGGAGTATGTTTGTCCCTATTTCAATGAGTTGCCATATACCAGTAAAGTATTAGCATTTAGCCTTAAGAATTACCAATTATCCAGACATACAGGACCAAACATTTGATTTTTTTTGCAGCAATAAGTACACTCAAACTTCGTGTTCTACTTTGTCTCTGTTAGTATCAGGGTATTCCTCGAGCCAAAGGACCTTGATCTTCTACAAACAAGAAGCTGGTGTCTGTTTGTGTTTATGGCTAAACTTTTCCTACCCTAGTCACATACTTAATTGTTTCTGGACACAATGGTTTCAACAAATTTATGAGGAAAATATGACTCACTGACTTCTTGCAAAATATTTCTGCTTGTGTTTTGTACTTTAAATTAGTAGCCATGATTTTCTTCTAATATCTTCAAGAGGTTCACTTGAATTTGATGAACTATTGCTAGAGTAAGATATTCATGCTTTCTTAAAATATTATAGTGTCCCATTTGAGAATAACCTGTTGGTTAAGAGGCACACACCTGCTCCTAGTTGTGTATCTGCAAAAAGTGTGCCAGACTTCTGGTTCCTTCAGCTGATTGTGAATACACGCATCAAGGCAATAGCCTGGGCAACAAGTACGCCAGAAACTGCTGTTCCCTGGCTTCAGCAAGCAGCAGCTGCATATTGCTCACAGAATAAAAGCCAGGTAGAAATCAAGTAAATTATTAGTCATTGTAGAAAATAAACACAGTGAAAAGAAAAAAAAAATATTAAATGCCAATGGCAGTAAAGTGGCTTTAGGATCACGTTTGTGATTCTGGACAAATCATGCATCATGACATTTTGCCTTATACCACTTGATGCTTTCTCCTTGATTATTCTTGTAATTTTTATACATAATTTTATTTGGAAATGTTACATTAGCTTTACTTGGGATTGTGGTAGAGCCATTCTATCTTCTAGTTGTATAAACCAAAGAGTTGACTTCATTTTGTATTATCACAACATAATCCTCTTCCAGAGACATTCTCTGGACTTTAAGAATGATCTGTGATTCCAACAAATCATCTGATATTTCAAAAAAAAATCTTTGTTCTAAGTTAGTCATTTCACTTCCCTGAATTTATTATAAACTCCAGTACAATATCTTTTTTGCTATTGTAACTGCATTGGCAGTAGAGTTTTAGCTGATAGAAATACATACTGCAAGCACCTAATAGGTGAAAAGACAATCCTGGCATAATAACATCAGAAAACTTTTAAAGTCCAAGTTAAGATCTAAATTTTTCTAGCATCATATTGATGTAATCATAATTATTTTTCTTCCTATCATTTATTTCAAAACTCAGAAACAGTGTAGTTAGCTAACATTTCTGGCTGCTTCTGACGGGTGGTATCCACTTCAAAACACTTGCAGCAGACAATGACATTTGAGTCTCTCATGATACCGATTAAAAAAAAAATCAGATTGCCACAGCGTATTACAATAATGTCAGACTTTCTGAACAGAGTCTTAGGGCTGGTTGGCCTGAACCACTGAAGTTTCCTGTGATTTTAGCGTACCCTGGAACAGGCTGGAAATTTCTAGATCTTGGCACTTACTTTGCAGCATTGGGGATCTAAAGAATCCACACCATTAAATTTAATGAAACTCCTGTGATGTGATAACATCATGACTCGGCCCTAATTACTCTAAAGGTATATGTAATGAAGGCTGACAGAACAACGAATGAAGTGACCATCTTGTGTACAGCACAGTGTTGAATCCACTGGGAAAATACACACTATATTTAATCTTTGCTCTCGAGCATTCTTTAGCAAAACCATTGACCTCTGTAGCAATGGCTACTTTGCTAGATAAACATTCCAAATTTATGATGAAGGCCCCTTAACTTTTTAGCATTTTTGTTCAATTATTAAACGAACATTCTATTTATGCTGTTATTGGCAGGACTAAGAAAAAAATGTGGTTATTTTTCTAAAGATTAACGACACTTGAATTAGGAAGACAGAAAATGCCCTTGATGCTACATCTCTAGCCATTTTAAAACAGCATTACACATAAACAGGGATCCTTTCTTCAGATGCATCCTTTCGTGGAAATTCACAGCACAATCTGAATAGGTTATATGTAATTCAGTGTAACACAGGAATTCTGTTTGCAGGATACCATTTATCCAAAACTGATGTCTCATGCCAATACATATAACCTCTAACTAGTCCACCACACAGACAGGGGAAAAGCCACTGCAATTGCAAATAATGGAAAATGTATGTTTGGTATTCTGTTTATCAGATTCATATGGTAAAACAGATAATGGTAATAAAGAAAAATATGTCTGTGATGAGCTTTTGAATATTTTCCCCTTGGTACTGTTATCAACCATGTCTGAACCACTAAGAGGTACATTTTGCTTCTCCTTTGCAATTTGCCTGCTCTCCCACCTCACACCTACTCGTCTCTTCCTCCCCCCAGTTCCTATGATGAGAATAAAACAATGTGGACAGATGAATTTCTTCAGTCTTCTTTGCTGAAAAAGGCAATCCATGCAGGAAACCATCTTCTACCAAAGTGGTATGTTTAGCTACACTGCTGTGAAGCCCAGTAGCTACAGCTGTATAGATCCATGAGCAGTCATTTTTCCACTCGTATTCACCACACATTTCTGCACGTTTAAAACTGAGCAATGTGAGCAATTACATAGCAATTTTGCTGCAAGTGGAAGATTTTGTTTCTCTACATCCCTGCACATGCATTCCACAACTTCCTGGCCTAAACCTGCCTAAATCAGATTGTTAGCTTGTCCCTTTTATTTGCACCAAATTTATGTCTGTTACGTGACATATTACGTGATTTAGGAATATAATTCCATTCTCAGAAGTAATTTAGGCTCTTAGGATCTAGTTCCGTTGATTTTTAATAAGCATTACATCAATAACTCACACTATATGGAAAGATGGGGCTTCAGTGTGTTACTCATTTAGGTACTCTTGAAAATTTTATTTCTTTCTGGGCTGATTCAATTCTTAAATATGTATTTAAATGCTACATATCTGACATACTTTCCTCCTGGTCATATTTAAGCCATAAAGAGAAAGTCAGATAAACAGCTTTGATCCAGGTTACTGCTTTAGTCATTAGTCCCTTCTACAGCTTTATGCCAGCTTCTGGAAATGAAGTTCTGAGTCTCCAAGTTGGCCATACAGCAATAAATTTAAATAGCAAAATCACTCCCCTCAGACAGCTTCTCCTGTGCTGGAGGTAGCGACTCACATGTAACCGTTTCTAGAGTAGTTCTTTGAACACAGGACTCGACTTTCAGGTCCTTGATGACCTGTTTTTCAAGCCTGCAACTCAATATGTTGCTGTATTTCTAATTAGTTTTCTAAGTATACAGATCCAAGTTCTATTCTCAGTGACACTGGTGCACAACCAGAGGAAATTAATCAGTCATTTATTCCAGATTTTCAGTAGAATCCCGGCAGCAAAGTTGGCCCATATTTAGTTAACGACCTGGAAACTATTTTTCAAGGCATAATTTTGTGGTCAGTTTTGTACCTCCCTCTAGTGGCAGCAGATATCAAACAAATAAGGCACAACAGAGACCTTGTCACAGATCGCACGCTGATGTATTGCGCCTGTTTCTTTCATGGAAGTTTGTTACCCAGAATCAAAGTTGGCTGTAAATCCCACTGTAACTGTTTTGTAATGTTGTAATAGGAGAAGGATCAGGGATTGCATATAGCCCAAATCCCTGTTTACTTCCTTTGCCAGTACGCAGCATATTCACACAGCCACATGTAGTTTCTCCATGTTCACCAACATCATAGCTCTTCGGTTGCTGCGTGTACTTTTGCACTGAGCTTTGCTTTCCTCTTCAGGGAAAGGCACAGAACAATTCACCCATTATCAGCTGATTTATGAGCACAGGGTTTGCTGTAAGCTCCTCTGGTTTCAATTTCAAACTTGATGACAAACTTGCAAGTCTGAATCAGAGATTCAGGAATGTGGCAGGCTCCACACGCTAGCCTGACTTGCAGCTTTTTCAGCTTTGGCAGAATTTGAGTCTGCAGTGAGCTACATTATAATGAATACTTAAAAACAAATTCCTACCAAGAGAAGAAGCAGATGGCTTTGAGAGAGAGCAATTTACAAGTGATGAACAGGCTCTTCCATTTCTGACAAAGGAAAATTTGCCTAGCAGCAAGACACTGGATCCTACATTCTGTCCTTGAGAGGTCCCTCCTTAATTAAAAACCCCAAGGAACATTCTTCTGTAATACATTTCTCATTCTCCCGCTTTCCGCAATCTATGCTTTAGTATATGTTACATGCAGAGTTACTGGGGGTGATCACATCTTCATCCACTGGATGATGCAGGAGCCTCCTAAAAGCCTACTGCCAGGTCAGTTATGAAAGAAGAAATGCTCTTTATCTCAGCCTTAGAGTTGTGCAAAGTCCCAGTACTAAGTTTCAATAGAAACCCCTATGATGGATAGATATGTTTTGATTATTTCACTGAGAAGGGTATATTAACCAAAACAGATGACAATCTTCCAGTAATAGTGCAGTTTGTTCAATAGTATATGGGATGTCTTTTGATATCTTCAAAAACTGAAGTCTGTCAATCACAATCTACTAGTACATGTCCTGGGGCACGCCTGGGAAGAAGTGGGAGAAGCCATCAGTCATGTAGCTGTCTGATCATGAAAACTGTCCCTTTATTAAGAATTAAGCCATTAAGTCAACTTTCTATGGCAACAATGTTTTATTTCCATAAATGTTACCAAGACAATCTCATACCAAAAAATAATGAAGTTGCTCAGTTAGGACCAGTAACCCAAAGAACACTGGAAAAAGTACACAAAATGTCATATAGCAGGGAAATAGACATCTGGAGAGAGAGAGAGTAAAGTTTTATATTTTAAAGCAAAGCATTTTCTTTAATGCTGAGTAGGCACAGACTTACTTACTTTTTGCAAAATCAGTATTCCCACTACTGATTAGTGACTCTTGGTACGTATATGAAGGTAACTGAAAAGTGTGTATTTTTTAGAAGGGGATATCAAAACCATGACAATGAGAACGGCTCTCATTGACCAGCTAACAGAACAATCTTCAAAAATCATTTGGCATATTTGAACTTTTTATCTAGGCTGAATTTGCTCAGTATCTTCTAACACAGGCTTGTACTCTTATTTTCCAATGAATTAGGGTAGCTGTCATAGCCACACCAACACTGTACTCTGTACTAATCTTCCCGTTCTGTAGACACTCCATAGCCACAAACTTTCCTTGGTGAAGAAAAAAAAAAAAAAAAAAAAACTCTGAATTTATGTTTATATATCTGTACTTTCCCCTTCATTTCCTACCAATTCCTAATACATATGGTCTGACATTCATGGCCCACATTTTTTACGCTGTTATTCTCTGCTTTTATTTGGTTTGGGTTTGTTTTTAATGAGGTGAACTTTGCACAGCCCAACTCTAGCTCCCATAAAATCTTAAATGGCCAGATTTAGAGATTTTGTACGGAGAAAAAAAGCCTACATACTAACCACAGCTGTACTTGGAAACAGATGTTTTACCCCCTTTAAACTGAACTAATGAGGACAGGAGCATGGAACAGATAGGACAGGAAAACTTCTGTCAGATTTTGAATTTGAAATTATGGAAACAGTGGAGAAAAGACTGGTGCCTCCACGTAAGGGGAGGGGAGAAGGGCAGTAAATCCACAATGAAAAATTGCACTGCTGCACTAACTTCAGGGCTCTTTCACTTCGCAGCCTTGTGGATCCCAGTATCTCCACTCAACTCACAAGAGTATCCCATAAAGAGCAGGCCAGATCCTCAGCTGATATGAACTGCTGTAACTCTATTGAATGCAACAGAGTTATAAGTTGGAAATGAGGAGACATTTCTCCTCAGAAGAGCAGTCAGGCATTGGAACAGGTTGCCCAGGGAGGTGGTGGAGTCACCGTCCCTGGGGGTGTGTAAGGAAAGGTTGGACGTGGTGCTTAGGCACATGGTTTAGTGGGTGACATTGGTAGTAGGGTGATGGTTGGACCAGATGGTTTTAAAGGTCTTTTCCAACCTTAGTAATTCTATGATTTACAAAAGTTCAGGATTTGACCCTGTGCCTCTTTTGCATATAGCAAGGGTAAGATGACTCTAAACCACATTTTTCAAGAATTCCATGAAACAGGAAGCAGACCAGATCAGATGCTGTGAAAACATCAACTTCTGATGGAAATTTGATGAAACCAAAACAATTTTTAAACTACCCTTGCCTATCAGAATGGTCTTAACATATAGCGTCGTATGCTGCTAGCTCAGAAGTGTTTTTTAGCCCCACTGCTTCTCTGCCCAGTCTTGCTCTCATGAAAGACACTGATAGAATTGCTATAACTTCAGAGAGAGGATGAACAAACCTTTGCAATTGTGATTTGGCTCCCATACTGGAAAAATGTATTAGTGATGGCTTTGTATAGAAGAGATGCATCAAGTTTTCCCTCTGGTTCCTAGTTTAAACTTCTTAAAAATGTATTTTTGATTTGTCTTCGTATGCTCTTCATCAATCTGCTGCCTTGAAGTACAGAGTGGATCCCTAAGCCACAGCAGAAAGAAAGAATCTTCTGCTGTATAAGGCTATGTGAGACACTGTCATTACACACAGAGGAAACTGGGTTTAGTGGGGCCCTACTTCCCCTAGGGACTACCATAATATAAATTATTAATAATAAAAATAAACATTGGCTAGCTTGAACTTCTCTTCATTCTCCTAGAGCTTATTTTTGTGATGGAATTAGCTAAATAAAGCCCACTTGAAAGAATGCTTAATTGCAAACTATCCAAACAAAACAGAATGGATATAATTGGTTCTTAAATATTAACACTCTAAAGTAGATGGCTTTGGAAACAGCTGAAAGAGTAATGTATATTAGGATACATATGGTAAAATGAGCAGTCAAGCAAAATGCAGTCTAAAACGAATTGAATTTACTTTTAAACTAGATATACAAGTTTTGTCAGTCTGATTTTGCCTAGAAGATACCTTTAGATTATTTCAAGCCTAAACAGAATTACAAAAATATTATTTTCAAAATTATAAAATCAAAAGAGTCAAACTCATGGACTGACTTCTGGACATAGTTTGCCCACGAAAGACCACAACAACGTACAATGATCATTACTCTGTGGAACTTCCCTTAATCCTATTTCAGTCTAAAAATGTTAGCTTAGCAAAGACTACTGTTTCAAGTGTTTATTCTAAAACAGCTATTTTCTTGGAAGTTGGATAGGGAGAGCTCACATAAACAGTTCTGACAAGAGATCTCTAAAGGAGAACGGTGATGCCTTCTACCAAAACAACTGATTGCAGAGTTCACATCTGCCCTGGCCTCTATAAACTTCCTTTCTTCAGCCCTGTGTTTTCATTACTGCTATTTAATACAAATATCTCACAGTCAGCAAATAGAGAATGTCTGTTTGGGTATGAGAAGGCTCCCTTTTGATATTCATTAGAGGTTAATACAGTTGGTCACACACTTCTTAAATTGAAAGCATTTCCAGCAAGACTAGAAATTATCTTTAATGCAAGTGAAATTTGTAAACAAAAATACTTTTACATTAGGAGTTATCTACTTTTACAAAGGAGCAAAAAGTAGATAACTGTCTACCAAAGCCATACAGTAAAAAATAATTTAAGAAATTAATAAAGGGTAGTACTTTTTTTTTTTTTTTTTTTTTTGCAAGACCACCATGTGCTGTGAAAAACAGAAATGAAAACAGCCTAGTGGTAAGCCACTGAAAGTGCAGTGCCTAATCAGCCAGATGTTTACTTTCTCACTTATCAATAACTGACATAAGCAAGACTTCTGCTAGAGATAATAATTTCCTGGAAGTGTCAGGCTCTTCTCAGTCACCTAGCAGAAGCACAAGAAAGCTACTCCCTAGAAAAAGAAAAAAAAAAAAAAAAAAAAAGGCATACTTTTTTGCAACTTGAAATGCTAAGCAATAGTTGATCAGCGGCAGGATTGGTTGAGATCAAACCACACTTAGGCCAAAAGCTAACCTAATTTTAAGGTCCCTTGAAATGTTATGAATATCATCAACAAAGACAGTGAGTCACTCATGAAAATGAGTTTGGTTTGTGCACAAAAAAAGAATCTATCGGATCTCTGTCTCAAACTTCTTCTTAGACTGTGAACCCAAGTCTTTGTTCCCTTAGGACTCAAAGCTTTCACAGACGCAGTTGCATCTGTTTAGTGTTTCATATTTTTCAGCATCACGAGGAGTTTTTCTTAGACCTTGGACTGGTTTACTCTGCATTTATGTACAACAACAAAATTCCCACAGAAGAGATAACCGAGTTCTTCTGCCAGCTTGTGTCTACCTCTGTCCCCAAAAGACACAGGCAATCCTGGCAAAAGGAGTATTTTGTGTGAGTATTTTGCTAGCATAGCTAAATCCTCACGGATTTTATTTTTTAGCATTCCTCTTAGCACTCACAGCTATGCCAGAAACTTTGTAACACAAATCTTTTATAGAGCTACAAAAAAAAAAAAAAAAAAAAAACTTGGTTTGTAATACAAACCAAGGGTGTGTAATACAAACCAGGGTGTGTAATACATCTAGTAAGGTTTTGCAAGGTATTAGTAGTAGATAATATAAATTTAAAAAATCCTCCAATGTGGACATTTTCTGTCATAATTTACACTATCAGCACCTCACTGCTATCAAGAATATAGGTATTATTTACTACTAAAGTGCTCCTGGAACGAACGAAGCAATCTAGCAAGGCTGTGCTTTCTAGCAGCATAGTTAAAACCAGCCTTCAGACTTAAAACAAGTAGAACTACATGTTTACTGTTCACTATAACTGCTTCTATGCTTGTGTCTTTTGCTAATTCAGCCATATGAAAAATGTTATCTTTGACCAACAATCCTTACCCAATCTAGCTATGAGGGCAGGAATCTGCAGCACAGACAGGGACTTAACAGATAGAGGGAAGGGCTTATTACTTGCGCCACTTAAGATACTGCAAGGACATTGTTAGTGCAGACATACAGCTATAAAACATCTGCAAAAAAGAACAAATTGCATTGACATACAACGCTGCCATATCAAGGTAGCTGCAAATGCTTTTAATGTCATATGGTGGCTATACCATTAAAAAAACTCATCTGAAACAAAGATTTAGCAATATTACATTTAAGTGCAGAACAGAGATTACTATGGCCACAAGACAAGCATAGAACTAAAATCCTCAGTTTATTAAAAAAAATCTGTGGGTAAATCCTTCATGCCTCATAAAACAGTAACTATTTTTGTGATGCAAATTAACTTCATCTATGTCATCCAGTCTTTAATACTTACCTACAAGCCAATTACACTTCAGGCCACCCTTGCAGAATAGGATTGCACCACTTCAAAAAACAGATCCCCCTGTAAGCAAGTTCTCTTAGTTCCCTTTCAAGATGGATGGAGTGAATTATAGTGCTAACGCACACACTGACTCAAGAGCATGAAGAGCTGTCACCCAAGACCAATGAGCAAAAGATGCAAGGTGTCAACCAGGTCACTGTACATACTGATCCTTAGTTTGTCAGCTTCCAATGTCCAAACAGAACAAGGTCAAACAACAGTCACCTTCAAAACATGGTATGTAGGAAAATGACAGTCAGTTTGTGTTCAGTTACAGTTGTCGGAGTGGCAAAGAGATTTAACACAAAGATAGATGGCCAAACGCATAGTTCATGTTCATGTAGCTATTGCTAGACTGACAATTTAAGGCGTTCTGGTGATAGATGAGATCACCAAGCTTTAAATTTCAGGACAGCACACAGGCAAAACACTTAAATACAATGGTATTGTTATGATTCCAGCGATATTAAACAATGTGTGTAATGACCTGATTTTCTGGCATCAGACAGGCATGATTTGTGAAAGACAGATACCACACATCTTGCCAGATGAGCCCGATATGATGGCAGCAGTGTTCAGAATGCTGAACAGCACTGTAAGCTTCACAGGGATAAGCCTTCCCATTAACGAAGAACTATGCCTGGCTGAAGAGGCAGTCGATGGAACTGTATGTCCCTGTGATGTTTTATATCCCCTGGCAGTTCTCCCACCCTTGCACTATGACCCTCCAAACATCAGCACATGGATCATTGACCTTACAAACTCACATTTGTGATCCTCTACTGAATCATCATTGAGAACGCACAGCCCGGAGACCATACTGGCAGAAAATCACTTGGGTACTCTTCAAAATTCAGAAATGGCCACTCAGATACAATATACATGTGTTGACAAGCAATCCCAGCAATACACAAATCCAGATCCAGAATTAACTCCAGACACACTTCCCGCAGCAATGACACACAGTCCATTCAACGTTGTAACAGACAAAACGGCGTTTTGCTCCATACAACTTGGTTTACTTGAGAGAGGTCTATGACTAGAGGTCATAGTATACTTGCTCATTGCTTTAAATTAAACTTGAATGCAAGTAAATCCACACACACACAGTGGGAAAAGATTCACCATGTATTACTGCAGCTCTGGAGGCAAAAGGCTGTGTAGATACAGAAACTATGTCTGGATCTTACCAGAAGATGCAGTACGCGATCTTTTCCAAACCTTCTCTTTCAGAGCACATATGCCTTAGACTTGTGTTGTTCTTGAAGAACAATTTTAAGGTACTTTGCACTGCTACTTACTTGTGTTGTACTTCTGATGTTTGTTTACAGGCTGCTGGGATGCCTGCACTGATTTTTAAAGGTTATTTAAATTCTTTATTTGTTAACAAATTATGTTGGTTGCACAACACATTGGCATGTGAACACTTCAGAAAAAGGGAGGGGCACAACTCGGCCTCAGTGGAATTAGGAATAAGATCCAATGACTTCAACAGAGTTACACAAGGGATAGGTCCATTGTTTCAGTGGGAGTTGTGGTTTAAAGTAGTATTTCCTGTCAGCTTTCTACATACAGGACTCCCTTGAAAGGTGACAGTACCTTGAAGATCACTCTGTGGGCTTCCATTTCAGACAGTGAATAACAAAAGCATAGGGACGGCTTTTCAAGAAGTCTATGCATATACTAATATACTAAAAGAATGAAAAAAGGCACACTCTACTGCTCAGTTAACAGTGATGTTAAAACTATTATGTTACTGACGGAACTAAACTAACTTAACTAAGATTTTTGAACATAATCCATCCATTGTAACTGCATTTATGTTTTTTTCTTCCATTATAAAAATAAACAAACAAAACACAGCAGGCACACAGGTACCAGCTAAATAGCTACGAATCTTTCCAGCTTGAGAAAAGCCTATGAATTTTCTATATAGATCAAGTATTAGCCACTTTTTCACAAATGAGAAGATAATTGTAATAATTGCTCCATCAGCTACATATGCATTTGGAATGTGCATCAAATCTTTGGGAAAACCATGGCCTATCACTTTGACTTTACAAATCTCATCAAATAAAATCCTTCCTCACATTCTAGAGAAACTGAAAACTCTTCTTACAAAATTTCAGTTACAGAAAGTAAACACTGCGGAAATTCAGTGCACAGGAAAACTGGATGTTATTTATACTGTGTTTCGTCTGCACTACTAGAAATGTAAACCTATTCATGCTAACGCTAAAGCAGTAAACATTATGACTTTAAAGTACACTGAGGTCTTTCAATTGCCTCCCTACTTGGTTATCTGTTGAGTCCTGGTACTGGAGAATGATTTTTTCCTCTTCACGTCTGTGGCAATTTAAATAATAAGACAGAGGTTATGTGAGTGCAAAGAATTATGGAAAAAATGTAAGTGGAAAGTACATATTTTTAAAATGCACTTGAATAACTCAAATGCAGCTGAACTGACATTATTCAGACTTTCCAGTCTTATTCAACACTGGATTGAAACCAAGCACAAGAAATTTCAGGCCCAGAGGACATTTTAAAGAAAATTGTAAGTACCTATATTTCAAGTTTACAATATCTGTCTGGGAAATCTCTACCACCTAAAGACAAACTAACCTGTCTCCTCGTGGAATCAAACAGAAGGGATGTTAACTAATTACGGGGATGTCTGGATCAGCTTGCAAACAAGAACTGATTCCGCCCCAAAGAACACTCAAGCCAGAAACCTGGATTTAAATAACTGTGGTCTTCTAGCAAAATCTGGATGCATTTTCAGATCCAAATTTTACACTGAAAGTTCACTCCTAACCTGTGCAGCCACAAGCACTAGGCCCAGCTCTGCATTCCTTCCACACCCAAAATTGGAGCTCTGCCCGAATAAGGAATGCAAGAGAGAAATGCATTTCTTATCTTTATGGCACATCTTGTTTGGTGATGTACATGCCTGTGAACCTGCCAAAACTCAAATGTGTGACATGCTATGCACTCTAATTCCAAAACTGATAGGTTTCAAAAGATTACTCCTGTAGGACACTTATAAAGAGGTGGAACATTTTTTCATAAGCTTATGTAACTGTTCATAACTCCTATATACATTGACATATTCCAATACTTCTGTTATAATTTTCAGCAATGGAAAAGTAAAAATGCTAGATTTATATAAAGGATAGGGAACAAAGGGCGTAAATTATGTATTTCCAAGCTGAGACACATTTAAAAGTATGGCTATACAAAAAGCAATGTTACACTGTAAAATAAGATTTTAAAAAACACCTACTTCACAGAAAGCAAGTAATAAATAAATGAATAAATAAATAATAATAAAGGCTCCTCAGCATAACAGTCTATGCTTATTATCCTCCCAAAACTCCAGGTAGCATTATGCACAAAGATGCACATAATCACGTTTTTCCATCGCTTCAAAACAATATGAGTTTCACTCTGGATTTTGGTAAGAAAAATGCAATTATGTTTTCTTCAGCTACCCAGACAGCTGTATTTCAAAATTTGCAAAGAGAAATAACTTCCAACAGCATATATGACAAGTAACTGTGGAAACAAGTCTCTATGTGTGGATCATGGCCTTTTTTAAATTTTCCCTGATTTTTCAGGGAAAGTCATACAAGAATTTTTTTCCATCTTTTCATACAAGAAATGCCCACCAATGTTAGTTACAGATGCTGTATTTTATGACAAGTCTTTGAGTAAAATGAAATCCTAGTACAGATACAATTGTCAGCATTTTTCTTAAATTAAATTGATATAAAATCAGCCTAAATTCAAGAAAAATCTCCTTTTCTAAACACAAAATGTATCCGTATCTGCAGAGTTTCCAATACAATTATAGGCGCCAACCTGTTCTGCTGTAGTTCTGGCCTTCATGGATGTTTTTCTTGTTATTCTACCCCCAAATAGCGTACAAAACGGTAGGAAAAAAAGATGCCCTTCTGTGGTCAAAGTGAAAAGGAGATATTAAGGCAATTTATGTTGCATTTTGTTCAGATGAATATTTTCATAACAGTTGAGAAAACAGTATGTTGAATAGAGCACCCTATGGCAACCAGTCAGAGTAAAAGAAATGCTAGCTAAAATCCAGGGCTTTGGTTGCTTTAAGCCTTCCTAGGCAAGATTAAATCAAAATATTTCCTATATACATTCCTTCTTTTCATCAGCATGTCAACTACAGTAAGTAAGAATGTGCTATTAATTCTCAGCATCAAAATCTGGGATAATTTTATATAGTTGAATATGTTTCCTTACTTTAACAGAAACAACTGTTACTGGAAATATTTTCCAAAGCATGCTGCAAGTGGAGCTAAGTAAATCTGCAAGCACACTGCACACTTTTCAGGGAAAATGTTTCTAAAAATGAATCAGGATTTAATAAAAAATGTCTCTGAGGTATGTAACATGCCCATAATACAGTATTTTTCAATTTTCAACCCTGTATAGAGCTTTTAAAACAATAACAGATGGACAAAACAAAAAAGTACAATTCTTCCTTATTGTCTCATGCACAAACATATAACACACGTAGAAAACCAAAGACATGCTCTAAAACATTAATACTGCTTTTATATTTTCCATTAGAAAGACAACTCGCTTGCGATTCCTTCTCCCTTTAAATTGTTTCTGTGGCAACACATCTGGTGCTATAATTCTGGGCCAGAACATTAACTATCCTGAAAGAAGAAAGTTATGTTGTTGTTCTGGTCTGCAAGAATGTGAAGCAAAGAGATCTGCAAATACATGTAACCGTATAACCCTTTCCACCTTCATAGGCGCACATAATGTTGACTATCAATACTTACGCATAGCTTAAAAGTACAAGTTTTAAAATGTTCCTACAATGGTTAGAGAAAACTGTTGTGGTGAGCACACATTCTGTGAGCTTTTTATTTATTTTTTTTTAGAACAAAACGATGAATGCTTTGTTACTGCTATTCTTACCATATGAAAAATGTGAGGAAAGCATGCAGCTAAGAGGAACAAGGTTCATTCTTAGTCATAAACGTAACTTGCCCTACATCGTTGAGAACACTTGATATTGATTTCTTATCATCCCTCCAATGCTATGTAAACATTACTGTACTATCACCATTTTACAGATGAGATTTGTCAGGAGCACATAAGGCCAGAATGTCTGAAGTGTCTGTTAGATGTGAATGCCTCTACTGCTTGTTGCCCATGCTGATGCATGCAGTCCTTGGCCCTCTAAGCTGTTGAGGGCCAACAGATCTTTCTTACTTGAGATTATAGGAACCTATTAACACTTAGTTTATGTTTTAGAGATCCCAGCTTCAGCCTTCTAGCATTCTTAGAATCTCTAGTCTGAACAATTTAGTTGTAGAGAAAGGAAAGAAAAAACAGAATAAAAACTTAACAAACTGAACTTGGGGCTGTACATTAGCATATGAACATTTTTTTTAATCTCTAATAAACTGTAAGAATAATCTAGAGCAAGTTATTAGGGGCATTATACAGTTCAATTGAGATTGACACGGTAAGATGCCAACACTACAGTGGATCTCAGTCCATGATGTAAGGACCAGAGCAGTTTGCAAGGATTATTGCACTCTCAGCCTGGAATAGCAGGAGTTAAAAAAAAATACCAAAAATAGATTTTTACTACTCTATCAAGTAAATCAGGGATGAATTAATGGAAAGAACATATCTGATGGATAAGAAAATATCACTGACACAGTTACTTTTGCAATAATTGCATTTTAAGTTCCCTGTGAAACAGATTTTATTATTTAACTAGAAATAGCCAAATTCAAACCTAGATCAATTACATACGAAATGGTTTGTTAACTACACTTACAGCGTTTTCTGTATTAGTGACAAAGAAAGCGAGATTGTCTGGTATTCTGATCCTCTAAATTAGTAATGATTAAATGCACTGACTGGCTGAAAACCAAGTTGTTGGTTTTTTTTTCTTCCCAAAACATTGAATAGAAATCATGGTTTCAGGCACTATGTCTTTGAAGACATATTGGTTTAAAGCAATCTGCACTGAGGGAGAATAAACTGGCAACAGAAATGGAAAAGTTGGAAAAAGTGGATAAAAACTGGTAAGTCAGAAACAGACCTTTAAGTCCCTCTTGGACTAGTGGAGGCGTCATCTTAAGATCAGAATTAAACCCAGGACCCTGAGCACCTGTAGTCATTAAAGGCCTGCTGATGGTCTTTGCAAGACTTGCTGTCTGTATAATTTTGGATTGTCACCAGCCAGTCACCTTCCAAAATCCAGTTCTGGTCAATAACAATCTGGATAATTCAATTCTGTCTGTTCCCTTTTTCTCAGTCTTTTGGCTAAGAGCAAGTGTGTATATTAAACTAATGTTAAACCCACTATTTTACATGAAATATCTACTTCTCTTCCAATGTAGCCTTACTATTTATTTCATCCAAAGGGCACGATTAACAACCCCTCTGAGACATGCCTCATTCCCTTGCTTTGTTTTGCAAAACTTTCTATACCCAGAGCCTCTCTTTTGTCCTGGTACACTACAATTCCACATTATCATTCTTCAAGCCCTCAAGAGAGACACATTACAATTGTAACTTTCCCCTCCCAGTAGACTGACTTCCTTTCTAGCTATAATAGCCCCACTCCACTTCTCAGGTTCTTTATAAGCATATCGCAAAGGAGTATTTGCGAGGAATTAGCTGTGGAAGGGAATAAATTAATATTGGTCAATCTGCTACTATGGGGACTCAGGTCCCTGCCTGGATTGATCCTAAGGAACCCAGGGCTGAAGCAAACATTGCAGAGCAACTCTGCTGCTGCTCTTCATCTGGACATAAGGAAATCATCTCGTGTTTATACTGCCCTTTAGGGAACAGCATTACATAACTCACTGTTTGGCCTATATTTCACCATTCTTGGCTTCATGCTGTTAACAGAAATGCCACTCCTTCACTTCAGTTACTGACTCTAGAATTGAGCACAGGATAGGACACAGAACCTGATGTCTCACGGATGCCCTTTCATTCCTCTAAACAATATTCAGAATCTAATGGGCGGAAAAAATTTAACAAGCTAGCTGCTCACTACCATATCGCACGTGTCGCATCCCTGATAAGCTTCTCTCTAGACGTGGGGCACAAAGTGGGCTTGGTCTGCTACTCAGTAACACCTCCTTCCCATATGGGAAGCACTAGTGCTTATGTCATCCACTCTGCAGAATTCAGGGCAGCAGCATGTAACTGAGCAACTGCATGAGAAATGAACATTACGGAGAAGTTTTTAATGTTCACGTTCCACTAGACACCACATCTTTCTCAGACACCTCTCTCCATTCAACATAAAATGCTCCCTCAGATGTACCTTGTGTTGTTTACTACCCTTACACGATCTAAAATGACCATTACTATGCTTTTTCTTTTTCAGTAAAGTCTTTCCAAAAAGATTATGTAATGCCCCTCATTAAAAGGTGTAGCTCCCATTTTACAGCTGTGAAAACACTGGTAGAGACAGATCAAGTCTTGTTACCAATGAAGTGAATGACTGAGTCGGGAGTTCTGAGTACTGCTGCTCTGACTCCGGTTCGATACTCGCACGCTCAAGAATTACGTAACATCATTTTCCAAACTCGTTCAACTTTCCTGGGTTGATGAACAAGTCAATTTCCATATGGCCCAGTGTATTTAAAACTTATTGAAAGGGGAAAGTAAACTCTGTCTGCAGCAAAACGTAACCGGGCCACAATCCAAAACCTCAATCCATATTTATGAGCAAATAAAATACAACCTCTACACATTCAAAAAGAGCTTACAAAAATATAACCAGCCCATACAGCGACACCTCCAAAACACAACCCCCGCAGGATGGCATAAACATTGCCCTGCTCCTCTGACTTTTCCACCTGCTCCAGCCAGGCATTCACCTCCTGAGGGGTTCCCGGGTGTCTCCTGGCACGAACGCGCTTACCCCTGGCTAAACCACCACCGCACCGCCCTGCTCCTGCGGGAGGGCTCGATGCTTGCCTGCTCACGGCTCTTCGGCTCCCGGCTCTCCGGAGGTGCCCCCGCTGGAGGAGCCGGGCAGCTCTTGTGGGTTTCCCGCAGCTCTCCCCGCCGCGGTGCCGGAGCCTCCCGGTTGCCCCGCGGCGCCCGGTCCCCCACCGGCACCGGGACCGGCACCGGGACCCTGCTTCTCTCTCCCCCCCGCCAGCCGCAGCCCCGCGGCTCGGTCGTGCTGCCAGGTGCTGCCTTACCTGCGGGCTCGCCGGGGCCGTGCCGCCGGGAGGGCTCCGCCAGCCCCGCTTATCGCCGCCGGCTGCCGCCCGGCCGGGCTCCGCTTCCAGGAAGCCGCGGCTCCGGAGCGCTGCTGGCTCGCAGCTGGCTGCCGATCGCCCCGTCCCGCTCGCTGCCTCCCTTCCTCCCTCCCTCCGACCCCCCTCATCCTGGCAGGGGGGCTGGGAAAGTGCAGCGAGGCTCCGGCACATGCCGAGCTTGCGGTCACGGCCCGGACCCTCTGCTATTAATCAGGGAGCATCCCAAGCGCCCCCTCGCTTGCTCCAGCTGCTTTAGCAGGGCCGGGGCAAAGGGGCTCCGCTCGCAGGGCCACCCACCCCTGTCCCCCCGGCATCCCCCCTGTCCCCGCTCTCCTCACCATCCTCCTCCAGCCCTCATCAGCCTTTCCCTAAGCAGCATCTTTCCTTCTCCTAGTGCCCCTTCCCCTTCTCCATCCCGTCCTCCCAGAGGTTTTCTATTACTGTCCATGTGTCGTTTGCTCCGTTTCATTCTTTGCTAACCCAAGCCCTTTCTGCTGCACCCACTACTGACCTCGTTGCTTCCTCAGGCAGGCACTGCTCCTCCAGAATGAGCTCCCTTCTGCTTGTTTTCTGGACTCCTTCCACATAAGCCTGGCAAAAAGATGTGAATTTGTGATGTAGAAAGCAGGACGAGATCCTCCCAGGTTTGCTGCCTCACCGTATGAACCCACACAATCACATCTCTTTTCTTTTGAACAATGCCTTGCCAGGCCTTTTGTAAACACCAACGCACATCTGCGTTCCTGCCCTGGGCACAGCACCTTGTATTAATTACGGTGTGTCTCATCCCTCTTTCACTTTCACCTGTTTTTTCACCATTTCCCCGCAGAGTCAGCAAGTTGATTGACTGACAGCACAGGAAACTCAACGCTCC
The DNA here is from genome assembly GCF_047663525.1 of Anas platyrhynchos. NCBI lineage: Eukaryota > Metazoa > Chordata > Aves > Anseriformes > Anatidae > Anas > Anas platyrhynchos. The sequence goes on from NC_092607.1 coordinate 10,377,929, forward strand.
CCGCGAAGCAAATGAGCTGACTGTACGGAAGTCGGATGTGCTTGTAAGATAACTTTATTACTAAATGTGTTTGCTCCCCTTCAAACCACATACAGCGAGACCTAGGACACGCACCAGGCCCTCCTACGATCGTGTCTCAGGAGGATAAAACACAAGCTAAAGCTCCCAAAGCACCAGCTGACCACAGATCCCCCCCCAAGAACCTGTCAGGGCAGAGTTATTGCTCTTTTACAGTACTTTATGACATTGCTTAAATGAAAGCCTTGAAAAGGGGAGATCTCTCACATCACTGAAAAAAGCATGGTTTTAAGAAGATGCAGGAGGGAATGGACACACATGAAGGTGAGAGCAATAGGAAAGAAGCTGGGCTGATGGAGTCAGCTGAGCAAATAACTCAAGCACTTTGGGTTTAATATGCTTTAGAACGAACAGTGCTGAAATGCAAGTAAAAGTGGTTTTCATACCTGATCTTGAAGCTGATAGGTGATTGGAGGGCTGAAAAAAGGCACCAGTGATACCCCACGGAGAAGACAAACTGCAAGGAGATGCAAACACATGGACTTGTGCATGTAACAACATTACATATTCTAAGAACTGTAACTCTACTTATTGTTCTCTTGCCTTTCCCAGTATTTGAGGGTTTTAAGACCAATCACACTGCTTCAAGAAGCATCCCCCTGGCAAATACAACTATAGCAGCCTAAGATGGAGCAAGCCACATGGCCGGCCTCTGCTTGGGGTTACCAGTCTTACAGGGGGCCAGCAGAGCTGGCTGCGTGCTCCTGCCTCAGGCCCAGCAGCGTGAGCTGTGTCAGATCAGCTCACACAGCACAGGGCTATGCTAAAACCTGGGCTGCGAACTGCAGCCGTAACAGCGCGGACTCGTGTCTCAGTGTGCCAGCCACGCAGCAGGGTGGAGCACGCAGGGGCTATTTTAAAGCAACTTAACTGGATTTGCAGGAGGACGGTTGTCAGAACACCAAATCTCTGCAGGAGCCCTACACAACTGCTGTTGACCAAAGAACCTTTACTGTTACTGTCATTTCCTCCTGACTTATAATAAATCGCACAGACCAAACCCTCAGCTAACGCAAATGACCGAGGTTCCATCACTCCCTCTGCAGATGGCCATATTTAGTTCAGCTGAGGATTGGTCGTGTTTTTATTCCAGTTTATTTTTTTATGATCTTCATTTGCTGTGTCTTCATCTGGTGTGTTTATGTGGCTGGTGCTTGGTTTTCATTATTTTTAACTGCATTTCAGATTATTTGCTCAACGGTTTTGTTCACATTCTCTCCTTTTCCATGAAATTGTAATAAAACACTTGGCTACAGATTTTCTAAATTGAATACTGATGTTTAGTGCAGCTAATTATGTAGCAGGGTTCAAAGTGAGTTCTATAATGTAACAATTTACATATTCTTGAAAACAATGGACACAAACCTAAAAACTATTGTTACAAGCTAGTTTCACAGTCTTCTGGAATTTCCTTTAAAAAATACATATGTTTGGTATTCTCACGCATATAAAAAGCAGTAAATACTCAATTGCTGCCACCATTATAATATTTATGAAGAAAAAAAAACAAAATACACTGATGCCTCTCAGACCTAAAGGGTCATTAAAAATGAGAGTATGTTTTCTCCAGTAATCTCAAAGCACCTCACAAATATTAATTCAGCCACCTGACATCCATCAAGTTGTGTGCCAATGATACACACAGATCATTCTGCAATGAAATATTCAGGACAGTTGCAAAAAATGTTATACATTGACTGTTCCAGCCACACCAATGTTCTGGAAAAATCGGATTCACTTTAAGCAATTTTAATAATTATCAGATTGACTTTAAACAATGTTATTGTTTAAGTATGGACTTAAGTAATTCTTTTTTGGTCTCTAAACCAACTGAACTATAGACAGAAAACTCTGTGTAGACCAGGCTACTAGGGAAGATCCAGACTAAACTGACTTTTAACAAAGGCTCCTGTGAGCCATACCTCTGTTTACACTAGCAGTAGCTAATAACTTAGCTAATAACCTAGTTAGCAGTCTTAATATGGTCCTTTACCCCAGGCTAACCTGGAGAAAACAATCATTGTTCTTGCAGCTCTTGGTGCAAGCAATATGTATGCTAACAGTTGCTTGTCTCTCTACACCACCCTTTTTTATTTTGCATTCTTTTCATTTTAAAATGTTACTTCAATGTTAATTAATATGAAGTAATCTGCATAGAAGCAGATTATCAATACATTGGCACTTCTGTTATTGTAACACAACAAACTCCAGAAGTTCAAGCACACCATCCCTATATAAAGAATATTTACCAAGATTTTCTGGGAGTGTGCTATAATAAGAATAAACTGTAGTTACACAGGTCCAGAATTCTAAGCATTTGAGTTTTTGCTTCTTTGTACATTCATCTGCCTGCACTGGAATTTTTAGTTCACAGTGTTATAGCTCAGGAGGGAAAATAGAAGAGAGGCCAACAGAAGTAGAGAATACGCTCTCAGAGCTGAACAGGACTGTGACAGTGGCTGAACTCACATGGACTCAGTATTTCCAAATGTGACATACATGGAAAAACTGAATTGCTTTGCTGCTCTTCCCTGCTTGCCCTTTTCTATTTTTACTTATTACAGTGGATCAGTGCTGCTCGGTTAATAAGCAGCGACAGCCCTATTATGTCAGCGTCTACACGTCTGCCTGCTTCAGCTCCGTACCTTCACACCGGGTTCGCCTCGCTGATGTGTGCTCACAACACCCTGGGCACAAAAACCCCGCGGTCAGTTCAATGCCCGGGCACGGCGACTGCTCACAACTCCCCCGAACGGGGCCAGCGCCCCGCGGCCCCGCACCGCCCCCTGCCGGCACCTCCCGCCACGCCGTCGGGGGGCGGGGCCTGGTGGGGAGGTGGGCGGGGCCTGGCACAAGCCCCGCCCCCGTGGCGCGTCCCGCCCCGCGCTGCCCGCAGCCCCGAGCCGGTAACTGAGGGAGCTGCAAACACTGCCGGGTGCTCAGAGCTCGCACCCCGGAGGAAGAGAGGGCACAGCACCACCCTGCAGCCCGGCTGCGGCACAGGAGCGCGATGTGCAGATGAAACTGTCAGCATCCACAGCAGCTTTAAAGCTCGAATGTTACCTGCTTGTTTGATAGGTAATTAATTACCTTTAACCACTGGCAAGGCATGCTGTTTGCTCTATTAAGCATACCATGGGTGGTCACAAGTAATTTTAAGATCTATCAAACACCATTCTGTCTAAAAACATTCCTTTGTAGCCAAAGGTGTAAGTTACCATTATTCAGCAGAAAGCACTTAAAGCAGCATTTATTCCAGGCTGCAGCTGCTAGCAGGGGGCATTTTTAACCACCAATAACAGGAACATGCTATCGAGACAAGCTTAAAAGCAAAGTCTTTACTCCAAAAAGTTAATTAAGTGGAGCTTTTTATCTAATTCTCTCTTTAAGCCAAAACTAAAATTCCAAACTCTACCAACGTGAAGCTTAAAAGAAAATTCTGAGCAATTATTCCTTTGATCCATCATAACTCTTCCAAATTCTAGATTAAAAATAGTGGGTACTGGAGAGATAACTAACGTTCATATACTACCTTATAGAAGGAAACACCACCGTGTTATCTATTGACCTATGCAGATCTAGCAGCAGCATGGTTTCTAACTATATACGTGCACCTATACAACCACGGCACTACCAATCTACTCTTGATAGGAGTGTGTCGTATTGCTGATTTGCATACCGGATAAGCAACATACCATTATATCACTATTATGTCTATTATATCACTACTTCTGTGCTGAAAGTTATTTTATAGATATGCAGTTAAAAAAGAAATACATCTGTTACTAAAAAGCAAAGCAAAACAAGAACTCCTCCCCCTCCCTTAAAATGTACATGGCACCAAGTGTCACAAGTCCAGGATAAGAACTCCACTCTTACTATACATGCCCTATTTAAATATTGCTGTTGTTAATAAGAGCTAAACTGCTATGTAATGGGGTTTACTTGACGAGCTTTGTGCTTATGTTTGTATAGTGCTGTTGGTATGCACTGTATTTCATGGAGATAAAACATAACAAGCTACCCTTCCCAAATTCTTTCTATATAATGCAACATTTGTAATTTCAGGGATCCTACTCCAGGATCACAACAGTTAACAGAATATTATGAAAATAACAGAACGTAATGTTCCATGGCTTCACAGGTACCTATAAATAGTGCTTTACAACATTATTTGCATTTGTGAACATCAGATACCTCTACAACAAGAACGGCTTGCACGTACTTATCAAGGGAAAAGGAAAAACAACTTGAGCTCACATATATCCCTAGCATCTTGAAAACAAAGCTATCCAAGCATATACACTGTTCTTGAGAACTCCACTTTTTGCAGGGAAATGTAACTGCTATACAAGATGAACATATCAAAAACTGCAAAAGGCATCAAAATGAAAGCCTAACATACAAATTCTATTTGAAAGGAGTAGAATCTGTGATATGACCTTATTATCATTTTTTAATAAAACTTCTCTTCCTATTGAAAAAAACCTCTCATCAACTCCAGTATTTAATCAGATTGCCCCCTGCTTGATCCAATGAGCAAGCGCTGTCTTGTGCAAATAAAAAATAGCTTAAGTTAAATGTAAAAATAGCATAAGCTCTGAGTTACACAATAAAAGATTTGGTAGGTCATCAGTAACAGTCAATATATGCTGGTAGACATTTTTTTATTCTTAGAAATATTCTTTCAACCCCCAGGAGGGTTGTATATAATGCCACTCCAATTAAAAAGTGGGAAATGTTGAGATGGGAAAGAAGCATCTCATTATACTCCATGGTGGACTTAGTGAACTAATTTCCCCATGAGAACAAACAGGAGAAAAAAAAAAAGTCCTCCCACAAACTTCCCCAGCTATCCAGAGATTAGGAAACCCAACCTGTCTTTCAACTTCACAGGAGCTGAAACTAAAGGTGCCATGAATAGTCGTGATCAAGTCATCGGTTTTCCAGAAATTGTGACTAAAATAGCTCTATAAACTTGTGCTACTCCTGGCACAAAAAGCCTCTCTCCCTACCTTTATCTGAAAACAAATTGTTTATTGCATTCCTTCCTCATACGTCAGCTCCTCGTGATGAAAGCAAGCCAGTGATTAATACATTTTATTAGGTTGGTTTCAGTGACTTGAAATGAATTTGCCCTGACTCCTTAAGCATGCTGCCACACCCACTGAATGGAACTCCAACCATTTGAGGAATTCAAGATAGAAAAAAAATATCTTAGACAATACCTCATAAATCTATAGCAATAAAATTAACTGCACAATGGCTTCAAGCACAAATCATCTTCAGAAGGTTCTTCCCCCCTTTTCCTCCAAAGAAAAATGGCAAACCAATTGCTTAAAAAAAAGAAAAGACGTAAAAGGTGTTCCTGGTGCTTTCCTACGACTCCCTAAGACAAGCACACCATAGAAGACAGAAATGGAAAGTAGTCCAAACTCTTTCCAATTTTCTAATTACAGAGTGACAAAATGGGAGGTTTTATCCAAGTCCTGCTCACGTAGCTGTAATCTGTTGCCTTCTGTTTACAACACACAGATTTTATCTAAATTTGCAGGCTGGATTCTCATCTTTTTGCAGGGTAGAAACAAAACATACTAGACGAAGGATGGGAAGACCAGAATTAGCCTAGACACTGTCTGACAGCAAACTATACTTAAGAATTAACAATATCCTCTGTAGTAATTACAACTTGTCTTGGCTTGAGTGATAGCTGCAATTTCTTTGCCTTTGGCATGACAAGATCAACAGTACAAAACATTACCGACTTAAAAGTGATTCAGTACTGGATTTTTTTTAATATTACTGATTACCAGCTGAGACTTAAGAACTGACTAGACACTCACACCTTGCCTCAACCGCAAGGAGCTGTTTGAACTCCTGACAGCCGTCTGAACACAGCGTACAAGAGGATGCCTCACACTGAATTCCCTTCTACCAGTTTCATGCGCTGGGAAATAAATAAGTAAATAAATAAATAATTTCAAAGGTTTGTTGACATAACTAGATCTATCTACACACTTTCTTTCTGCCTGTATATGCAAAATTATGTAAACGGAAAATCTTTTTTCTTCAGATTGTAAAACGTAAATGGTCTCCCCATTATGTAGGTTTGTCAGTCCCCTAACAAGGAAATTAAGTAGGTCTTTATATGAAAAAATAGATTTCCTGTCAGCACAAAGCCAATAAACCAGGCCACAAAGCCAACTGTTCAGACATGTTACCAGATCCCACAGTATTAGCTGTGGTTAAAATGAAAACAAACTCCAACAACTCCGCAGCCAGGATGGGCTTCAACACATCCTGAGAGCACTAGCTCAAACTTTTACCCCACTCCTCCAGATACGCTCTATATAACTGTAAATACCTTCCACGTAACCCGTGCACACATCCTGGGACACAGGCGCACCTGCTCCGAGCTGAGGGGCGCCTGAGGCATCGCCCCCTGCCCTCAGGGTGGCCGGGCCCTGGGAACTCCTCACAGAAGACCAGAGGAATTGCTGAGTGGTTTGGGCTAGAAGGGACCTTAAAAATCATTTAATTCTATTAATTAATGATCAATACCCCAGCAGGGGCAGAGGCACCTCCCGCTCCAGAGGGCGCTCCACAGCCTGAGGCCAGGCACGGGGGCTGAGGGGAAGGAGGAGGAGGAAGGGGGGCGAAGCGCTGCTCTCCAGCCGCCACAGCCCCGTATTTACACACGACCCCCAGCTCCTCCAGCCCAAAGGTTACCAAGGCGCATCCCACGCCCGCTCCCTGAGTTTTTTTCCTCAAAAACCCCTCCAGTGCTTCCCTATCGCGTCCCACTCGCTCCCCCCCTCAGCGGGGCGCCGCCCGCCATCTTGGAACCCCGCCGAGCTCCGCCGCAGGTGCGCGCCCCCGCACCCCCCCCCTCAGTGCGCATGCCCGCGAGCGGCAGGTGCGCGGCCCCGCCCGGCTGCGCAGGCGCGGTGGCGGCTCGGCGGCGCGGCCCCGCCTCCCCCGCGGCTGGCAGGTGCGGGCGGCCGCCAGGCCCCGCCCCGGCCCCGCTGTGAGGGCGGCGGGAGGCGGCGGGTGGAGGGCGCCGGGGGCGGGCGGCTTCGGGCCTCGCTCCCCGCCTCGATCCCTCCCTTGGCGCCTCGCTCCTTTCCCCAGAGCTCTTCGGAGGGCCCCCGGAGCCGAGTAAGGGGACGAGGTTGAGGTGCGGCCCCTCCCGGCGGCATGAACCGGCCTCACCGCGGGGCCGCGGGCAGCCGGGGCCTGGGCACGATGGAGGTGAAGAGCAAGGTGGGTGCCGCGGGGCGGGGGTGGGCTCACCTGGAGCCGGCCCCCTGAGGGCACGGGGCGCTGTGGGGGCGTCTGTGGTCCCCGGGGGGAGATAAAAGGGGTCTGAGGGGTTGGGGGGGGTGTTGGGCTCCCAGCCCTGCCCAGGAGGGGAAGGAGGTGAAGGGGGAGAAGGTGCGGGTGTCTGAGGGGAAAGAGGGGGTTTAGGCGGAAAGCCCAAACCTCGTCTTCGTCCAAACCTGGAAAGAAATATATATATATTTATTTAACTTAATGGCTCTACGTTTCTATACTCTATTGTGTTTTTTTTTGTTTGTTTGTTTTTGTTTTTAAAGTAGAGCATATTCTTACAGCTCGCTCTGCTTGGTAGAGTAGTTACCTGGCTGCCTTCCCTTAACACAGCACTTGCCTTTAAAAACTCCTCAAGGACTTTACACTGGGAGTTACTTTATCGAGCCCGTATCTCTCTTACGGCTTATACCAACAGTTCCTTGCTGTCAAAGCTTCGCACGGTTCTCTGAATCATCTTGCATCATTATCTCTGCATCCGTTCTTCCAACTGTTAATTTCTGGGTGCTGCTGAGCCATGGTCTTGTTGGCAAATCTTTAGGGTTCTGAAACATTTTATTCTTTGTTTTGGTTTGGATGGATAATATTTCCTTGACTTATTATCTTGCAGTTACTTGTAAACTAAAATTTACAACAGTAAAGGTGTTGGATCTGAGACATCTTAAGTCGTGTCAAGCTATTAAAAAATACATGTAACTTGAGATTAAAAACCCTTTTCCATTGTCTGTGCTCACCTCTACAGGAATGTGTTTTCTTCTATTTGTAAATGCATCTCTTGTGTCTCTGTTTTTTCTAAACCAGTCTCCATTCTGTTTGCCTGTGTTGTGTCCTGTCGTTTCCTGCAAATCAGGTATCGCGACTGCACTGTGGGTGAAGCAGCTAGGACTTGGGTGTCTTTTTTTCTTTTTTTTTCTTTTTTTTTTTTTTTTTTTTTAAGATTAATATGGCAAAATGCTGAAACTTCTACTAGAAAACGTGTGGTTGGCTTCTCTAGCTTGCGTTGGTGGTAATGATTTTTTTTTAAAGTGTTGTTAACTTAACCTTCATGTGGCCAAAGTCAAAATACACAGGAATACCTGGCAGCCTCGCTTCCAAATACTAGTTAAACATAGCTGTTGCTGTGGAATATGCCTTGCCTTAGCCCAGATCGCTAGGTTTGATGTTCGCCCATCATGTGCTTTGCTTGATTTAAAATGTATCTGGAGATCAGCTGAGCGATGCACCCTTTGGTATTCATAGAGAAGTGCTGAAGTTCTAATGAATAGGGACTGTCTCTTAAGTGCATATTATAAAGCAGGTTTCAAGGCATTCCTCGAACTACTTGTCGCTAATGCATTATTTAAACTTACCTTGATTTAATATAGCATGGTAGTCATCTTCCTTCTATGAAAATAAGGAATTCTGAAAAGAAAGGTTCTGTGGGAGGTGGAGGGGAGCATTACCGCCTGGCTTTGAAGGCTGTGATGCACAGCTCCTTATTTAGGTACTCCAAATCAATAATTGTGCCCTTACTGACAAAGAGATGTCAGCACAGCCCAACTGTACTTGTTATATGAGCAAAATTATTTTGGTAGCCTAGCTTGCTCAATTTGGGTAACTGTTCTGAGCTAACCCTGGGAAGCCCCATAGTGTATTTGTTCTGGCTAACCCTTTCTCTAATCACAGACAAGTTTTATACACCCTGTTAAAGTTTCTGGTGGTGGTATGAAAGCCCCCAAATAAACTTCTGGATTCTGAGATAGAAAGTTCAGGTCCCTGTCCTGCTTCCCCTTACAACTTGGAACAGTTTTTTTTTGTTGGTGGTGGTGGTGGTTTTTTTTTTTCAGAATGAAATCTAATACTGATAAGACAAAGACGGATACAGTAGCTCTAAGTTTTGTTCTGTCACTGTTGCTGGAGACCACTAATAGTATAGTAGCAGTAGGCTGTGTTATATAGCACTTAAAGATTCCTCTCAAAGGCCAGTCTTAATCGTGTCCTTTAGTAACTTAGTAAGTTGACATAGCTTGTGTTTTCCCAGATGAGTTACCACGTAACAGCAAGTATTTGTAACCAGCTCCAGCAGCAGGAAGCTTTCCTTTCTTAAATTAGTCTCTCTGAATCTTTTGTCTCCTTTAAACTTCTTACAAGTTGTTAATTTTTGCCAGTGCATCTTTTTTTCTTTAATGGCTTGGAGTGCAATATTTGATATAAACCGAAAACAATTCAGAGGGATAAAATAAACTGCCCATGAAATTGCATGGTTTTACTTTTGTGTTTATCTACTTCCTAATAGCATCGAGCATCTGGCAAGCCCCGTTAGGGAGTAATAGCCAGATGATTTGTTTCTTGGTGTTTGCACCAACTTCATATAAAATCACGTGGAAAACTAAAATCCCAAGTTTGAAAAGCTGGTCCTTTGTCTGCCTCCTGCAGTAGGACTTAACACTTCCTTCAAGTTGAGAGTAGGTTTGTTGGCTTTTTTAACGTAATAGTATTTAAACTACATAGTTTTTCAAAGCCAAGCAAATGGAATTTGGTGCAATGCCTGGAGAGTTTCTGTAGCGTTCATACTTCAAATAGCTGAAGCAAGATTAAATAGGAACACGAGACAAATTCTTTCCCAACGTCATAACTGAGCATGCTGCCTCTGACGTGGAGGGAGGGCCTCCTGCAGGCGGCTGTTTGCTTTTTGGTGAGCACACATGAATCATTCTCCTGACTTAATGTTCCTATTATTGGAGTGTTTCTAGGAGAGGAATGCTTATAGCCTTTAACTGCACCTTTTGGAGGAAGGAGAGGTGTTGGGGCAGGGCAGGGTGTTTTGCTGTGTAGTGTTGGAGTTAGCACATTAACACCCTACGAACATCAGGGTCTTTATCTCCTTGTTTTCATTTCATTGTATGTGTGAACTCTGAAGCCTTTATTCTTCAAAAGGCTGTAATCAAATGTAAGGTAGGGTTGGTCTGGAGGCCTGGTATTGTGCACCCTCAGGTCTGCTGCAGGTAGCACATACAGGACACTGAAGCTCAGACTTCAGCCAGTATTTTGTTCCGTGTGCCCTCGTGCTCTGCTTACAGTTGAGCTTGAAGCATTGTTAGCATTAGTTAATAAAAAAAACTTGTATCTTACTTAGGGGAGTAAAGTTTTAGTGGAATAGTGAGCTGGGTTATTTTGGGTGTTTCTTTTTTTTGTTGGATGATCATAATGACTAAATGCACATGCAAAATGCCACTGATGAAGTGTGTGGCATTGTGTATTGTCTGCACCTGATCTGTTTTAAACCTTGGATGCAGCTACATTTTAAATGGCTGTGCAGTCAAGACTTGAGTCTTGTTGGCAGAGACAAATCTTCTGAATGCTCTTAAGGGGGGTAGTGGTTGGATTCCCACTTGATTTCTTTCCAAGCAACAGCAGAATTGCCTTAAGACCATCTCACTAAAGCTTTACTGCACGTGCGTAGTTTGTGCTGCAAGTCGGGAGCCGTTCTTTATATTTGTCAGGTCAAAGTGGCTTTTTGTTTATGGTCTGAACAGCTAGGAATACGAACACTACTAAGCCTTGTATGCATTAACCAGAGCCACGTATCAAGCTATGCATGCCATTCTAATGTGCTCAGAAACTTCCTTGAAAAACTTCAGGTAGTCACATACCACAGAAAGTCAATCACGCTTGTTTTTGAGACACCAACAAACATCAGTGCTGGGTATCAGTTCCCTCCCTTACCCAGAGCATGGCTGTTTCAGAAGCACGTGAGAATCTGCTGTTATTCTTGCACTGGTTTGTCACCTTAATGCTAGCTTCCCGCATTAGCAAATGCTTCAACACAAACAGCAGTGAAAGCAGCTTATGAGAACTTTGGAAAAAACAATGTTAATGGACCTTTGTACTCCCCTTCAAAATTATTGGTTATAGTTTCGTTTACTCTTTTAATTACGAAACATACTTTTGCTTGAGTATATGTTGGGTTTCCATGCAAATAAAGATATATTTTGTTATAGTTTGGAGCAGAGTTTCGACGGTTTTCTCTGGAGAGGTCCAAACCTGGGAAGTTTGAGGAGTTCTATGGATTACTGCAGCACGTGCACAAGATACCCAATGTTGATGTTCTAGTGGGATATACAGACATTCACGGAGACCTGCTGCCTATCAATAATGACGACAACTATCATAAAGCAGTTTCCACAGCCAATCCTCTACTTAGGATTTTCATTCAGAGGAAAGGTAAGCACACTTGAAGCGGGTGAATCATTTGTTTGCAGTACCGTGCTGCAGTAACAGGATGACGTGTGGAGGAAATGCCCTCTTCTACAACGTTGAATTCCATAATTATAGATCATGAAATTTATTTACAATTCTTCTCTCTTGTTTCTTCCTCAGGCAACCTATTTATGCTTTGTGCATTTTTCTTGTATTAAGTTTGGTTGGATAAAATCAAGTTAAATCTCTAGCAAATGCTTCATTCTGGTTTCATTTAATTAAATGAAAATAAACGTTCAACTCAGTATTTCTAGGGTTTTATGCTCCATATGTTGGATGCGTTTCATTTAAAATTCCAGCCTTGATCAGACATGGGGAAAGACCACTACAGCATGGAAAAGAATCTGCAAGGTCTTACTACATAAAGTATTAAGTATCAGTATAAAGACTAACTTTGAATATGCTATTCTTATCACACTTTTCTAATAAAACAATCAGAAGCTTTCAAAATGACAAATTGATTGTGCAAACGAATGTAAATGCTGCTTAGTTTGTCAACTTGCTTTTTAACGATAGTGTGTTTTCTAGGTACAAGTTCAGTTTGTCTTTTTCAGTGTCTGCTTTCATTTTGATCAGAAATCAATTTTGAAGTTGCATTTGTTCTTGTCTAGCAGACTATATCCAGTATAAGGAACTGGAGAAGGGGGTGGAATGTAGTGTTGGGACTTGAAATTGTTTTACTCCAGAGAAGCCAAGAAAAATTAATCTCTGCGTTTGTTGGTTTTCTACCTACTTGCATACAGGAGTGTGTGTGGATGCATGTATGTGCGTAAGTATGTATGTGAACGTGTGCACGCGCAATTCCTGTCATAACACAGTCAACGGACCTGTTCCCTAGCTATTCTGTACAGATGCGTGCTGTTTCTGGCTGTTGCTTGTTGGCAGACATATTTTCCTTAGAAAACACTAGGGCATCAGAAGCTCTTATTGACTTTCCCACTCCACAAAATGAACAAGCTCCACAACAAGCAGCCTGACACAAAAACAATATTCAAAACCAGTGTGGCTGCTTGCCAGCTGCTGTGTTTCTGACAATGTATTTGTCTTGTTGAGTGTAGTATAGCAAGGACTATATGCTTTCATCCCTGAATTGCCAAGGGGACAAACCGTTTGCTTTAATAGAATGGTGATGTAGAAGAGGTCTACGATTCCATTTAATCTCTTACTGTAGCCATATGACGGAAACAGATAAGCTACTTTGTCAGACTGGGATTATTGAGGTTACATTTTAACACCATATGTTTATAAATTGTTACTAGCATTAAACTCTTAATGCCAATTCATACTAGTGTAGCATCTTTAACACTTCATTCTTTGTATCTTTATTTAGAGAATGATGGATTATTTCTTACAATTCTGCAAGAAACTGAGAATAGAATTGATATAATATACAGAACGTGAAATAAGATTAACCCACATAAGTTTATCATGATGGGAATTGATTGGCAAGAAAAGCTTTATAGAAAGTAGTAGCTGTCATCACCTTCCCTTTGACACTAGCCTTCTGGCTGTAGAGCTTTAGGAAATAAGGAACCTGGTGAGTCCAGCACTTCCAGCGCTGTACTTTGTTCCAAGTTATTTGTGACCACTTTGATCACTTTTGTTGATTGCATTGAGGTTTAACATCATTGTCTTGCAGAACAGGGGTCTATATGATGGAAAATGTGGAAATAATTGGTTCTGTGTTTTATTTCTGATAAGTTATGTAACTAATGCTGAGCTGCAGGAGTTTGAGGTACATGTGCAGCAGTCTTACTGTTAAGGTGTGATTTAATTCATCTGCACGGCTGTGGCAGTTTATTGACTGTACCTCTAAATCTGAGAATCAAATACTTGAACAAACATTTCCTATTAGTGGGGCTGCTCTGATCTGTGCTGTTCTGAAACTACAGTGAAAAACAATTCAACTTTGTTGTGGTTTTTCTTATACTATATAAAATCAGCTGAAAGGTTCTCTATGGGTTTTCTGTTGAAAAAGTGTCCTCTTTTTGTATACACAGCAAGGATAGTTGGGAATTTAAGGTCTTTGGCAAAAAGCCACTGGGGAATGTGACAGCAGTGTGGAGGAGAAAGTTTGTATTGTCTTAAGATATGAAATTTTATTACGTTATTTTACTGGTCTAGAAGAATGCGTTATTTTTTGAAAGCTAGTGTAAGATACGTGCAGACTACAATAAAATCCAGGGTAAAGTGTTAATCTGCATCCAAAGAACACTTCAACGGGTTGAAGTGAGAGCAACAGGGTGTTTTTGCAATTGTACTATGTGACAGTTGTGGTAACACAAGTCTAACCTAGAAATTTTGTCATGTCAGAGTAAGCATACTTTCGACTAATAATCACTTCTGACCCCCTATTTAGCAAAACTGGAAAGCTGTCTGTCCTAAGCATGTGTATGCTAGTTAATGTGGTAAGAAACCTGGAGATCTTCTAATGAAAGTATTCATCCTCAAATTTTTCTAACCATAAGTACCTTTCTGTAAAATATTTATTTTTCAGTGTTAGGTCTAAATTAGAACTTGATATTGCACAAATTCAGAATGGCTATCTGTTTGCAGAAAGTAGTTGCCTATTGGAGTTTTATTCAGCAGTTTAAGAGATTAACAGGTACTGTTGACATCTGGAATTTAAATGTTAGACTGATGTATCATGATTAAATCCAGATGCATGGGAGTCGCTCTGTCTGTGAGAAAAATCTTACTGGAGATAAAATCATGGAGGGGAGACAGTCCCCACAGGCACTAAAGGGCAATTTGACATGGGGAATTTTGCATTATAAATAGATAAATAATACAGACAATAACTCAGACTATGTATTTCACTAACGTCCGTGAAGCTCACTTGTAAGAATCGTAAATTACAATATCAGTTCTGCACTATACATGGATTTATAGAGTAAAAAGTAGATTCTTGAATTAATTAATTTCTACTTATTAAAGTAGACTTCTGCTATGAGGAAGCTTTATTTTGGTGAAAAGACAAATTGGCTTTTTAGAATAATGGGGAAGATCCCAGCTGCATCGTGTCCTTTTTCTGAGAATACTGTTTTGTTATAATGTGTCACTAGATAAGACATGATTTGTTAGATCTTATTTTACAATGGTAAACTGTATTCGTACTCCACTGTAGTAAGGATTTGGGGTTTATGCAAATGTAATTCTTGAGGGGTAACTTTACATTGCCTAGCAAGCAGATCAGAAAAACACTGTAAATATGTCTTGAACTATGTTAAATTGAAACCAGATTTGGCACTTGCTGGTTGTTTTAAATTTCATGTAGTAAGCATATACAGATTGGTGCCACCTTGAGTTTGAAGTTAACAAATAATTCTATGCTATGTGGACGTTCTTCTTAACATTATCTGTAGTTAACACCTTGTCCTTTGGCTTTATGCCGAAATAGTTTGCACTGCAGCTTTAAACTGATTAGCTAGGTGCCAGAACAAAGATGCCTTTGTACTTGAGAATATTGCTTTAGAAAAGTTGTTTAGCAGTGAAGTTAAACAGTCATGCTGTTTGGATGAGATATGGAGAGATGAGTTTTTTTTTCATCAACCTTTTTCTATCTCCCCCCCTCCAAATTATACAATTTTAACTGTGTATCCTAAGGTTTGTACTGGTTTTGAATTCTTACACTGTTAAGATGAGTTACGATGCAAGAACCCAAGATTCCTCTGCTTTACAGTTTCTTAAATGTTTTGATGTACATAGCTCCCAATTTTGGGATGCTATTTCACTTCAGCAAAGTGTCATTTAACTTGAAGTATGTCTCAAAGCAAAAGTACCAGCTCAGTGTTAAGATTTCTGATAGTGTTTGTTCCGTAACAGCCTTTATATATCTTCCAATACATTTCTGTTCTTAGTTTCAGAAGCACTTTTGAGTCTCTGATGTAAGTTCTTACAGATGTACTTACATAAGATTTATTTCAAAGCCAGTCCTTTTGCTGCTACACTTCATGTTTTACAAATTTGAGAGACGTGGTTTGGACAAAAATGTAGGGCCTAATCTGCTGATAGTCATGGAAAGCCACACAGGCTGATGACTTTTTTGTGTGCTCCAAAATTGTCCTGGTCAGGGAAGGAAGCTGTGAAAAGCCACGTGCATGGTTCTAGAGCTAACTGTTGGGTAGAGCACAGAAACAGACTGTGATCATTTGCAAGAGCCAGTAAATCTTCTGGGATGCACGCAGTGTCTGTATGTTTGTGTAGCTAGCACATTCCAAACCTACCGTGTGGGCCTGGCAGCGGCAGGAGGGGGATCACGGTCTGTGGCCTGCCAGGAAGCTGGAGGAGCTTTACCAGCCCTCTGCAGGAAGCTGGGAACTTCGCTACGGTACACGTTTCTGTCATAGCTGATGTATGAAATCGCCATGTACTTTGAATCTTTGACGAGAGTGTGAATGTGTGCACTTTGAATTGAAGGAGGAAAACCAGAAAGTGAACACCTTTTAGTGTTGCAATACTTGATATGGAAGAGGAGTTGTAAGAAAAGCAATACCTAGAATGTTTTGATACTGTTTTCAAAGCAATGCCTATACTAAAGCCAGTAGAAACCTAGTGCTTCACTGGTACCAGTATTAATTGGTACCTACATACTAGCGTTGCTTTTGTCAGCATTTTATGCTCTAACCCAAAATGTTCTGCATGTACATTTTTTTCTTTTTTTTTTTTGATGAGCTTACTCTAATAAAAAAAAATATGGCCTAAGGTCTGAACAATATGGAACTAATCAGTCAGAGCGCATCCAACTTAGTCAATGGCTTTATGGAGAACTTCCAAAAGAAATAGCTGGGAGTAATGCAGCACTAGATGTCTAGAAATGTGTCAATGCAAACCAAAAAGAAGCAAAGTTTTTGAAATGAGGCAAAACGATGTGTCTTGTCCATGCAGTGTCTCTCTGGTACTTGGAATATTTTTTTACTGGTCTTGCTGAATTTGCCGCTGTTTGTGCAGCATAAAAACCAGAGCTTTAGAGCATCAGAAATCTTAGTACTTAATCATGGACTGCACAGAAGTTCTTACATAGTTTTTGAAATCACTTCAATGCATACCAGCTGCTGGTGGGGGAAGGAGAAATCATGACCTAAAAATTAACCTTTGCACTCATTAACGTTGTTACTGAATTCTGACATTCAGGTCACCATTATCTATTGTTTGTCTGATAATCTTTACCTTTATTATCACTTCCTTGCTGTACTTGTGCATTACTCTGTATTTAACACCAAAAGATCTTTGAAGCAAAGCCCTTCTGTCTAATGTTATTTCACAATTGCCCTTGTTTTGTAAGCAGCTGTAGTTCCAAATAAAGTAAGGCTATTGCAACTCATTGAATTGCAAAAATCCTCACAATGTAATGACCAGATGTCTAACTTGAAACTGGTTTGATGGGTTGTCAGTAGATAAGGGCAAAGCTTCTACTCATACTTCTTTCTTTGATCATAAATTTAAAGTAAAGATTAAAAGAATTGCTCCACATTGTCTGAAGAAAATTAACATATTAGTTTTCAGCTATGGAGTGCAGGATTTTTTAATGGCTGATCTTCAGTCAGATATTCCAAAATGCATTTTACACAGGAAATTGGAAATGTGCATTTGGAGAAGTGTTTTACACTTCAGACATAGTCCACCTGTTAAGTTCTTTGGTTTGGGAGTTTGTTTTTGCGTGTGGTTGTTTTAAACAGAGCCTCTCTTCCAACACAAAACTGACTTAACACACTCAAGCATCTGAAGAACAAGTTTTAAGCTATTTCTAAAGTTCTCTTGCTTGGTGTTAGATCTGTTATTATTTTAATTTAGTCTTAAACTATACCTTTTTCTACTGAAATATTCTGCTGAGGAACAGCAGTAATTCCATGCTTTCCTGAGAGAGCCTCTTGGGTTCCCAACTAAACTAAAATTTATTTCTTGTATTCAGTCACCTAATTTAACGTGCTCAAGTGTAGCTGGTGCAGGTAGATTCTTCTGTTTGCTTTTCCCTTCTTATTTTTCCTTGTGAGACTCTTGATTAGCTTTGTTATTACATGTGCAGATCCTAAGGCAGGGAAACAGATTTCACAGAAGCTGAGTGTGTGAAGTGGGAGAGAAGCCAACATATACTTGTACGTGTGAAGTAAGAGCATTGTGGGCTGTCTGTAGTAAATTAACGCGTGGAACAGTCTGTTAGTATTGCCTTTCTTCATTTAGCAGTTTTTACAGAAGCAGTGGTCTGGATGACAAGATAGCCAAATGTGAGGAAGAACAGAAGTAAAAATTACTATGTGAGGCATCCATGTCATCTGAAAGTAGCTGAGATATACTCAGGAGTCACTTCTAAGACTAATGTATCAGAAACTTATTCAGAAGTTGCTCCCCTCTGCGTTAAGCAACTTCTCTTGTAAGGAAAGTTAAAATCTTTAAACTTTAGTTTGATACAGATGTTCAGTCCTTAGTAGATGGCTTTGCCTGTTCAGATGTGATCTGTTCCTTCAACTAAAAACTTTCATATATATATATATATATATATATATATATATATAAAATTTAGGCCCTCTTCAAGACATTCTTTAAACAGTTGATGAACTATTACTATTCTGTACACACAATGAGTTTATAATCACTTTATTGGTAGGCTAACTTTAAATTGTGTTATTTTGAATTCTATGTTGTAGAATTCTAAGTCCACAGTTGTCTTAAATGAACTGCATATTTTAAAAAAGCAACTCATTTTCAGTAGCCTTGATGTCAGGGAAGGAAAGAGTTAGTATTGCAAGTTGGAATAGATTATTGCTTTGGAATTACTTTCTCTGTTCTTTTTTGGTTAAGCCATCTGAAGTGAAAAGTCCAAGTACAGCTGGCACACGCACTCATATCTTCATCTTAGTATGGGGGGGTGGGGGGGAAGTCTTCTGGTTTACAGACTCATGCTGTACTTCATCAACAATTGAACAGTTCTCCTGAAATTTCACACTAGGATAAGCATTCCCATAGTTATTTCAATCCACAGATTAAAATGTAAAGCTATTCTTTTATTTCTGTGGCCATACCAATGGCATCATAATGTGATGTTACAAAGAAATCCTCCATTCTGAGTCCCAGGGTTAGTGCAAACTACTTCTGCTTTATTTTAATCCACTGCAGAAAAGTCTATGCAACATCACAGCGATACCAGTGTAGATCCAAAGGAATTTGGATCTGAATGCATTTCAGTTCATCGTTTTTGGAGTATACTTAATGAAAGCTTCCTTTGGCACATAGGCATTTTGGACATCAGATTATTTCTGCAAAACCTGTTTTTTCCTGTTAAAGATGTTTGACTTGCATGTGTTTTTTTAAAGACAGTCTAAGCCATTTGTACACTTCTGTACCAAATCGTGGCAGTATTGTTTGTTTGAACAATCTTGCTTGAAATGTGTGTGTGTGTAAGGTCCCTTTGTTCCTGCTCCGCAGCCATTTTACCTACATTGCACAGGGGGGCAGGGAAAGGAGCGCAGAATGGAATAAGCTTTCTGGAGTTTGAATCCAGGTCACTTGGCCAGCTTCCAGGAGCTAGGCAATAATAGGCACGCTGGCTGCTTTCCCTTTTTCATTCTTTCTTTTCCAATGATCTGAAACTTGAGGAGAGAAAACTAGCAAGTGGAATTACTCTGAATAAAATTAAAGCGTTTCTAGGAATGTACTCGTTCTTTCCATTCTAACCTTTCTCGAGCAGCTAGAATATAATTCTTTGTCTCTACTACTGCTGACTTCCTTTAATTTTTTTGGGTACTGTTTTTCCTTTGGTAGTAGGAAACAGAAACCATTACAAACGTTGATGAATCCCATAACATTAAAGCTCTTGTTTCAAGTATAGAGAGATGTTTCTACTATAGCAAGCCTTAAACCTTCTAGGCTGGGCGTTTCATTCTGTTAACCTAAAACATGATAGCAATGCCATATGGACCATATATAAAGTGACCTAATCATGCATGTGCTATGTCTTACAGAAGATGCAGACTACAGTGCCTTTGGTACCGATACTATGACAAGGAAGAAAAATGTCTTATCAAATGTGTTACGTCCAGATAACCACAAGAAGAAGCCACACATTGTCATTAGCATGCCGCAAGACTTCAGACCGGTGTCTTCTATTATAGACGTAGATATCCTTCCAGAAACCCATCGCAGGGTACGGCTTTACAAGTATGGAACTGACAAACCCCTGGGATTCTATATACGAGATGGCTCTAGTGTCAGAGTAACACCCCATGGATTAGAGAAAGTTCCGGGGATTTTCATATCCAGGCTTGTCCCTGGAGGTCTGGCTCAAAGCACAGGCTTGCTGGCTGTCAATGATGAAGTACTGGAGGTGAATGGAATAGAAGTTTCAGGAAAAAGCCTTGATCAGGTTACAGACATGATGATTGCAAACAGCCGTAACTTGATCATTACGGTAAGACCAGCAAACCAGAGAAATAACGTTGTGAGGAACAGTCGGACTTCTGGCAGCTCTGGTCAGTCTACTGAATCTAGCCTTCCAAGTAGCACACCAAATATTTTAGCAAATTTCTTGCAAGGAGAAGAAGAGAGCGATGAAGAGGACATTGTTATTGAAGACAGTGGCGAGCCACAGCAGATTCCAAAAGCTGCACCTACCAGCGAAAGCATAGAATCGTTGACGCAAATTGAACTCCATGAGTCAACACAAAACGGCTTCCTTCCTTCCAGCGAGATGAACTTGAATCATTCAGCAGGCAGCATTAGCATGGAATATGAAGTACAAGATCCAGATCATAAATCATTAGAAGATGGAACTATAATAACGCTATGAAATTACATTGGTGTACTTTGTACTTAGCAAGGATGCCATACATGTTTTGATTTGGTTTAATATGTAATATGTTTTATACCTCTCCATCTACTGAGCACTGCAGTTAGATTAAAAGGAGAAAAAAGTAAATATGAGACATTCAAAATGATATAAGTTGACTAACTTCAGTTAATTCTGCACTTCCATGTAAATACTTCACAAAGATAACAGTTAGTTCATAACTGACTGAAATTGGATGAGGAAAATTTAAACTGAAAATGAAGGATAGTTAAGAGATGGCTGTGAGCTTTCTTTTAAAGGTACTTGATTTTTTCTTTTTTTTTTTTTATGTGAAATACTACTGGTTCTGTAGAAGCAAACTTCCATTATTGTGTGAGGTCGATTATCTAATGTGCTGTGGTTTCATGTTCAACTGAAGTGCTGCTTACGTACGGTGGTGCTGCTTTAGCCACTTCATTCCTGTTCTGGTCTGCTGTTTTGCTGGTAGGGCTGTTTGTGTGGCTCTGCGTACGAGGAAACAAAAATAATTCTTAGTTGGTCAAACTCCCTGATTTGTTGAGCAACAGTGGTAGGTGACAGGGGTCAGCACACTGACAACAGTCAGGGCTTGGAGGTGGGGGCTTCTGAAGTTGTGTCCCTTTGTAAATGAATGTGCAACCACAGGCTCATTAGTCAGGCACCTTTACTGTTTTTAATTTGCCTTTTATGGCCATGTTAACTTACTTTTAATGACACTACGATTTTTGAACTCAAATGTGAAAGTCTTAATACTTCTGTATCTCAAAGACCTGTTCTCATTTTAGTTTGCAATACTTAAGGATATCATTGGATTTAGTTGCTAATCCCAGTAAATTTTAAAGAATTCAGATGTAAACATAATGCTATGGAAATAACATACTATGTAATCTATGTTAAAATCAGTCCTAGTAGAAGCTGTAAAGATTTCTACTAGCAAAAGTTTGTTGTAGTGAATCAAATGTGAAAAGTCACTTTTTTCAAACCTAAATGATTCAGAGCAGTTTAAATTGACTTAAGTTCCTTGATTAAAAAGAAAAAAAGCTTGAAGTCAGGATGAGGCTTTAATAGAACTTGAGCTGTTATTAAAACTATTTGTTTTAATTAACTTAACCATAAATACTGATCTTCCTGTGCACCGCTGATTGGGTGTTTTGAATCTTACAAAGTTGCTGTATTTAAAGCAAAATACCGATGACAAGTCCTGATACTGCAAATGTACAAGCAAGCATGCACATAATCAGCTGCAAATTTACTAGGACAACTGTAAGGAAAGGTTTCTACAATACTCTCTCCACATTTGAGATCTCCCCTTTCACCACTTGGCACTGTTCCCTACCTGATCCTATGGTGGGAACATAAGTTGTTGCAGGAAAATGAGATAGGAACAAATAGGGTTGAGGAGAAGGATGCATGGAGCTTCTCAGCAGGGATCTAGCAGTCTAGGCTAGCCTCTGAGAGAGGTAGGATGCGGCCAGTTCTTGTACTGTGCTTACCAGAGCCAGTACTTCGGGTTTTTGCACGCATGTTCTGCCCTGCGGGGAGATGTAATAAGCAGGAAAGGAGGCTAATCCTGTTCTTTTTCCTCAGTCTATCTTGGGGAAACATCTACCTCTGGTAATTCTACTAAATGAGAGTAATGTTAAGGCACCTGTAAAAGGCTTCAGAGCACATCAGAGGGTAAAACTCCATTTGTTTAAGCTCTTTGTAATTATACAAACAAAATTGCTACAGGTATTAGTGATGTTTAATTTTGAATTAATAATCTCAAGTATTTTCAAGCCTTCAATAACATTGGAGTTTGAGTCTCATAGATGTCAAGGAAGGCTTTGTTAATGCCCCTTTTGCTTTACGGAGAGTTGGCATAACAGGCAAGGGCATGCATTGCGAGTGCAGGTTAGGGTGGTTTTGTTGGATTGATTTATGGCTTCCTTAGTATGCATTTGGAGAGGCCCTGGAATGTTTTCCCACAAGACCAAGAATTTAAGTGTTTTACTTATATTGCTAATTATTAAAATGAAGTTACTACATCCACTTAGTGTGAAATGGGAAAAATAAATGGTTCTGCAATGTGTACGTCTTAAATATGCATATTTTCTGTCAGTGCTGCTCTACACTTCCTTTATTGAAGGAAGATTGTTTACTTTAAGATATCTTTTTTTTTCCTTTATCAGAAGACTTTCCTGTATGAAATCATCAGCCAATGGTGACTTTCATTTATTATGCTAGTTTGCACTTCTGTGCCTTTTGTTTACTTGAATGTATTGTGAATTATCGAAGGAATAAAGGCACGTGGATGAGAAGAGAATGAGGTCCACAGATACAGAAGATGAACTGGTAGTGCACTTACTTCAGATGTAATGGTTTCATTTGGTGGAAATACATTCTGGGTCTACTGTGGTACTTCAGTATTTTGCAGCTTAGGTGCAAGGTGAGCTTAAACAGGGGGGTTGAGTCTGAGACTGCTAATGTTACAAGGCAATTCATTGCTCAAGTACAAACACCCAAAGTGAGTGTGCTACCAAACTCTTGTGTTACCTAATTTGTGCTTTTAACAGATGCATGAATATTTTGCATATATATGCCAGTATTAAGGACTTGTAGAAATGTAACTAGGGTCCCACTATAAATTGCATGAGGATTCACCTCGTAGGACCTTTCCTGCAAACTGATTGATTGATCTCTAAATACATGCAATGATATTTTTTAACAAATAATGTTCTATTTTACAGAAATTCGATAACATATATAGTAAAACTAAGCATTTGGAACTTGATTAAAAAATAAAAATTAAACCTTAAAAATGTTTTTTTAGTGTATTTAGTTACAATGACAGACTGCACAGCATATAATCACTTAATGCTGCAGTGACCATGAAATTTGTAAAGTTCTTCCATATCTTACTAATGCATACACTATAATGAAATACTTTTAAATAGTTACTTCAGGATGATCAATGGTTGATTATGAATGGCTAAATTTTATATATAAACGGTACTGGGGCTCAGTATAGGGTTTTGAAAATATGCTGATATCGTTAGCCTTTCATTCACTACCTCCTATATTTTTAACATCTTTACAATTTTCTCCTTGGAAGAAAATGCTTAAAGGCTTGACTGTTTTTATACAAATTTTTATCTTTAGCTATAAAAAAAAATCCAGAAGTGATAGTGCGGTTGCTATGCATGATTGACAATATTAAGCTGCTATTAATGTTAATCTTTGTGTATTACGTATCATATATATGTAAATTGTATTTTCAATCCAGATTTTATAAATTAATTTATAAATATCCAAATTATTTCAAAAATGGAGTGGAAAACTAAAATTCCTCTGAGTAGTGTTATATGTTGTGTACATGCATGGGGGAAGTTGTTCCTTTCTTGCGACTGGGAGGTTTAAGTGCACCTTAATAGGAAAGAGTAAATTCTTCATAGAATTAAGATGCATTTACTTTGAAGTTCTGCTAAGGTACTGGATAAGTCAAGCCTAACTGTGAATCATATGTTTTTCCACAGCTGAATTAAATTTAGGACAATGTTCTCACAAGCTGTCTTTAACATGTGTATTTTTGTGAATATTATGTATTTTCTAATTAAATTTTCCTTGCAATGTGATTTTTACATGAATGAACTTGTTTAAAATGTCAAATATCAGTATTTTTCTTACAACTTCAATGTATAATGTACATTGGTATCTCACTGAATGAAGATTGATTTTACAAAATCAAGCTAGCTGTAGTAGTTGTATATTAGTCTTATATTTTTACAGACTGGAATAATAAACAGATATAGAAATGAAATATTTTTTTTCTCAATTACTCTTAGGTAAAAATGAGGAAGAATGCATCTCTTGCTTATTCTGAAGTGTGAATCTAGTTGGGCTTGAGTTTTCTCTTGGGCAGCTAAGTGGGTTCTGTTTTCATAGTAGCCTTAAATGTTTGCTTCCTCTGCTCCTTCCTCCCTTCCTCTGAAACAAATCTTTACATGTGGAAATGATGCAAGAGTTCAAGAAACTTGTCCCTCAGTCCCGTTGTCTGACCTGTGATGTGCTCATTCCTACAGTAGCTGCAAATAATCGATCTTGCATTGTATCACTTGCCTGACGACTGCTTGCAGTAAAGTTTAGGACATGAAACTAGAAGAAGGTTCTTCATCCTCCTTCACCATTTGCTGCTGGCAATTTGGAGGCTTTCACTGTTACTGTAAGTATGTTATAACTCTTGCAGCTTTTTAATTTGTACTCGATCCACTTACAAATATTTTGTCCCATATCTAACGCATTGGCAGCCCTTGTAAACATTTACCTAGCTACAAAACACTTCAGTTTCTTTAGTCCTTTTGTGTAAAGCTTTTGTGCCTGCTGGTCTCAGGCCCAACCATATGACTTCTATCCTGTACCTTCCTTTATACGTGTATGACTGTAGCTTCAGTTGTATGAACAGTACTGTACAAACTTGCCTATGAGGTAGCCATGGGAGGTGACAAAGTCTGCAAACAGTACTACTGTGTCTTAATAGTGATATGCAGCTGAAAGAATCCAGTTACTTTATCATGTATTTGATTTTGAATGCCTTTTGTCTGGATTTCCTTGTGCAGAACCTGACAGCTCACCCCTTTCTTAAAGGAATGCTGAAGTTAGCAAGATGTTCTTGAAACAGTGTCAGATTTAAAAATTCATCCTGTGTGAAAATTCTGGTGTGGTAGCAATTATCTGCATTTTAGGATTTTCTTTCTGTGTAACAGAAGTGGGTAGCAGGGGACTGGTCAGCCTGAAAAATATCATATAATTCAAAAGGCAATAAACCTGTGTGTAAATAGTTTTGTATGAGGAAATAAAATACCATCAGGTAGATTGAAAAAGTGCAATGAAATACAATTTCCACATCTTAGTAACTTTGAGTTACTTGATTCGTAGCAAATTTTTTCTCCCTAGAGGTCAAAAATATGTTGAGACTATATGAAACAATTTCATATAAGGTGTGGTTTCACAGAATAAGTCTGGTGTTGACGTAAGCTCTCTGCAAATGTACTTGCTACGATGCTCTTTGGCTTGCTTGAAACTGATGCTAAATGCAGGTACTACTTTTACAGAGGTAGGAAGTGCTCTTACCAGCAAGGGAACGGATTCTATGGCTAGGCCATTAATACCCATTAATGCTTCTGTGCCATCTAGCAAGCTTCCATGTCTGAGAGAATTTGTCTTCAGTAAAATCCACCAAGAATCAATGGCATGAGGTTATTGCAGCAACGAAGACTAAGGGATGTGTCTGCAGGAATGCATAGGAGGTATGTATCCATGAGGATATAAAGCCTGATAAGATCTTTTTAAGTAGTCCAGCCTTCTCTTGTCCAAATGTTAATATTGACCTGGACTGAATCTGTAGGGGAGACACAGTACGGAAGCTATTTAGGGACACTTAAAATGAATGAGAACGAAATGTATACTTGTACAAATGAGCAATGCTATTTCTACAAGTCACTGCAATCCCTACAGGTTGTTTTCCTAAACTAATTGTAAAAGGAAGACTACCTTTACCTGCTGCTGCCTCCTTGAGGAAGAACTGTAACTGTAAAATATCATACAATAAAACATGAGAACAATATTTGAGGAAAAACTACTTTTCAAGATCACAAGTTTGTTTTCTGTGACAGCAGCCAGTCTATCTAGCCATTAGCTGCCCAAAAAAGTCTTCACTCAGTGCACAATCAGATAGGTAAATGCATTCTGCCCTAAATATGAGAAAACAAAACTGGAGACAGGTCTCCTCACACTCATCCATAAAATTCAACCAAGAAGTATCAGCATTTCTCACAAAGTGGGTCTTTAACTGGGACCTCATCTCTGCACTTGTACCCAGGTTGTATGTAAGCAAAAAGTAAAAGAAACAAGTTACAGCCACTATATCAGTCAAACATTTACTCTATTTTGTGAGTTTATTGGTGCAAATATTTTTCCTGTGAGTGGCGTTTATCTTTTCACCTTATACAGAGGGTGAGGTTCTTATCTTAACTCTCAAGCCAAAGGAGAAATACTTTGTTCTAAACTCTCAAGATTGTTTCTTACCCAGTCTGTCCTTTAAATACCAACAGCATTTAACTTTTCTCAAGGTGATAAGCTCTTAATGAGGTGTTACAACTTCAGTTATTTTATGAAATTCAAAATTAATGTATGGTTGCAGATAGACTTGCTTGAATTTTCAAAAGGAATAAATTAATACACACATGGTATCAATACAGGAGAAAGATTTAGATTAGTGCTAAATAATAACCCCTTTGAAGTTTTCTTGTTATTTTGAGATTAGCTGTGGCTAAAACTCAAGTTTTAGACTTGACAGAATTACTTCTGATGGATATGGTTGTTGTATGCAACAAGAATCATGCTTATGCTTTGAGGTAGCTTCATAAACAGCTTCCAATACTAACATGCTGAAAAATATGCGTTGGATGGTAACAGTATTGTTCTTGGATGCTGTAGAAGTATGCAAGAAATGTTACAGCTGGTTCTTGGAGAGGTGAGATCATAGCCGAGACTTAAGAATTCAGACTCCTTGTGCAGCTATGACAGATCAGTTGTGTACTTTCCTTGTCAAATGGGAGATAAACGTCTCTCCGAGGACTTAGTGTAGTATGCTTGATTTTTAAAAGTGCTTTGGAAATATGAAGCGTGAAGTGACTTGAGGAAGTATTTTCTATTTTACCAGCATTTCTTGTTACAGCCATTTAGAAGTGTTGCTAATAAGATATAATTTCCTGTTCTTCCAATTAACATTCCTTTCCACTTGAACTACTACTTTATTACCTGAAAGTATAAGGAAATACCTTGCATTTCATCAGTGTGAGAGATTTATGCTGGGCTCTGTGTTACATTTAAAGTATTTAAGTGCATATTTATTACCACCCATGTTTCCGTTCTAGAGGAGAATATGGTTCTTCCTCTGTAGTGCAATGAGTTTTTTTCAGAATGCTTTCTTTGAGCACCTGGTGTAATACCCAGTTACTGATAAGACTATTTTTCTTTTTGTATATAGTCACAGATGCATTGGCAGTGCTCAGAAGCATGCAATAGAGCTCGAGGGACAGATGAGAATAGATGATGTGATGAGAGCTAGTGAAGGTAGGGACGTCATCCAGTCCGGGGGTTCGTACTTGAATAAAAACATCCTATTGGTGTGGCTAAAACAGATGAATTTGTCTCATAATCTGGCATGCCTAAAGAAGTTCTTAAAAAATAAGCAGCCTAGTTTTTCACAGCTGCAAGACAAAATGGGAGAGAAGATGAAACAGCAGAAAGCAAATAAGAGATGCTAATACATGTAAAGGATGTCCCAACATACTGCAGAGAGGAATACTGAAGTTGCAATAGCTATTTTTTTTTTCTATTATTAGACTGACAGCTTAATGTAAGAGATACTATCTCTATTTGCAAGCCTTGCCTCTTGTTTTAGACTCATGGCTGTAACATTGTTACCTCTATGGACAAGAAGGGTATTCCTGTCATGAGACACTGGATTTTTCAGTGGTTTCCATTTTTTTTCCATTTTATTTCTTTGCTATTATTCTAGATAGTGCAAACCCAGTTAAAAAAATAAAAATTGTTCTTATCTTTCTGTTGGAAGATGCAAAGGATTTGGAAGCTTTATGCTGAGGAGAAAGCACTGAATATATAAACAGGTTATTGTGCCTTTCTGAATACTACATGAGGTTACATAAATGGTTTGAACTTTAAAGTTCAGAAATTTTAAATCATAGTAGCTTAAATCTAACAACATCCTTCATACTTTTTCTGTAAAACAAAGTAGGTATCTTTTTGCAAACTTAAAGTAAATGGGATAAAATTAAATGCAAAAATTACTTGCAAAAGACAATCTGGGCATTTTATTAAATATTGAAATGCTATTTACTGTCTTTCAAAAATATTTCAGATGGTTACTAAGTGGAGCTGTATAATGTAGAAAAAATAAGATTCCTTGAGTAATCATGCAAAGTTGGTAGCTTGAAAAAAATGTCAGTAATTCAACATGTGACCTTCCCTGTATTTTGACTATATTTAAACTGATACTTTACTTGTTAGGATAGTGAATATAAATATTTATCCCAATCTTACAGGTAAGACAAAGGTCATGAAGCCATTTGGTCAAAGCAGCAGAAATGCATTGTCTATCTTGTTCTTTTTAGCACTGTTTTCTTGAGAGATTTAGCAGTGTCGTAAAGCTCATGTGGATGATATAGTTTATATAGAATAATCAGGAGGAATCTCATTTAGTGGTATTCTTTTCCGGGCATCTAAAATAAATGTTGACTAGCTGTGTGTTTAAACTTAAATCCAGAACTGCTAAGTGCAGTAAAGGAAGCAACTGATGTAAGAACTATAACAGTTATAGCAGAACTTTAACTGTAAAGGCTTCCTACTGTAAATGCGTGTTCAGTATTATTACATAACTGCAGCAGTGGGCTTTTTCTAATATGGGAATATTTCTTGTCTAGCAGATCTTGTTAAGTCTTTTCTTGACACTCCCATGACTCTGGTTCTAAACATACCACTTCACATGCTTTCTCCTATTTGAGATAACTTAGTTTCGTAACAGTTAATCTGTGATGTACAACAGAAGCCAGAACTATTTCATTCTGGTCTTAAAGCTTCCCAAGTATGCTTTCCAGATCACACTGGAGTTTAATCTAGTGCACCTTTCAAACATACACAGTACAGACCCCTGGGGACTACAGCATAAATGGTAAAGGAGTGGCTGAGCAGAGAACAGGACTGTGTTGTTAAGGAGTGCAAATACATAGCAAGAAGTCTGCCCAGACCTGGGGAGTTCACAATTGAAACAAAGGAAACAAAAGAGTGTTTGGAGATTTACGCCCAGAGATGCAATGTGTTTTCTCTCTATGCAGTGCTGGTCAGTGGAAGATCAGGTTCTGCAAATACCTTACGATTTTTCAGATAAGTGCTTTTTAAGTTGCAAGTGAAGCATAGAAGGGTCTGTCTGGTGCTATTGTCAGGAATGACATCGGGTAGATTCAAATCAATGGGGCTGTTCCTACTCAAAAAATGATCTTGTGGAGAAACCCTGCAAACTGGTAGCTCTTTTTTCTGTTTCTTCAAGTACCTCTTCAAGCCTGATTTCTTTGATCTTCACAGCAAACCACAGGCTATAAATCTGGCATTTCTTTATGAATGCTGAAGTGAATTTAAATTTCTTCCATTATTCAGCAATAATATGGTGTTGCCCAAAGCCAAGAAAAGCTTTGGATGACAATGCAGGCCTGTTGTCTTTGGCTCTGCAAGCACTGAAAAGTAGTTTTATATAGTATTCTTACAGTATTTAGTATTTATATAGTATTTTTAATAGTAATTCACAATGAGATTAATGCTCTGGTGTCTGGTTAGTGCTCTAGTTTCTTCAGGGAAGTGGATGACATTTTATCTGGCTTTGCTCAGGTTTGCTCTCCACAGCGTCTAACAGATTTCCCTCTCTCGGGGCTGTGGCTGTCTGCAGATGGACTCCAGTTAGACATCGCAAGCCAGTCAGTGTGAACTCCTGCATGCTGCTTTGTCTCTGCTGCCACAGAGTCCCCTTGACCCTAGTATAAATGCCCCATACAGGCTGAGTGGCCCAGGCACCTTTCAAGGGCGGGCTGCTGCTGACCCCTTGCAGCTGAGAGGATTTCTCAGTGAGCACTCTCCCTGCTCCAGGCAGTGCTCCTTGAGGCACATTACTCAGCAGGTAGGGCAGGAAGAACAGCTACCATGAACAGATGGCCCTTTCTGTCTCTGTTCGATCTGCCATCTTGATCATCTGTCTTTGTCTAAAATGCTGCTTTGGTTTCAGATTGGAGTGTAAAGGAGCCTAACGCAGAAGAATCCGGAAGGTTGCAGAAGTTTCCACAGCGTGCCTCCTGCAGCTCTGTCTGTGGGGAGGGTGCCAGGAGCTTTCGGCAGCTTGGGTGTGGGGTCAAGGTCTGGGCTCTGCTCTGCCTCACAGAAACCAGGCTGCAGGCTGTTTAAATTCTCATTTGCACGCAGGGAAGCGCATGGCACAGAGCGATTATGAGCACTTAAAAGCTGTGCTGCCAGCTGCAGCCGCCTTTAATATCCAAGTGAGTCAAAAGGCAGCACTGAGTCCAGCACCTGATCTCTGAGTATCTAACCTCCCCTCTAGCCTGCAGTGCGGGCTTGTGGAAGCACATCACTAGAAAAAGAAATTTGTTTTTTAAGTGTGGCATGGGGAAGCTGTGCCTGACGAAGCGCTGCTCCGTGACCGAAGCGGTACGGCTGTAACCAAGTCCTTTAAACCAGCCCTGAGGCCCCCTCTCCTCACAGAGCCCCCCGCGGGGGGGGGGGGGGGCGCTGGGCGGGTGTCCCACCCCCCCTCCTACCCGCCGCGCCCCCGCCCGCCGCCGCTGGGTGGCGCGCGCGACCCGCTGAGGGGAGGCGAGGCGGCGGGCAGGCCCCGCCGGGGGCCGTGAGGCGGAGCGGCGGCCGGGGGCGGAGCGGGGGCTGCCGGCTGCTCGGCCGGGGCCCGGCGAGGCGATGCTGCGGCCGGGGACACCGCCGGAGCCCCGGGCGGGGGCTGAGGACAGCGAGGTAGGAAGGGGGAGGTGGGGGCTGGCGGTGGTGGTGGTGGTCGGGGGGCTCCGGGTGCCGGGATGAGGTGAGGCGGGAGCGCTCGCCCGGCCCCGGCTGCCCTCTGAGGGAGCTCCCGGGGCGCCTCCGGGCTGCGGGGGTCGGCACCGAGCCCCCCTCCCTGCTGCTGCTCCGGAGCCTTTGTGCCCTTCGTGCTTTTGGTTGGGGGCTTTAGAGGGTTTCGGTGTGGTTTCGTGGTTTTTGGAGACAGGGAGTGTTTGCTGAAGGAGGGCCTGGTTGTCAGGGGTCTCCTGTGTCGGGGATGCGGTGCTGGGGCAAGTTGAGCAGCAGCTGGGCTCCTGGAGAGCCGAATAAGTGATTTTCATGCTTTTTGTTTGTTTGTTTTTGAACGCAGATGGATGTGGCTGCTACTCTGTCATTTGTTTTTGTGGAAACCGAGTCCTCTGGCGGCTAAGGTCGGGATCAGAGCGCTGCTGTGATGGAGTGGAAGGATGCTTAGCTTGAGGAGCTTAGGTGCGGGTGGTCCCCTCTGGGACACGGTGGTGACAGTGGTGATTGCTTACAGCACCCTCACCGTGCTGGTAAGGCGTGCAGGGAGCGTTTCAGATCCCAAAGAGAGGAAGGTTCTGAAATTGCACTTGGTAGGTCATGTTCCCCTAGAAAAGAGAGGAAATCTATGAAAACAGAAAATAGAGAGCATTTGCAAGTATCTCCCTTTCTGACCTGCAGGTAACTCCTATCTCACATGAGTCTGGAGATGCTGTGAGGTGACATTCTCTTTGGGCACATTAGTTTACAATTTTCTCTTGTAAGGAGAAAAAAACACTAAAATTACTGTCTTCAAAACAGCTTTTTTTCTCCCTTTTCTTCACTTTGGCAGTGGGTTTTATATTTGTCTCCAGGAAAAAAAAAAAGGGGGGGAAATTTTTCCTCAGTTTCACTGTCCTGAGTATTTTCCACATTTCTCTGCCTTTACATCGTTACTCCATCAATTTCATTTTTCCAAATGTGGCTATATGCGCTTTGCAATAAATCAGACCAGTTACATACAAATTTTGGAATCACTGTTCTGTTTTTTATGTTCAGTATTTTCAGGGAGGTGATATAATGCTTAGTCTATGATATCCACGTAATTTTCATGTGGTTAAACCACTGACAGCTTTTGTCTTACATCTGGATTCAGATCCACTCCAGTAATCGTCCAGGCATCTATAGTAGGCTGGAAAGAAGTACTGCTAATGTTATTAACAATTACAAAAGCGAATTTCCCAGCTTGGTTAAGATGACATTGCAGAGTGAACTGCTGCGTAGGGAAGAAGTTTCACTGAAGTATTAGTTCATGTCAGCTGTTTGGATTCTGTTTTTGTTTTTTTCAAGTACCACTCAAGCTGGTGTTAAATAAAGAGGACCTGCCAATTAATAAAAACAAGCTTCGTGTATAGAGTTGTATGGCAGATAGTGTGTTTTTGTAACTGAGTGCCAAGCTGTTAGTTCATTAGGGAACACAAAAACTACCTGTGCTCTTTGCTACTTGCAAGTCATTCTGTTTCCTTCAGGCATCTTCTGCTGCTATTAAGCACTCGTTTTAATGCTGATCTTTCTTGATCCTTGCACATATTGGTAGTTTGTTCAGAGCAGTGATATAATTAAGGTATTTTCCTACGCAGGGATTAATCATAGCTTTCATGGCATGTTCTTAAGTGTTTCTTCCTGTGGGCCTTGTCGTGCTAGCTCAGCTTTATTGTGTATCACAAACAGTATTGCTGAAATCACAATGAAGGCTGTCGGTTCCTTTTCATACAGAGTTGCTGTAGTTTAGCTTTTTATTATTATTATTTTGTAATTAGAAATTACCTCTAGTATATAATTCCTAGTTTTCATTATGATTTTTAAATTTTGTGTAACAGTTGTAGCAAATAAAACTATGGTAATGATGGAATTCAAAATAAGGTATTTGTGGACTCGAGTGGAAGATTTGACTAAATGAAGGCTTTCAAGACTGCTGCATGGCATATTATCCTACCTGATATGAAGATACCCTGCAAATTGTTGTGAAAGACTTATAGTTTCATTCCTGAAATGCACTTGCAATTCTGC
Organism: Anas platyrhynchos; assembly: GCF_047663525.1. Lineage (NCBI taxonomy): Eukaryota > Metazoa > Chordata > Aves > Anseriformes > Anatidae > Anas > Anas platyrhynchos. Next base: position 10,411,059 of record NC_092607.1, read on the forward strand.
TCTTGTTTTCCTTTTATGCATTGATTGTTTTTTCAGTATTCTGAAGTTGGCATAGGAGGACATCGTACTGAAGAACCTGATAACTTTCAGCAATATTGAAACGTACCTTCCTGGTTGAGTTTGTGATGCTATAAAGAGCAGTGTGATTCTCTGGCTTGGCTATTTTTGGTTTTCTGTGCCTACCTTTTCATCTTAATGACATGCTAGGAGAGCACTTCGAGTTCTGACAAAGGCAGCTTAACATTGTGATTGAAAGTGGAAGACTTTTTTGGAAAACTTTGTAGAAGGGATTTAATGCTGATTTTTTTTTTAAATGTTCTATAATGAATAAGTTACAATGTTATATTCACATATCACAGGAATGAAGGATTGATGGTATACAATACCTGACCCAAATGTTTGTATAAAGGAACAATCTAGAAATGAAAAAATAAATACATGTATCCTGGGGCAAAGCAAATAAATAGTTTCAAGGGTGCATGGGAGCATAATACTCAGGTTGAGGTGAAGTGAAAGTAGCACTGGGGGGAGTTACATAAGCTTCTCTATGCCAAGCCCTAGATAAGATAGGGAAGAGATTACATGCCTTTGTTCCTCAACAGCAAAGGGAAGTGGTGAGGAGCAGATTTTACTATGGGTACAGTATATAATACATAAAAGTCTGAAAAGAAAGCTAACCTCAAAGCTAGACTGCATGTGTTTCCCCTCTTAAGTTACAAAAAAAGTCATGGTTTTAATTATTTTTTTGTTTTCTTTCCATGAATAAACAGGAGAATCAACAGTGGATAGAAGGGAACATTAAAATGCCATCTGGAAGTGGTGCTGTTGTGCCTTTGGCTAAGGTTTTGGGATACGTTCAAACGTCACTGCTCCCCTCACTACCTATTTTCTTTGTCAGTACTAGCCTTGGTGTGGCTCTGTTATGAATTGAGTTGAACTGATCTGAGTTAACGTGATTTGGCAAAGAAATTAATGGTTAATTTTCAACCCAGAATAGCTTTCTGATTCATTCTGCTGAGAATGTTTCTCCTCTCGCATGGAAAGTGTTGACTTTAGGGGCATAAGTGAGTGATGGAAGAGGATAAACTATTTTTATCATCGATGTCAGCTTATATAATTTTTAAAGTGATTGTGAAATTACTGTCTTAACTAAGGAGGACTTGGCACCCCATGTTTTCATCATAACTTTGAAATTTATTTAATGGGCTTTGTTTCAGATCTTAGTGATAAATATACAATAATTCCTAGAATCACCTGCAAGGAACTCCTATGGTCTGTTTAGTAAGCACCTAATTGAAGATAATTGTAAATGTGTTGCTTACACTGATTTGCAGCAGGTCCCTTTTAACCATTTCTGAAGGTGTTGTAAACGTTCTGAGCCCCTAATAATGTTGTTTTCCTCTCTTGCAATTGATAAGTAACTGCTAATTGTTTGGGGCCAAGTTTTTTGTTTTTTTGGGGTTTTTTTTTTAGACATAATTTTGGCTTTTTTTCTTGCCTACTGTGGTCTTGTAGTAGCATGCCTTGAAGAAATAGTGTTAAGGTTTGTTTGTATCTATTTTCTATTGTTTTGTATTATTGTTCTGTTATGTTTCAGGCTGTGTAACACTTAGAGTGAAGATTAAGGACTGTGAATCTGTTTGGAATTGGCTCAATCTTATTCTTGGTGGTGTCAATAAACTTTGCTTCTGCCCTTAAACACATGATATTCCGCTGTTTGAATCTTTATGCACATTACAAATGCAAGGTGCTCATGGTGGGTATTCAGCAGTGATATATTTAGCTAGTAACAGCAAGCTACCTACCTGACCTGAAGTGGGTCTGCATGTTTAGGCAGAGCAGGACAGTAGCCTGTACAGCCAATGCAACTTCTTTACTTGGATGTTTCTTTAATGCATCCCCTACTAAATCAGTGGAATTTCCACTTGCTTTGCAGTTATGCAGTTCATGATAGCTACCATCGGACAGCCTTTTCAAAGCTGTAAGTCTGGTATCGGCTCTGGCCTATCTCTTTAAGCCAACTGTGCTAGCCCTGAACATGTGGCTGTGTGAGTGGCTTCAGGCCTGTGAAGCTGACTGCCAAGAAATGTCTGAGTTTGATAGAGTTGTTCTGTAGGCCATCTGATGCACGCACCACCCACTGCGATTGCTCTGCTGTAAAATATACTTAACAAAAACGCTACCAATTTGTTTCTCTGCCTTATGAAGACTTCAAGAAATCAGACTTTCAGATGCAAGGCTTCCAGGTTTTTTTCCACAAACTAAATGTGTCTTTCAGCAACATAAAGTCAGCGAGAACTCTTTCTTATGTGAAAAGAATGCATATTTCTGCTGTTTAGCAGTGATCTTTCCAGAGCTAGTCTGTGTGTAGTGGGGTGGTGCGCTTTTCTTTTTGAGGAGAAATTAGATGTGGAAATTCTGGTCCTTTATTTAAGTATGCAAAGGAGCAGCAGAAGGAAAACAGCTTTTCCATACAGAAATCTTTACTTCAGACAGACACGGAACAGATTGTTAGGGGATGTAAACTCATGTTAGCACTACTGAAATGTATGCACTGATTTACAGCATCCATGGATCTCTTCTGATAAACCTGTGGAGTGTAATGTGTCTTGAGGTTTCTTCTGTCCAGATGTGTACACAAAGCTTGGGAAACTTTTCTGCACAGGCTCTACATTCACAATGTAATGTCACTTATACAAGATTTAGTTTGATAGCTTATACCACCATGGTGATTTCACATAGAGTTCACACAAGACACTGGCAGCTCAGGAAAAAACCTCAGCAGGCCACCAGGTGTGGTCACTAAGCTGACACAAAACAGCTTCTAAGAGTTTCTCTGAGACAATACACACAAGCTTAGCTTAATGCTGGTCTAAGATAGTTGCACAGCTTTTGGGCCAAGTTGGGTCACGTTCCTGCTACTCTGACCATGGTCAGAGCTCCTGTATGCATTCTGCTCAATAGGTACATATCCTCAGCCTGTCCTTTATATACACATCTGTGTCTGCCCTCACAAAAACAGGCAGCGTTTTTTCTGTGTGCTTAAGGCTTTTCTGTCACTTTTTTCTTCCTCTTTGTGACATCATAACTTGTCCTTCTAGTTTTTGAATCACTGTCTTGAATGCGACTCCAGTGTTCATAGATCTGACTGCCCCTGCATTAAAACCAAGCTATCTTCTCTTCTGCTAACCAAGGAAGCTACCCTAGAGCTGTACATCCCAGCCTCTAGCCTATCCCACTGTCACTGTATACGAACATGATCTGGGTATTCTCAAGTTGGTAATGAGGAAATACCTTTTTGTAGAGAACTGAGAACGATGGTAGAAACCTTTGATTATATATTGAAGATGAGTGTTTTACATTTTCACATCTTTTGCATGAATTGCTTCAAAACTTTCAGCACACTTCAATTCTGTTTCAGTTCTACAAGTTCTCCGTGCACCTGCATGTTTATCTTCTGTTAGGCTGAAATCTGTACTGGCATTCCACAGATAAGCAGGAATTTATTACATTAAATTGGCTATTGCTGAACCCATTTGAGCACAGTATCAGGGCTCTCACTTGTTTACTGAGGCTGTGAACATTGCCTGGCTCTCCCTCTCCGGAGGCACAAGGATGTTAGGAGCTGAGCCCTGCCCCAGCTCATGTGATTTGCAGACTCTTTACCCTTCCTTATCACCACCTTAGTGTCAGTGCGGAAGCTACCTCCTGGGATACCTTCACAGCTGAAACTGTTCCCTCAAACCTTTTCTGCTGCAAAAGTTGGCTGCAAATAGGTCTCCAGACATGTAAGAACACCACCTTCATGCTGGAAAGATGATGTAGGCTCTGTAGAGAATGATTCCTCTGTTGATGTGGAATGGGTTTTACGAGGTAAGAGTGAAGTTGCATGCCAGTGACTGCCTTCAGTCTACGCGAAGCACAGCCTTTCGGGTGACCTCACATTTACATCAGTCTTACCATTTGCTTCCACCTGAATCAAGTTTGAGTTGCTGTAACACCAAAGTACATTTGGAGCCAGGTGTTTTCCATTCTACCCACTGCTGACAAAGTGCGTTTGTCTTATTCTTTTTCCTACACCCTTCTCCTATCTGATGCCTGTACACAACAGCAACTCCCTTTCTCCTGTTGTTTCATGCAGGGGAGACCTCGCCTATTTTAGAAGGTCCCTGGGCATTTCTAGGAGTGGCAATAAAAAATCTTGGGAGTTCACTTGACTGTTAGATTGATAGCTGCACTTGGAATCTGAGAGGCCACTCATGTTTCCTAATTTATTACCAGATGAAGGGATAATAAACTTTATTTAGGAACTAGATAATTCATTACAACCCAGAAGAGAAATGATAAAGAGGTCTGCTGAGGCAACCCTTGCTGTTCTACTTTTACAACGACCACATGAGCAAAACAGCTCCAACAAATGGGATAGTTTCCCTGTGGTCTTGTTGTTTTGAATCAAATTTTCTTCAGGTTATTTTTATTTTGTAGACTAGAACAAGAGACTAGATTCAATATTTTAAAATAATTTAAATTACAGTGTAAGTCCAGGATTTGGAGTGGTCTTCATTTTCCAGATTTCCATCTCGTTTTGCATACAGTTTGAAAGTTTCATGTTTTTTGAAGTATGGTCAGAACAGAAGGCGTGTTCCCCATTTAGCTGAGGGAAGGCAAGTCTGCTGGCTTCTGTCCCCCCCAGCTGGGGGTGTGCTCAGGCCCTTGGCTTTCGGCAGAACCTGTGTGGTTCGGTTCTGTGCCCTCCTCCCTGCCAGCGTTCACATTGACTTTATAAATCACTTTTTGAAACTCACGCCCAATGCGAGCTGTAGAATAAATGCAGAATAAACCCTGCCCCCTCCCAACGGGCACGGGACGCCGGCGGCCGGCCCCCGACGGAACCCCCCTGCTGACACGAGTGGGGCCGTCTGTGTTCTTCTCTCCGCAGGTGGCAGCGCTGGAGGAGGCCGTGGAGGAGCTGCTGGGCCAGCTGGAGGCCTTCTGCGGACTGACGGAGGCGGTAGGTGTCGTGTCATGTCGCGTCGTGTCGTGTCGCGGCGTGTCGCGCACCGGAGGCCATGTCGGCGCGGGCCCCGCGGGGCCGCCATCTTGACAGTGCCGCCGCCATCTTGTCGCCCACCAGGTGGCGCTGCGGTAAGCGCGGCCGCCAGGCCACGCCCCTCGCACAGCAGGCCACGCCCATCATTCCTATCAGGCCACGCCCCTCCGCTAAGCCCCGCCCCGCCCCTCCGCATCACCGCTGGGGCTGGGGCTGGGGCTGGGGCTGGGGGCCGGGGCTCCATCCGCAGCTCACCGACTCTGCTGGCCATCGGCACTGCCCGAGCGCCTGTGATAAACTCTTCAGAGCAGGAGGTGTGCGGTGCTCCTTAGCTTCCGTCAGGCTTTCTGCATAAGGCCATGCTGTCTGAAGGCAGCTTGTGTTTTGGTGTTAACATGCAAAGAATGGATGTTGGTTTTGCAGCCGACTTTTCTTTCTCTTCCTTAAGCTAAAAAATATAAAATTAGGTGAAATGGCACTGCATTTTAATCCTGAGTGCTTCATAGAATGCTGGTTTAGCTAGCATGCACCAGGTTTACCTAGAGGGGCTCTCTCCTAAATTCACTGATATGCAAGCCATATGCAGGTGTGTTATCACTCACCACAATGTTTTTCTTCTCTGTCTTCAAGCATCTTGTGTATCTATGTCATCATCATCAACTGCAACAACTGCTAATTGCAATAAAATATTGAATGCACCTCAAACAGCAAGAAGTGACCAGCCAACATCTCTATTGGGTGTGTGGCATTTTTTGCTTAGGGAAGGGAGGCATCATTGCTTCCAGAAGGAAGTGACATAGTGTGGAAAGAAACAAAAGCTTAGCTCATCAGTCTCACATGATTAGTAGGGGACTTAAAAGGAGAAATAGTTGCCTTGAAAGAATGGTTCAGTATTAGTGGCTGTTTAAAGCGCTTCTTTTTCCATTCAGCTTTTACAAAAATAGCTGTAAAGGAGCATGTGAACCTCAGAGCATGCAGCCTATTTTTTGATACATCTTGGCTTATATTTGTCAGCTTTAGATTCTCTAGTGTGGCATGTTTAGTTTCTGTAAAACATAGAGTAGAAGAAATTGGGCCCAAATCTTTTGACTTAATTCCTGCAAGGTGATGACTGCTTCAGTGATGTAATATCAGCTGTTCAAACCAGGAGGTTTGAATCAATAGCTCTTCACTAATGATTGTATTCTGCCTGATTTACTATTAAGTTCATTCATTCATTTTTTCTATGTGGGACCTTAGACTTATATATATATACCTTATGTTTTTTCTCATCAATCAGGCATGTACCTTACATTGTTGGCTCCAATATATGGGAGAAGGTTAGCTTGTTCACATGGATCCAGTGAGCTTGTAAACCTCCTATGAGACTTCTTCTCTTGCCAACCTTTTCTACAGAAAACACTAACCTATTTTCAGTACACTATCTTTGCTTTGCCCATTAAAATATTTTTTTCCACGACCTACAGGCTGTGAATAATTATCTAGTATGCAGATTATTGACCTTATCTGGGAACATCAAAGCACCAGAGCTAGCGTGTTGATTTTGTTCCTTTCAATCCAGTACCTCTAATGTCAGGTTCCTTTCAGCAGCACATCAAGTGGTATCTGGGAATCTGATAAATATAATGTAGTGCTTGAATTGATTCCAACTGCTGTGCGTAGCAATAATTTGGTCTTTTGTCTATGCCAACAAAAGACAAGGGGAATCTTGCTTATTTCACTTGGGCATTCAGTAAAGTATTCACGTTAGGGGGTTTGGCTTTTCTCCCTTGAGTGTGCTGCTGCTTTTCACTTAAAAGTACTCTTGATGCATAGGTTTGAATATTAGAACGGGGAAAAACTGGGTCTTCAGTGCTAGGAGTACAACATGCTAGTTCCAGAGTCACGCTGTTATAACTGGCTAGGCACAGCACTTAAAATAGACACCTGTACAGTAGGTAAGTTACAGTGACACTAAATGCAGCCCACTATACCTCACACTTGTCATGGAAGGAGCATCTTGCAGTGAAAAGATTGTGCCAGAAGCATGTTAGTGTTAGGTACATTTTGCCTTCCTTAGGGCATGGACTTCAACAAAGTTTAATCAATGTCTTTTAAGTGGCTTCACAGCTCCTTAAGTGTAATTATCAACTTGCGATTTTAACTGAGCTACACTTTGAACCAGTGACACAAAGGCAAAAAACTTCACTGTAATAACCAGACTCTTACATATGCTGTTCTCACATTGTTTTCAGAGTCATATTTGTATCTTTTGGATATAATTCTGTGTACTTCTTGTGTGTCTTAAAACCTGATTGAAAATGATAGCTATTCAGAGATACACATCTGATTTTGGTACAAATTCACTACTTCAATTTCTTTGGCTTCAGATCCTTGAAGAGGATGTAGGGGATATATATAAAATCTCTATATTTGATACTCTGATTTTTTTAAAATACGTATGTTGATTCTCCAGTGTACCCAGCAGTTTATAAAACCACAGGTTAGTGGTTCTCAAACCACTGAACCTTCTTGCAGAACTCACCCCAGGGGTTCTTCCACAGACCAGCTGCTAACTGCCTATCGTTGTCTCACAGACTTACAGTTTGGGAACCTCCTCCCTGAGACCCTAGGTGTGAATCCTGGTTTCGTCACTGGGGAAAGGAGGGGAAGAGGTTATGTTTGGTTTGCTGTGGCTGGGGTTTGCTAACTTCTTAGGAACATGCCAACCTCAGGTTTCCCTTTTCTCACCACTGAGCCGTTCACTTTACCACTGCTACTTTTGCTGGTGGTTCTTTGATGTTACTTTGTGTTAACATATAAAGAAACCAGAGAGCCTTTCAGATAAACCCCTGTGACAACAAGAATTTGCACGCTATATTTTACTTTTACTTGTGGCTCCAGCTTTTTTCCTTTTTCTTTTTTTTTTTTTTTTTTAATTTTATTTATTTATTTATTTATTTTGACAAAATACCAAGGATGCATGCTTGTTTAACTGGTGCAGCTTGAACTGCAGTGTATGCAAGAATTGGGTCTCACTGCCCTACATGCAATGTGCTGTTCCTGGTGTGTGTCCTAATTCATCATTCATACTCTGGTTGTGCTGTCTGCTAAGTGACTTTTGTGCTGTTGGTTTGCTGCCTCCTTGGGCTTTGTCTTGCTGACTTGAACTATTAGAAGACAAAGTCCAGTCAAACCTCCCTTCCCTTCACTCACTCCTCAAATTAGCATAGTAAAACCCAGTAAGAGGAGAAGAGTTTAGTTTTGTTCTTATTTTTCTGTGTTCTGGTGCTTGTGCTGAGCACTCAGATAAGTCTTCAGTAAATGAAGTAAAATAATTGCACAACGGAAAATAAATCTTGTTTTATAACGTGGGGTTTCATACCAGTCCTGTTTTCCCTGGCTTGTGAGAGGTTGCTGTACCAAGAGAATCATTTCCCTTTGTCGTGTGCTGGCTCCTCTTGAACTCCTCTGTCGCTGTGGTTCTGCAGACTGCTGCAGAATGACTCTTCTTGAATCATATTTGCATGTCATTCCCTTCCATCACAGGCTGCTTGCTGGAAAAGCAACTCTCCTCTATCTTGTATTGGTTGTTTGCTTTTACCCTCAAATAAATATGGTTTAGATTTGTTCCGTGTCTGCTATGACCTTGTTATGTTGATAGTTTTTGTACTGGGTCTGTACAACATCTTTCTTTTTCTGGCTATATCCCAAACTGTGGTTATATTTACAGAAGCTATCTAGCATTTAGCTGTAAGAGTGGCTTTGCTGTAGTTCTTTCTGAGAGGAATATTAGTGAACAAGTTTCTTAGTCTGTTACCTTATCTTTGGGAATTACAGGCTCAAATTTTATTCTGATGTAGTTTACCTGAGTGTGAACCTCACCTCAGATCACCAATTTGTTTTTCATTTCTGCTTTATTATAAAGGTTTGGGCTTGGCGTGCCCCCACCTACTATCGACCTCCCAAAAAATTCAATAGGGCAACTCTGGAATTTATCTGCTTTAGCTCCTTCATTTTCTGTTCTTTTTGCATTTTTATTATAAGTCTGACTCCATTTACAGGCATCTGGCCCATCTGTCCGTGCTTGTTTTCTGTTGGATATAAAGCACATAGTGGAAAGATAACAGCGTGTGGCTGTGTCTACAGTTGCTTCACCGCCGGGTGGATGTAGTGCTACGACCAGTAACACAGGAGACACTGTTGGTTTGTTTACAGTAGAAAGCTAGTACTATTTTGATATGTCTGTTTGATCTCATATCTTAGAATGTTTATAGCACTATTAAGCACTTGATCTGCATTTACTCATGCTGGTAATAAAAATGCTATAAAATCTTACTAGGAGTCATTTTATACGTATCTAGCTTCATCCATTCTAAGCCTTTAAAAACATTACTTCTTTTAAAAAGAAAAAAAAAAAGAGAGTCGTATCATCAATAAAATTTCTAAGTACTTATTAAAGTTTATAAAGCATAGCCCAGCTCTTGGCCTATCCATCTTTTTTTTTTGTACATTCTGTTAGCTGTAGCCCTCTGACTGGAGGTGCGTCTTAACTGCCACCTAACAAAACACTCGGAGTTGTTTATGTAGGGAATCAGGTAATTCTTGCTAACACAAACATTAACAGAATTTCAAATAAAATTTGAAATCAGGCTGTCATATCGAGGTCACAAGCAACCTTAGTTCTACTAGCAACCAAACAAAATTCCTGCATTAGGGCACTTAAGAGTTGTGGAAGCTGACAGGTGCTGGGAGCAGAAACTTTCTCTGAGGTGCTTACACTAGAACTTTTACATGAAGATTCCCGCTGTCCTGAGCCCCCGTTGGAGACTAGATGCTACAAGTGGTGTAATCAAAGATCTGACCAAGCTTTTTCTCTGTTTTGTTGTTAGTATCAGACTGCATTGCAAATTGAATTGTACTATTTAGGTGTAAATGGTCTTTTAGCACCAGTTGATAGCCAAGAGTGACCTCCTGCTACCCCTGAATGAGGATAATTTGCCACAGGCTAACTCAAATCCTTTTCAAAAACTATTGATTTTCATTTTAAATTCTTCATTACCCCTCATGTCTGCGGCATTTCATAATGGAAAGTGAGAAGTGTCTTGGGAGGAGTAGCGTGGAAATCTGGGGAGAAGAGGAAGGCTGGTTTTGAGGTCGGAGCCCTGTCAGCTGCTATGGGTTGTTTTGTTGTCCCTGATTACTTGAGAAAATGTGTTTTTCCCAATCTCTGCTTAACAGCATACTTACCAAAGGGCCCTTATGATATCGTTTCAGAGTAGAAGTGCTTTGAAATATTAAGATGAAAAAAATAGTAAAGAGTTTATCATCAAGGCTCATTCTCATGTGATATTCTTTCTTCAATGCAGATTAGAAGCGATACATCAGAGATCCTGGAAGAGACCATTCCACTCATTAAAGACAAGGTGCTGGAAATGAACCACGTCTATGCCAAAATTGATAAATTGGAGGTTTGTTAATTGTATTGGAAAGTTTACATCCTTCTTTTTGTGTGTTTTATAGGTTAACTGTCTAGGTATTTGCATGAAGCACTCGTGTTTGTTTTTCAGTCAATGTGATTCTTACCTGTGGTCCAGCCCATGCAATTGTTTATGGTTTTGGAAGATCACAGAGTAATTTATTGCTGTGGATTCTACAATTCCTAATGCTGGATTAAATGCACTAGTTATGTTTTTGATGTTAATAATAATGCTGGTAATGTTAATTTGTTTTGTGACTCAAAGGAGTGTCTGTGAAACCACTTATAAATTTTAAAAAAAATTAAAGTCTGGCATCCAGTGCTGAACATACTCAAGCTGTTCATGATGGCTTTATGTAGTTGAGGGGAGATCTCTGAGCCCCCATCTTCTGCCGTGTATTTTGGTGTTTATTGTATCCTGACTGAGGGAAGCCAGTATGACTCACTAAGATGCCCTCACCATATTTAGTAAGCAGTATGTTAAAATTTGTGTCAACTGAGGGCGAGTTTGCCTCTAGGAAGAATATAATTAAAACGTGACGAGATAAATTGTGTAATGCTTAAAATCACTTTTAACTGACTTAGAAGTGAAATAAACTGAGTGTTTGTGGCATTAATTCCAGATAGGCAGTTCTTAAGCTTCAACCTCTACCCCTGTACAAAGTGGTAATATTCTCTGATGAGGTATACAGCTATGGGAGGGACAGGGCAATTGACTTTGCTTTCAGCAAGTTTTGTTAAATGCAATTTAATTTAATTTTATTTTTTTTGTAGTTTGCCTTTTTACACTTATATTTGATAACAGATTTATCAAAACACTTCATATTTTATGGACAGCACCAGGAGAAAGATTGCCACAGGAAACTGAGGCAAGGCATTTTAGAACAAAAGTGGGAGTCAACTGAAACCTGTCTGATTTTCAGAACTGAGTTATCCTCGTCTAAGAAATAGCACACTTGACAATTTGGTTATACCTGAATGTATACTTAAGCTGTGTCTTTGAACAGAAAACGAAAATAAAAACTAAGCAATTAATTATCCCAAAAGTATGGCAAGCAACAGAGCTCCTTTTTTTGCCCCCTCTAATACAAAGAGGGAAAAAACACCCTTCCTGCCCCTTTACCCAGTTCCCTTAATACAGCTGTAGGAAGATAATAATTTGGACTATGAAGAGAGCCCGTCTTTATGATAGGCTACAGGTTGCCCTTGAAAAATGCAGCAAACTTGTGTTGATAGATGTTCTGTGTTATCAGACTAGGCTAATACCTTCATTGATTAGAAATCAGTTTTTCTCCCTGACATTACCAGCTGTAATGGCAGTAATCTGAGAACACAAGATTAAATTGGCAGTTTGAGCAGTAGTTAATGTCTTAATTAGAACTTTTAAATTTAAAGCTTAGCATCCATAGGGATTTTCAAGGGAGAAAATGACTTGTACCCCCAAGAGTAAAAAAGGGAGAGACTGTTGTGTAATGGGTAAATGGAATGAAATTCTGCTGGGTTTTAACTTTGATGTTGTCACTGGTATGTTTGGAACAACTAATTTACCTGCTCAACCTTGCCTTATCCCTAAAATGGGCAGTGATCAACCTCTCTCTTAAAAAAAACCCAAGGCATAATCATTAATAGTGGGTATCAAAATTATTTATAGTTTTGTGTTTTAGCAAATACTATTTTTTTTTTTTTAGTTGGCTTTCCCGTATGGCTCAAATTTAAGCTGAAACTGAACTAATGTAGGCTTTAGGTCACTCATTCCTGACCTTTTTTTAGCTAAAGGCACCTGCTATTATCTTTTCCTCTGCTCTCTCCTCCCTCCTACCACTGCGGTCACTTTCTCACTCCCACCAGAAGTTGTAGTGCCTGTGTGGGTTCAGAGGAGTTTTCACCTCACTGTTGAAATGTTGTCGGCCCTTCAGACACAATGGAAGGACTTAATTTGTGTGCTGAAGAGGGAGCAAAGCTGTGCCCTTAGAAAGAGGGAAAAAAAAAAAAAAAACAAACAACTAGCCTTAGGTCATGAACAATGGTTCTTCTGATAGCTATAAGTATCTGTAGCCTACTTCTGAATATGTGCCCCTTTGATATTTATATTAGCAATAGTGCATCCTGATATCTTGTTAATTTTTTTTCTTTGACTTCGGATCTCTATCTAGGGTAATGCTGAAATCCAGATCAGGTGCTTTTAATTTTCATAAGGTGTTTCTCCTCTCTCCATAGGCATTTGTTAAAATGGTTGCACACCATGTTTCCTTCCTAGAAGAGCAAGTGCTTGAAGCAGAGAAGAGCCATGGAACTTTTCTTAATGCTGTTTGCAAATTGTTTCAATGTGCAACTATCCCATCTTTTAAAAACGTGAGTATTTTTAAAGCTGGTTTCAGAGGATGGGGAAGATGTTAAATACCTTTTCTAGATAAAATGTGGCCTTCCAGGAGATTTGATTTTTAATTTTAAGTTGTGTAAAAGAGATACCCATGGTTTGCTTCTGTGAAGGGATTTTTTTTTTTTTAAACAGATTCTTTCAATTAAATTATTTAGCAGTGCATATATCCCCCCTCACTCCCCACCCCCCCTTTTTTTTTTTCTCCTCACAGAGACGGTGCAGTATTATGCATAAAACCAGATAGGCAATAATATGCAGGTATCAGTGAATAGGGACAGCTGAACCAGGTCAAATTTTTGTTTGGTGTCAGAGCAACCTCTGTAAACTTCCATTGCAGAAGTGAAGTTCAATTTCTACAGGTTCAGGACAAACCTTAACTGCTCACAGAGTGTAATGATTATGCAGAGGCGTGGAAAGAAGATGGTGCATGCTGATTTGGTCTTTGGATAATTTAGCTGTCAAACTCTAGTGAATCTTTAGAAAACCCTAGTAAAAAGTGTAACTTGTCCAAATTTGGTAATATTTTCATAGCAATGGGAAAAGATGTCCATGATATGAGGACAGTTTTCTGCCAATTTAAAATTTCTGCTGTAGCTTATGAAGGCAATGGAGCTTTTCAAAAGGGCTAAACGGCACATACTTTTCCTTATTTTTGTTATCTAAATTGGCTTATTTTTGTTCCTTAAAACTTTCCAAACATGTTAAGCCTGCAGCAGATACCCAGTCTGGGAAAAGTATCAATGCTGGATTTTTTTGCAAGGTTGGTCTGCCTATACAAATAATGTTGTATAACCAGGATGCCAAGAAGAACGGAGAAGGCCAGACTAGTTACTCAGATGCTGGCTAGAGTTGGGCTCAAAGATAATACAATGTTTTTAATATATATATTTTTTTGTCCTTATAAAGAAAAATCTCAAATATTGTGTAGTTGTGTATTCATTCTTGCAAGCATCTTGGAATGATAGAATTAGTGAACAAAAGAGAAAAATAAATAGGAAATGGTGTAACTTCCTACTGTATTGATCTTTTGCCCTTCCTCTCATCTTTTTCCCCAAATATAGTACAACTAGAAAGCATGGTGAGAGAGCTAGCTAGGATGAACACAGATAAAAGTTCCTTCACAGGAATTTCTAAACAGAAGATTAGCCTGAAGGAGGACAGGACAGGATAGAGATTTGTGAAGCCATTCTGTATGTGGAACAGGTGAATAGAGAATGATTTTTCACTCCCTGGCATAACTCAAGAACTATGGTAATCCAAAGAAATTATTGTCAGGCAGGTTCACCATGCAAAAAAAGGGGAGGTACTTAATTTACATGATGTATTAATATGCAATGACACTTATGTTCACAGTATGTTACGTATTCCAAAAGTGGTCAGACAAATTCATGTAAAGTAATCCAAAAATTGGTATTTTAAATATACATATACCAGTCCTTCAGCCATGAATTCTTGGACACTGGGAAGTAAATTGGTATTTTTGTCCTTTAAACGTTTCTTTAGACAATCCCTTCATCTGGTCCATCCTGGACCTTTGAATGATGCAGTATAGCTGCTTGTTAATGACTTTTCTACTGTGGTTCTCACTGTAAATTCTGCATCTGATTGGCAATGCTTTGTGTTGGTAAAGAATTACTAATTTCTAATGCCAATGTGCAGAAATCAATGAGTTGTTTACGAATGTAAATGAAGTTAGAATTTTCTACAGGCACTTTCCCTATGATTTGGCTGTTGCTTGAAACCTAATAAGATCTCCACCAGCTAATGAAATTTCTGTGCTCTCTCCAAATGTGTTTCTTTGTAGTTGTGCATCCTCTTTCCTCTGCTCTGTAGGATATCATGGCACAGATGCCCCTTAGGCATCCTTTGCCATTTGAAAATTAAGACAGTCCTAACCATTTTTGTAGGTGAGTTTAACTTGGTCTGAAAATATGGTACCAAACTTGTGTATCTTATCTCTCTAGCCTTCTTGATCAGACTAGGTATAAAAACGTGTGAGTTGCCCGCTTTGAGGAGAAGGAGTATGTGCACATATGTGTATTTCAGCTAAGTGTTTTCCTCGTCTGATAAAACTGGCCTGCTATTTTAAGTGCAAGTCAAATCTGATTCACATTGTTTTTCCATTATATTGCAAGGTGCAGTCTTTTTTTTTTTTTTCTTTTCTTTTCTTATCTTTGACTCTGTTTGGGTATTCAAGTTGTTTCCTATAGAATTCCAATGCACAGTAACACTGGGAGAGGTGTCAAACCTGTGGGAGAAAATTGAATAATCAGAATTCACGCTTTGTGTTAGGAATATCCAGAGGTGGTTTGAAAAGAAACGACCTTATACTAAATATAAATTACAAATATGACTGTGTAAGTCTGACAGGTTATAAGAATATAACACCTCCTGGGGGAATGGAACAGAGGAAATAACTTTCTCCTGTGAAGTTTGCAGCTCTGTAGCAGAACAGCTTTTCTCCTGTAAAGATTGAACTCTGTATGGGAGAAACTGTGAATTCAAATCTTTTGTCCAAAGATTTTATCTGTGCCCTGGCTGAATGGGGTTCAGCAATCTTAGAGAAAGGACAGGAAATCTATTTTAGAAAACTTTAGTGTGGGGAGTTTATTAAAAAAAAAAAAAAAATCACTAGTATCTATTCCAATGGATCAAAACTGAACACCAATAACTCTTCCATTTTTTCACGCATTTTGTGATAACTGCCATTTCTTAAAACCGGAAAATGTCTTTCAGTGTCATTAGATAATACCTTTGACAGAGATTTATCTTTAGAATAATTTTTAACCCTTGTATAGTTGCAGGGAAAGGCTTGTAAAGTTATAACCTCCAAAAATCTCATACCAGTGCTATGAAGAAAAAATACACATTAGATTTTTCAGAGACTTTTTATTGTCAAATCAACAGCATAGTTCACGAATGGCATTGATTGGCAATGCTGCAAATGTTCTCCTCCAAGTGATTCCATTAGTTACTGGGCTGTCAACGCAGTGTTGCATGAATTCTAGAACGTGGTACAACACAGGGTTATTTAACAAGATGTTGCCCTTTTCCTCTTCAAGCCAAAACTGGGGTTGATATATGGTGGATCAGACACAGTTCTGAGAAAATATGCAAGTGGAAAAGATCCTTGGCGTTCACAATTAGCTATCATGTACTCAGAAAAAGTCATAACTTATGAAGGACAAACATCAAATTAGGGAGCTTTAATTCTGTAAAACTGTTCTTTACATAATCTAAACCAGCAAAAATTGGTGCATAACTGCCCTCAAAGGTGATTGTGATCCAAACTGGGAAACTTTAGGAATAAGAAAACCAAGATATTTTTGTTTCATATTCTTTTCGAACATAATGAGAATGGCTTGACAGATACTCAAAACCCAGTCTGAGAAGCATACAGAAAAGAGAGGGATGGTAGGTGTACTTGAAAAATTGTTCTGGAATTTTGTCGCATAGTGTAAAGAAGCAGATAGTTAGAAATTCACTGTAAGTAGATCTTTTTACATCATTATTCATAAGCCCTTAATACTGTAGTGGTAGTGGGTTTTGTACCTGCAATTGCCTGGCATATTGAAAGCAGATAAAATGTCTTTTAAGCTTATAAAAAGTAGTGTTTCCATTTTAATTTTCTTACTTTCCATTGTACTCAAAGTGTCCTTAGTGTTTTGGTTTGTGCTGCCAAGCAATGAGTGTGTATTTTTATTTGGAGCATAACTTAATGCGCTTTGTATTTCTTTCCAATAACAGTTTTTAAGTTTAATATTAAAAGCATGTTAATTTTAATTGTTATGAGATTGTTGTCAATTATTGATGATACTCTTAGGAATTTTCAGAATTTCGTACTGAACTTGGGAAGAGATTATTTGTTTGTTTGTTTTTAATCCCCATTTTCTACTAATGTAATCTCTAGAACAGCAGCTGGTCATCTGAGGAGGGTTTTGCTGTTTTGTCTGGACTAAGGTGCTCACTAATGGTTTTGTTTGGTTTGGTTGATTTTTATTTTTTTTATTTTTTTTTCCCCTGACACCTAGATTTTAGTAAATTGAACTGGGAACTCGGTAATGGGATATGAAGTATTGTCAGTTTATTTTACCTGCAGCTATGCTTGAGGTTGATCCTGTCCCATTCTGATTTGGACTGATCTGCTAGCTGCTTTGGGAGCCGCAGAGAGGTGGCGATGGTTGTATGTCAAGAAAGGCAACGCTTCAAAATAAGAAGATACAAGCGAGGGGGTGTAGAAGGCCCAGAGGTCAAGATTTCAGCTACCTGTAGCTTTAGCCCTCATTTGCCAGCTTCCCTGAGGGAGCTTGCACAGTTCTTGAAGTGGAGTCTGAGCTTCTTTACAGAAGTCTGGCATCTGCTAAGGACAACTTGAGAGAAGCTGCAACACAGTGCATGGACCGCGAATGAGCAGTGCCACTGGTGTGAAGGAACAGGAGGTGAGGGCGCTTGGGGCTTGCACACAGGAGTAGAAGTACAGATGTTCACATCAGGGCACTGAGAACATCAGAGGAGGCTGGGGAGGAGAAGTGGGGAGCGTGGGCTGTAGGATCCAGTAGGCACATGCACAACGGTTGGTAGTTTCCAAGCGTGTGCAAATGGAAGTCAAAATACAAACTGCTGCCCATTCCCTACTGAATGATTTTGCACTTACAGCAAGTGTGAAAAGTCTTTGCACTAGAAATGTCATTGCTAGAGTGTCCAAAGCAAGAGAGTACAGTGGTGTGTCAATAAGGACTTGGGTAGCACATGTTCTGAGCTACATACACAGCCATAGGGAGAAGTTGTAGTGTGATTGCGGCTTTACAGAGAATGACTGGTGTAAAGGGTCTCTTGTACTAAACAGGTGTCGCATGGAGGAAATCAGCTTTTAATTGAACCATCACGCTGAAACGTTGGCAAAAAAAGAAAAATGAATCTAGTTAACATTCAACACTGAAATTAAAATAACAATCTAGATTCTTTTTTAATCAGTGCTAAGAATGGCTTCTGACTTCCTGTTCTCCAGTGGGAAGGGATTAGGCCCTTCATGTTTTGAAAGAGACTGAGCCAATTCCTGTTGCAAAATTCCAGTAGAGATCAAATGAATGAAAAAAACAGGAAAAACTTGATTTGTCAGAAAGCCACCTACATTAGTGCTCTCATCTCATTTCTGTCATCGAAATTGCTTTTAAACTATAATTGCATCTCACTGACAAAAGCTTCTGGCTACATATGTAAAGATTTGTAAAATATTGCCTTTCTGTAAGCTGGGTTGATCTGTGCCAGAAAATAGAAACCCAACCTCTGCGTGTAAAGAGCTCCTCCTCCAGAGGTCAGTTTCAGTGGCTCTATTGGTCTGTGTTGATGAGCTTTAAATATATTCTGCAGTACGTGGTTTACTGGGCTTTGATGCTTGCTCATGAAAAGCAGGAAAAAATCTTGCTTCAGAAACATTTTACATAACAGTGCCATGTGCAGAGTTAAAATGAATTAGTTACAGAAAAGATATTAGCTGGTGCCAGAGCAATAAGCAGTAAACATCTCTCCACCCTGCCCTTTTTTCACATTCCTTTTGGCTGCGGCTGTAAGGAATGCAGCAAGCAGTGGCTCCTGCTCACACTATTGATTTAAGCATTTGCATGTTGTACATTGCAGCTCTGCACCAGCCTGTTTTCTTGGGGCAATATAGGATGTCTTGGGTTGTATCAGATTCTCTGTTTGTACTGTCATTTCTGTCTTCCATGTGAGGCTCTGTGCCATCATATCCATTGTTAAAGAGGACTGTGTGCAGTCATTGTTACAAAACAATGCATGTAAAATAGCTCACGATTCCGGTGGTTCGGGGTTTCTTTTCATAAACGTGTGCTGTGCTGCTATAGATTCTTTAAAAAACAAAAGCAATAAAACAAGAAAAGCTTAAACTTGGCCGCTGTGTCTCTAGCATGAATGCCCTCAGGCCATCCGAGCAGCATGTTGTGAAAGGTGTGGTTGAGTCAATATCTTAGCAGAATTACTTCTCTGCATTTTTCGCACATCTCAGTTTCTTTGTTACAGGTGTGCCATTTATATCTCTGGTGTTAAGAGATATTAACCATGTTTTGCCATATATTAAAAATATTCTCTTCTACTAAACAAAGGATGACTATTTTCCCTGTTCCTGTGTTTCTTGGGTTATGCTGTTTTCCTCGGTTTATGCTCTACCAGCTACAGTTTAAACTAGCTGAGATGCAGAAACATACTGCAGATTACATGATGTTAGGGTTAAACGTCTCAAATGTATTGTAATCCACTGAGAAATTATGTTCTTGCCAGCCATAGTTGTGGTGAGCTTGTTGGGAACTTTGTTTTACCATATTTTTGTGGATTATTGTCTCCACGGCATGGTATGCTCCTCCATTTATTTCTGTAACCATGTAATATATACTTCTGTAATAGTGTCTCATCGGAGGAATGTCTGTAGAAATTGTGGTCTGTGTGACAAAAACAGAAATTTGTCTTTATTTTGTTCCTATTCTTAATTATTCTGTACACACACACACAAAAAAAAAGTTCAATTCATAACTTATGGTAGGGGCTGTATGGCTTAACTGAGCTCAGGATGTGAATCTTGAAGCACACAATTGACGGTAGTTCCAGGTGCAAACCGCTTGCTGCGTAAACGCACCAGACAAATGGTGGCCAAAAGGATACATGTGTACCATCATCCTGATGGGAATTAGAGGCATACAGAAATAAAAATGGCTTTATTATAGTTGTACCATAAATCTGCAGTACAGCCTGGCACTACATTGAAGTGTCCACAGAACATTAAGTAGAAGGCTGTCTCCATGAAACTTGTTTGCTGAACTATGATAACACTTCAGCTTTCCACTTCAAGTCCTTTTTTTTAAAGGATTAACGTAAATACATGATTTTTCAGAAGTGAATGAACAATCAATTTTATAACCGGATAAACTGGTACAAGACCCAAGAAGAAACTGTGAGGCAGTAAAGGGTTTATGCAGAAAAATCCTCACTCCAGATATTCCACACAGAGTAATTTCTCTGTTAAAATCTGGATGCAGTTGGCACAAGAAAATATTGGAAAGGAATTTTTATTCTGATGTGTCTTTTATAATGCAGAACACGTAGCTTGTGGATTTTCACAGTATCCTGATGTGATACTCAGCTGTGACCTTCACTGTAAATCAAGTTATTTTTATGACTGTTTTTTTTTTCTGGAAGTGCATTTATAGATTAAGGTGAATGAAATATGAAGGTGGTCTGAGAAATGAAAATCTTGATCCTGCATAAATACTTTCAAATCAAATTAATCCTAAGTATGTGTAGATATCTACTCACATGCAAAATGATCCACAAAATACTGTTGTTTGTGAAATCAGCCTGAACTTTAGCATTCCCCAAAATACCTGATATGATTTGTGTATGAACTGAGGAGTGAAGTTAGTGAGGCTCTGGCATATTTTTTTTTCCCTTCTTTGTTTTAACAAATCTAGTGTAAGGCCACAGTCTGTTATGAAGTTGCTTGCTCTCCAAAATGTCTTGGGTAAGCAAGGTCAGTTTGAAGGAATTATAATTTTTAACAGGCATAGTCTGACAAACGTGGGTCCTACTTCCTTGCTGTGAGCAGTGTGAGTCTTATTCTCGCCCCGTGTCGTGGTCTGCTTATGGAGTTTATTCTTGCCTTCCTGTCTGCCCTCCCTCACTTTCACACAGATGTCCAATTAACTCTCCCCCTGCTTTTGCTGCCACTCTGATGGTTCTAACTGGGACGCCCACCACCTTCTGAAAATATTTTATCAACTCGTTTTCAGTGCCTCTTCTTTTTCTGTATGAGACAGTCACATATGGAAGCCTCCTTCAGCATTCTGCTGGCTGCCTCTGTGACTCATTTTCTTGAATGACTGCTGTTCTCTCGGTGGTTGTGTGTCTTTCACATCAGTTTTGGTTGGGACCTTTATTTTTTTTAGATTTGCATTTCATCTAGGAGCATGGGTAGACATTAAATGCATCTAGAATAAATACCTGTATTACATGGCAGTAGTGAGACTGGAATAACTTGAACTCAAATAAGTGAAGTGGCTGTCAGGCTTTTCTGATGAACATGACAATTTGGCTGGATCTTTTGTTGGTATGCAGAAGTAAAGTGAAACCAGCGTTTGTTTTTCTTTCATATGCTGGGCTATTAACTGGGGCAGTTTAGCAGCTGCTTATGCAGTGCGGAGGGACACTAGAGAAGAGACAGAAGTCAACTGGGGTTGAAAACCACTACAGCTGTCCTAGTGCAAGCTCTTCTCTCTTTGTGCCTTCAGTTTAATATATGCAGTCTTGAAGTAGCAGTAAAAGGGGTAATCTTGGTCCAACATACTTTCAAAACCAGGAACTTGTATGTTGGTACAGGGGAGATGTGCATCTTGTTTTCAAGCATCAAAACTGTCCTAGGTAAATACACTTTTTTGCAGCAGTCTTAAAAATTATGCAAGCTGTTAATAAAATCTGTGCAATGTGGTTTTTTTTTGTTTTTTTTTTTTTTAGTACAGAGAAAGCAACTCAATTAATTCAAGTTTCAGGAAAAGGGCAGTAAGTAAGGAACTAAAGATGGTAATACTTACACATATGGGTTTCATTAATGTGAGAATGAGTGAAATGCTAAGTGAATTTAAGGAACACCTGGTCTCCTTTGGAAAGATTGATCTGGTGTGGAAGAAAAGAGGCTTGAGCTTTAAATACAAAGGATTTGGGGCCAGATAATTTTTTTTTATTATTTTTTTTTCACAATTAAGAATGTCTTGTGTTCACATATTTGTGACTTGGTTACATCCTGCTAGTGTCCTTTTTCAGTCATGTGCAATGTAGGCCAGTAGTTGCTTTATTCGGTTATGACCAACGTTACGTTGTTTTTTTTTTTGTTTGTTTGTTTTTGATCATTTGCAGTCATCATAAATAGAAGCCCAACAGCCAAATAAAATTCTGCTAATATCAAATCACGGCAGGTAAAGTTAGGAATACACCCGAAGAAAAGAGACATCCAAAGAGCCTGTGGTTTTATGAAGGTAAAATAGTTCTAGGCACTGGTAATAGGAAAAGGATGACATGGGTTTTGATCCAGAAGTCACAGTTTCAAGTTTCATGCACTGACTGACTTTATCATCGCAACTAGGAGCGTATATGGGAGCAGTGTTCATGCATGGTTACTGCACAGTGAATTTTGTGAAAAGGTTTTGTCTCTCTTTCCAGTTGGTAAGTTTCTACCTCGATCGCCATCACCACACATGGTTCTGTAGGGAAACTTGCTTTGGGATTTCCCCATCTAGATCAGGACAACAGCCACTGCCCTGCTGCTGCTCCTCAGCGGATCTGGCATACGAATGGCAGGTGCCATGCCCCAAAGTAGCCATCGGCTGCTTTCATGATAAGCACTGGTTCAAAGCATGAGCTTTAAAAAGGCACAAATGCAAATCTGTTTCTTTTTTGGTTTTGTTTGTTTGTTTTTCTTGGCAATAGCTAATCAGAACTTCATGGCTTCAGAAATATTTATTCCTTGGTGACCTTGTACCATAGCAAATTCCTTTTCACTCACATTACTGAAAGGCTTGAGTGCTCTTTAGGAATATTACTAGAAAAACACTGAGTATCAAATGAAATACCATAAAACGAAAACGAAGCTTTCCATCGTGTCTTAGCATCCCCTACGTCATAGGCCTGACTTTTAGGGTAAAATGTTGAACACCTTTAGTTTTCAAGGGGGTAAGAAGTTAGGAGGGTGTGTTTGTTTGTTTTTAAATTGATTTCTAATCCTCCCTGAAAAATCGCATGTTTCACAAAGTGGGGAAACCTTCCATCTGCAGGGTTCCATCCCTTCTGGCTGGGCCATTTTCTGTGGCTGGCGGGCACTTCTGTCCGCGTAATGGATGCGTTGCAGGAAAGGTGCTTTGCTGTGCTGGAGCCTCTAGGAGCCGTAGTGACTAGCATTTTTTTCCAGGGCCTTCAACACAAATGTGCACGCACACTCACACGGTGGTTCCCTTCTGCATGCTGTCTCCCAGCATATTTCCCTTCCCCCAGCTCTTTTACAAACTGTTTCTCCCCGAGGCAAATTTCTTGCTGTCTGGAGTACCAAACATGCACAGGCACTTTCTTTTTTTCTTTATCTTTAAAATTTCCTAGTGTAGCTATTATAAGCAGCAGTAACTTAAAGGACTATTTTACTTTTTTTTTTTTTTCTGTTCTTAGTGCATGTGTGCATAAAAAATAAAAAATGAACCCATAGTTTATGGCTAAGTGAGGCCAGGTTTCTCCTGTTTCTTTCTTTCATTCTTTCTTTTTTTTTTTTTTTTTTTTTTGAAGTGTCTTTACTCAGCAGTCACATTTTTTTCTTGTGGTAAAAAATGCAACATGAGCAGATGGCAAGTATTAACACATGAAATGCGGTGCCTGCTTGAAGTTGATTTAACAGTGCTCTAGGTTTCTGTCACTGGCGTTCAGTTAGTTAAGTAGTGTTTACAAGTTAATGAATTTGTTCCACTTGAAATATTTGATGGTATGTGCTGAGGTTCAGCAGTAAAGGGATCCTTTAGGAGTAATCGAGGAAAGCATGAGGTTTCTAGACACTGAGCTTGTGGGTTTTAGCATTTTTACCATTAATAGGAAAATGAAAAGAGGCAGAAGGAGCAATAGTAGACAACAGCATACAGCATTTTCTCTTGCATTGGTGATGGTGCTCTGAGCAGGGCAGTGATACAATACCTTAGAGCAGCTCCATATCTGAATGGTGTGGCTTGCAATTTTATTTCTATTCCTACATCTAGTCCCACATCTCAGGCAAGAATATGAAAAACAAAGTTTTATATAGCAAATCAGACAACACTTCCATATTTCTATATGATCTGCTTGCATTCTTGCATTCAAAGTATGAATGCAAACTATTACATATATATATAGGCTATATATAGCCCATGTTGGCAGCAAAACTGCCTAGAATGGGATGATCAAATTCAGCGTATTTTCAGTTCATGCCTAAGACTCCTTCCTACAATATGACATGCTATCTACCTAATAACACTTGAAACTAGGCCAGGTCCAAAAATTGCATTCACAGTAAGAAACAAAACAAATAGTGGTTTCTGGTAATTGAGAATCATGCGCACATGGGATTTTATACAGCTAATCCCTCTCTGCATGGATTGCTTAGTTTGTCAAAACTACGTCAACCTGCGAATGAGCATTCCTTGTCTGGCAAGCTGTAAGCGTGAGTGCATGGGAAGAGTTAACAAATTGTGAGCAACCAGTTCCAAAATAGTATGTTTTAAAGGCTTAGTTGATATTCCTGCCATAAGCGTTTGAGTTTAATTTTGTTAAGGGTTTTGCAAAAATATGGTCCTCCCTCTACTAATAGTAGTTTATTCAAATAGGACGGAAGGCCAAGTTCCTGTTTGAAAAGGGGACCGTAGCTGCTTCAGCTCTGACGTGAAATGGAAGATCCTAACTACCAGATAAGACTAAAGTAATTGCTCTGAATATGCACGAGTGCATCTTTAAAACCTTAAATCTGACAGTGATTTACGGTGTCCCTTAGGAAGGCTTTTCTCTCGAGTAAACAATGCTTAGTTAAGCGCTGCTGAGACCGGTGCAGGAGCACACTTCTGGCAGGCAGCGTGCAGCTCGCTCGACCCCGAGGCCTGAGGTCAGGGTATTTGTGCTACCTGAGAGATGGTCCCGTTAATCCCTGCCTGGCCGCCAGCCGCTCTGCTGCTGCATGGGATTTATGCAGAGCGAGGAGACTTGTTAACCCCTGCCTTTTATTGGGCTTTGTGCACGTCTGACATCACTGGCAGCCAATCACGAGGTGCTTCGGGGCTGAGTTTAAAAGCTATTTCATAATATATTTATATTCAGTGCAGATATTTTGGGCCTCCAGTAGCATTCATTTTGTCGCAGAGTCCATGTGTCAATACGGCTTAAAAAAAAAAAGGTATGAAAATAACATGCTTGCTCTTCGTTGTTTTTTTTTTTTTTTTTTTTTTTTTTGTAATGCATCTGGGTGGTGAAATGCTGTAGAAAGCGTAGCTGGGGTGCTGGAAAGCAGTTATTGTGGAAACGATTTTCCTCCTCCAGCAGCAGTAATGTTGTAAGCCCATCTTGGGCAATTGTCGTGTGCTCCTCGTGAGGCTGCTCCTGCTTAAGCAGCCAGACCTGCAAATACTTCCCAAGCTGCTCTGTCTTGCCAAGAACAAAAATGCAAGACAATCTGCAGAAATCAAGCACGTGCAGAGCCACCCTGGCAGCTGGGCTCAGCTCCGCAGCGCTGCTGTCACCCTCACAGCTCAGCCCAGACCCCCCCACACCCAGCCCTGGTGGGCCCTTTCCTTTGCCTGGTCCCACACAGAGTTTTATTCGTAGCGTTCACAACTTGACCGTATTGATGGAGGGCTCTTTCCTGATCGTGTTTCTTCCAGAAAAGTCTGGTTAGTCCATTCCTGCTTAACTCTTGCATTTCCAGAATACCTGCATTGGGACCATATGTGATTGTAAAACCAAAATACTATGATCATTCTTACAGTCTTGAAATTATTTTTGGTAACAGGTGTAGCTTCTACAAAACTCTATTTCTGTTATATAAAAAAGAAATGGGACCTCAGTGGTGGGACTATGCTTTTTTTCCTTTAATTTTTAGTTTGGGCTGATTCATTTCCCAGTTAGGCACAATGGCTGTGCTCACGTCAAGCTGCTAAAATCTCTATTCACATATGTTCCACGACAGGCCTGTAAAGTACATGTGTGGGGCTGACTCCTTCATCCTGTTGGGATCCCAAGGAGTTTATCTGCTCCTGATCAAAAAGACTTTGAAGAAGCTTTTCAGATGCTAGCTGTATCTCTAGCATGCTGTTCACAAATGATTTAGAAAATGAGGCATACAATGAGATGAGAAAGCTTGTTGACACAGTTATTTTGAGATCACAGAAGTGAATGCCAACTGCAGAGAGTGTAGACAGACTGCAACATTGAGAGACTGGGTGGAAAAACTTGTAGCCAAAACGAAATGTCAATAAATACAAGGTGATGCAAATGGGGATAATGTGAGTGAGCCCTGCATGGTGTTGGTCTCTGAACAAGCATCACAGCCTCATGAAAGCCTTCAGCTCACAGGTCAGTAGCAAGCAGGAAAGAAAATTTCATGTTAGGAATTATTAAGAGAAGTGCAAAGAAAGAAAATAAAAACCTTGCACCACTGTAAATCCATTGCTTCATCTTTAGTACTGACTGAAATTCTGGGCCTGTTGCAGCAAAAAAAGCAAAGGCACCTGGAACTGCAGTTTGGAACCACCTGTCTTTGAGAAGCAGCTAAGCAGACTAGGATTTTAGTCTTCTCTTTTCCACACTAAAGAAGGATTCATTAGAGTTTTTTGAAATCTAAAATTGCATGAGGCAGTAAGTAGAAATTATTATCAAGAAAACTAATTTTTTTTTCATGTAATATATCACTGAAGTTTGGAACTCAGTGTTGTAAGTGAGAGATTTACATATGTTGAAGTTGATCAGACAAAGTCATTTAGCAAAGTTACCTTTCTAATTCTGAGATTCTCTATGCTGCAAATTCCTATAGGTTAGGAGAGCATTCAGAGCAGCAATGCAGCATACTTGCCCTGTTTTTATACCCTAAGCATCAGCCGTTGGTCTCAGCTGGAGATGAGTTACTGAGCTTTGATTTGACAGTGTATGCGTGCTGGCTCTCCCTGTGTTTGTGGACAGATTTCTTCTACTGCTGTAGAACAGCACCATAGCTGCTGACTAGAGGTTGACGTACAAGCCAAACCTCATTGATCTTTGTTTCCTGCTGTATTACTCTTGGAAACTGAGTGTAATTTTCCATCTGCTACGACTTGTGGGTGGATCAGTTTCACTGTCTGAATGCCTTCTCATTGAGCATTAGAATATTGTATGTTTTGTCAGGCTAAATTTAATGCTGCTCTATGCTTGCCATGTTTTTGGTATCTGCTGGATTGTCCAAGGTGCTGTGTGCTTTCATTTCCCATTGCCTTACATGGAAACACAGGAAATGTAGGACCAAGACCTATCTGTTTTAATACTTTATGAATGTTTTTTTGCTGGTATGATTTCCCTTTTAGGAACGTTAGATTCATTCTAACTGTGAGGTCATTGGGAATGCCATGACTGTGATGTCACTGTGGATAAGAGGAGCGCAGTGGATGTTGCGTACCTTGTCTGTATTGCTTCCTAAGGACACCTACAGCATCCTTGTATCCAACCTGGCATGTTAGAATCTAGATGGGTAGACTAAATGGGTGAAGAAACAGAGCATCAGATTCAAAGAGTAGTTAATGGATTGTACTCTACCTGGATCTCAGTTACAGGTGTAGTTTGTCAGACATCTGCCTAACATCTTTATCAGTGACACGGAGGAGGATACAGAATGCACCCTCATCAAGTTTATGGATTACAGCACACTGAGAGCTGTGCTCCAGAACAGGGCTGCCTTGCTGAGGACATCAGGAGGCCAGAGGAATGTGCTCACTTGAATCTCTTGAAATTCAAAAAGGATAAGCACTATATCCTGTACTTGGGACGGACTGACACCCTGCTGTGGTACAAGATGGGGACTGACCGGGTGTAGAGCAGCTTTGCTGAAAAAGACACAGGGATCTTTTCAGACAGTAGGCTAAGCATGAGTTAGCAGTTTACCACCAATCAGCCTTACTGGGCAATATCAACATAAACATGACCAGTAGATTGAGGGAAATGATTATTCTCTTTATCGGGCATTTCTTACAATGCACCTTGAATACCAAGTTTAGTTTAGGTAGCCTCAGTATAAGAAAGATGTTGATAAACTTGACTGAGCTCTAGAGAGAGCCACAAAGATACTGGGGCTGGAGCCCCCAATTGGTGAAAAGAGCCTGAGACAGCTGATTTTATTCAGCCTGAAGAAGATAAACCTTACAGGGACCTAATAGCAGCCTCCCAGTGCATAAGAAGTTACCAAGAAGATGAAGCTAAGTTCTTTGGTGAGGTGCATAGCAGGTGAAGAGGAGACATTGGTCATAAATTGCACCGGGGTGTTCTGACAACTTGGTCGGGGCTGCTGGGACTACTGTAATAAAATGGGTGAGTCTACATACAAAGTTTCATACTGATTAGTTGCCCCCATTTTATAGATAATACTTGTAGAACTGGAGTACAATAACTGTAAAGATTCTTATTTAGTCATGTAGACTACATCCAAATGCCTTTCAAGTATGCTTGAGCTCAGTCATGTTGCACATTCGTACTGTCTGATTGCTTTTTATCGTCTTAGACAAGGAGTCGAAAGGTTATTTTGTATTATGGCAATATTGAAACGAGAGCCAGCTTGCGAAGCAGGCTCTTTCCTTGACTTGGCTACTGCAGCAGACACGGAGTGAATCATTCACCAAGGAAAGGAGGGTGAACTCCTTGTGTTTTGTTGTCTCCCTTTGGTCAATCTATTTTTTATTAGCTTTATCTGATTCTCATTATAATTACAGACTGCCTTCTGGATATAATGCTACCTCACGGTTCAGATAGATGGTATTGTTTTTGTTTGCTTTTGTCTATGATACTACTCCAGAAAGTGAAAGCAGTTTGAGTTTTTCCTTGGGGACTTCAGCTGCTGTTTCATGTGCAAGAGACTCCACAAGTTTAAATATCTTAGACGAGAAAACGTGTTGGTTTGAATTGGTTTGTAAAGGGACCTATAATTTGAGGTTATTACCATTCTGGCATTGTATGTGCTCGACTCAGACACCGTATTAATAAAGAAAAAAGTGCTCATATAAGTCTCAAACTGACAGCTTTGGAGTCTGCTGTTTATGCCTTAACCCATTGCTGCAGAAAGACTGAGAGATGGGATTGGAGGTTTATTGGAGAATCCCTAGCCCTCCACTTTAGCACCTTTGGGGAAAAAGCTATCTAACATCTGTGGATGTAACTTTCAGTCCCCCAGGAACTGGACTGAAACAGTTGGCAAGTGATACATTAGTGAGTAATGAATACATTAATTTTGAGCGTTGGACGTGAATAGCAGACATAGATAGTACTGTTGGACTTTGCACATTTTTGTTTGAAGTGCCACCAAATAGTATGAATACAGCTTTTTTTTTTTTCTTTTAATTTATAATTTAACTTGTGCAAGAAGGCAGA
The DNA here is from genome assembly GCF_047663525.1 of Anas platyrhynchos. NCBI lineage: Eukaryota > Metazoa > Chordata > Aves > Anseriformes > Anatidae > Anas > Anas platyrhynchos. Next base: position 10,440,105 of record NC_092607.1, read on the forward strand.
AAATGTACTTAACCAAAACCTACATAACCCTAATACCACGTGGGGTTTCCTCAGCAGTTAGGGAATGGAATAAATAGCCTGGAAATGCTGAGTTTAAAGCCCAAGGTTAACACGATTAAGACCACAGACAGAGTTCAAGTAATTTATTGCTTCTGTGCCTCTGTTACAATTACTGAATAATAGAAGTTAGAAACAACTTTCAGAGGTCATCAGGTTTGGTTCCCTACTGAAAGTAAGGTCATCTCTGCAGTTAGATTGGGCTTGCCAGGGTCTTCTCTGATCAAGTTTTGAGCATCTCTGAGGATGGAGATTTTACGACCTCTCTGGGCACCTGTTCCAGTCTTTGAGTACACCATCAACTGTAATCTTTTGCATATGTCTGATTGGTATTTCTCTCTCTGCAACTCGTATGAATTGTGTGTAGCTTTTTTGCTGTGTTCTTCTGAGTTGAGTCCAGCTCTGTTTTCTCTTTAAGTAACTCTGTCTTCATCTATTAGATAGTTGAAGACATCAACTGTATTGTGCTTTTCTTCCTCAGACTGAGGAAACTGGCTGTCTTAACCTCTCATCACAATATATGTGCGCCAGCCCCCAAGCATCTTGATCATCTTCTCCTGGACTTGATCCAAGTATGTCAGTGCAGTAAATCCTTTATGAATTGGGGAGTCCAAAACCAGACACAGTACTGTGGATTCAGTCTCACGGGTACGAGATAGTTTGGAGTGATTGCTTCCCTAAGTCTGTTGGTTGTGCTTTTACTCACACCGATATGCCATTAGTTCTCATCACTGCTGGGACACCCCGTTGATTCTGGTTCAGCTTGTTGCCTGTGAGGGCTCCTGTACTTTTTTCTCCAAAGCTGTTTTCTAGCCAGCTGTTAACTGGGTTAGGTATCAATTATTTGACCTAATTAGATCTATGCTGTCTATTTTCAATCACTTTCTTTTGTTTGAAGTGTTGGGTGTGGAGTCCCAAAGGATTTGCTCCATATTTTCTTGGGGAATGAGGTACAGCTAAGCATCCTGTAGTTCCCCATCTCTTCCTCCTTGACCTTCTTGAAGATGAGGATGACATTTGGCTTTTTTCCAGTCATCAAGAACCTCCTCTGATTGCCCTGACCTTTAAGATGACAAACAGCAGCCTTACAGTGATGTGAACCAGCAACTTAAACATTCTCAAATGCATCTGTTTGGTCCAGTACACCACTAGGTTTTTCGCTTGCTTGTTGTTTTTACCAGTTTGCTGTAAGAGTCTCTATTCAGATCTGCCCCATCTTGCACACCTCCTTAGACTGTACCTCTAGAGAGGGACTTGGGAATTCCGGGGGCAGAGCTGGCAGTAAATCCCACGACAAAGGATGTATTGAGTTGTCTCATTAGTAAAATGAGCTTGTCCTTCTAACTTGTGTTAGAAGGATATTGTGAATTTCAGATGTCCAGTTTCTGCCTTTTGTGCTCCTGCAGATAGAAATGCTTGGTATTATTGTTGCTATTTATCTTAGTTTGCCTCATTCTTTCTTTCAGTCCTGCTCCCTTTTGGCTTTCCTGAAGATTAATACATGAGGAGCAGCCCCAAATGTATCCCCGCTTCTTGTTGAGAAATAATTTGGGAGAGTGAGAGTGCTGAAACCAGAGCAAGCTGCCTTTAGGAAGCCTCATAGACGCAGACTGTCAGACCAATCACAAATTGCAACAGCAAAACAAATCCAGACTTTTTTTTTTTTTTTTTTAAAGGACGTGCTCCTTCTGGCAACAGCATATAGGGGAAATGATTATATTAGTGAGAGACTAGATTCATCACTGAAGGGAAGAAAGGCTGGTGGATAGCATGCCTAAAGCGCAAGATCTCAGACCGTACAGTTGGAACACATCTTGCTGTGAGGTTCTTCAGAACTGTTGCATCTCTTCGCTGTCTCACGCTCTCCTAGCAAAAGCCTCTGTGTCCTTCTGTTTTTTTAGACAGCTAATAAACTGCTTTAAAGCCTTCACAGTAATCCCCTGGACTTAAAGGAAAAAGGAGAAAGTACCATTGCTTTCAAACAGAATCCTGTAGCATGAATTTACTGAGGTTGGTACTGGAAGGCTTTGTGGGTGCTGTGGTGAGGTCAGATGTCCGGCTCTGCTGGCTTCAGCTCGCGACAGGCACAGGTCCCAGGGTCAGAATAGACTTTTGTATTTTCTCAGGAAGAATATTCTGCAATTTATGTTCCTAACCAAGGTGTGTTCTGGGCTTAAAGAATCAGAGATAAATTTCTTAACCTTGCCGACATAGTAAAAGATGCAATGCAAGTCAAGTTGAGAATGAAGTCCAATTCTTGCAAGTCATACAGGGTAAAGAATATAAGTATAAATTGGGGAGATGAGCATAAATCGGGCTCTGAGGATTGTATTCTGAAAATTGGAGTGGTCTGACTTTACTGTTGGCCTCCCTTTCAGAAGCTGCTCTCTTGAAGAGAAGAAGAGAATTTATACCCATAATCTAGCTTTTGCAATTAATAGTTTTGGCACCTTAGCTATCTTCTGTGACTCCAGGTAGTGTGCCAGGCCGAACTGGGATGGCTGCAATGTGGTGACATACTTCCTTCTGCTGAGCCTGAGAGAAAAATAACCTCTGGGAGAGGAATGGGGAGGACAGCTGTAGGCAGTGAAGTTTTAAACCAGTGCTGCAGGATCTGCCAGAATTCCTCTGTCAGCCTGGATTTAAATCTGGGCTCTGCCGTGACTTGCTGTCTGTCTGTCATCCAACCTTCCTGTCTTGGTTTCCCAAGGTGTAACAGTGTTTGACTAGTTTGTAAGGCTATTGTTAGGATTAATCTTCAATCTATTTTGAAGTTGCTAATTAAAAGGTGATTCCTTGACACTGGTTAAGCAACTTTGAGAAGCTTTAAGAAGCTTCTGAGAAGCTTTGTTAGTTAGCTAAGGATAACCCTTAGCACTGTTTTTACACCGCTTGTTTCTTCAGATGACGTGTGACACCGTATTTTCACTGGAGAGTTTTACTCAGCACGCGCTATAGAAGAGCCGAGCTCGTTTGTCTTGGCATAGTGGGATTGCTAGCCCCACAAATGGGAGATAAGAATTACCATGGAAGCCATCCAAAGCAAAAGAGGTCTCTGATGTGGCAGCAGTGCACGTCAGACCCCCTCTCCTCCGTTAAAAATGTCCTTATTAAATTATTTTCTTAGCACATAGTGAGTGTTTAACGGATGATAGTATGCCTGAGAAGAGAACTGCGGATTATCTCATGTTTAAATATGCATGGATTTAAGGTTCAAAAGAAGTCCAAAGATGTTATGCAATTTTGATGGTGGCTTGACTTACTTTTGTGTTAAGAGGAGCTGCAGGAGAGAAAACTTCTTTCAGGCAGTATGAGGTATCTGGACAATATGATATAAAACTATAAGCAATTAATGCAGTGGAAATGTTGGGCAGTGAAACGACTTTCTACTTTAGAAAATTTCGTTTGTATAGAAGGTCAGATTTCAGTGCATTTACACAACTGGCTGGTAACAGCACTTTCTGGTGGGTGCAGACAGTTCGGCTGGGTGATGCCTTTTTGGACTCTGACCTGCTTTCACAGACTGTTCTATCCTCAGCCCCTGATTCAGAGTGGTTCCTTCTGAGAAGAATGTGCAGGTGAGGATTTGTTGTGCTCAGCATCAGAGCTGATGTGAAAAATATTGTTACTACTTCATAGTTTTCCCGAAACTGTCTCACAAGAGGCCACTAGCACTGTACTAGATGGACTGGCAATAATCAGAACAAGACTGGTTAGAAGAGTCAAAATTGCTAGTTTTTTATTCTTAAGTATTTTTTGATGTTGAACTTTAAATCTATTTTAGTTGAAATTAAAAAATATTTTGCCATTGTTTTATAAAATGGTATAAATAATTAAGATTGATAGGGACCAGAATAAACATTTTTGAAATGTTGTGCCTTTTATTTAAAATGAGGATGGTTGCCTGATTTTGGAGCTGCCCAAAAAACAGCTTTCAATTTTTGCCTGGCTTTGATCGTTCCTACAGTCTACATATTGATCTTAATACCCCTGAGAATGACCAAATCTGGAAAATAATTTCTGCCAGACACGCAAGAATCAACTCGTATCTTTGATAGCAGAGTTTAAATTGTTGTTGCAGGTTTCTGCAGAGAAATGCTCCTTGAGCTGTGCTCCAGGAAGCTTTGGAGGTCCTCCACTGGAAGCTAACAGCAGCAAATATGTTTATTGGTGTCAAGGGAAAGGTGTTAGTGCTGCTTCAGGTGGTGGGCAGCAGATGTACGATAAATGGCTTCAGGAGCCGTGGAGACATGAATAGCACTTGAGGCAAAGTCAGCATCACGGCCCAGCAGTGTGGACATAATATTTTATTTTCATAGCTTTGAAGAGGCAGAACTGACCAGGAGCTCAGCTCAGGTGGATGAGGAATAGCTGCTCCCGTACAGCTATTGTTAATAAATCTGTCTGAGTTGAACTACCAAGGCTTTAAATGGAGTAGCCTTAAGTGAGGGTTTTTGTTTGTGTTTGCTTGTTTTTTGTTTTACAAAAGAAGGGGGGGGGAGTAGGGTGGTATGTGCAGTCTGCCACGGTTGCTGTATTTTCTTCAAAGTAAGAACAGAAGTTCAAGTTGCTGACTAAGTTTCCAGAAATGCAGCATGTGAAAGGTTAACTTATTTTTTTCTGTGGGAAATAATATCCCTCCTCCTTTTCTCAGGTAATCTGCTATTTTCTGCCTGTGAAAATAGCTCAACATTTTAGCTGGTAATAATCAGGCACATTGCAATAGCCCGGATAAACACACTGTTCGGAATAGGGTCAGAAATCCTCACAGTGCTGCCACAGCTTTCTGCTGGTGCCCTTGCTGGCCGTGGCAGTGCCCCTGCACCCCAAGAAGCCCCCACAGCCTGTGCTTGCCCACCTGCTTCTGCCATGGGCTCCGTCCTTGCTCTGCCTGCTGGTGCAGAGGGAAAGAGCCAGGGAGAGCTGGGTGAATTGTCTGGCTGGGCTGGGCTCACGGCCCCTCAGGGGTGGATGCCCTACATCTACCAAAGTGGATCACTGGAACATCTTTTAGATACTTAAAAGCAAGGCAACAATGTCCTGTGTCCACCCCAGGAATTCTTGCAGCACTTGCCTTCAGTGTAAGGTTGCTGTGCCGGAGCTGAGGCAGGCTGACTGAAGGCTGCCTATGAAAATGAAGCGAAGCCAGCCGACACGTTCAGCACAGCATTTGTATTTTTTCTTCAACAGAATGTGGAATCTGCCTGTGAATTAAGCTGTTTCCTGGAGGTGATATAATCTGTAAGCGATCACCTTTTGACCCAACTTCGCCGTTCTGATGCTAGGGTGCAGTTGTCAGAGTAACCACAAAGCTCTTAAATGGGTCATTTTCGTACTCCTCTCATGTCTTTTACTCTTCCAGCTGGGGGCTTGCCTTTTAGGGGCTTCAAACTGATTTTCTCAAGGGGTGCTTTTAGTGCCTTGGATAGTAAGTCACACAACTTGTCTCCCTGGATGACTGGGCTGCCTGTCGAAGTGTAACACGCTGAGGTCTCTGGAGCTGCCACCAGAAGTTTTAATCTTTCAGGCATGATCGTACATGCCACTTCCTTTAGTTGCCTGCAAGTGCAGAATTACTGCATGCACTTTATTTTTCAAAAGCATTCGAGAGTGCTTTAAGCTTTTCATTTCTGCTACTTCATCTAGCTTCATCTAAACCTGTTATTCTTCCTTCCAAACGCTAAATTCCTCTATCATTTCTTTATTCCTTATTTCCTCAGTTTATTCACTCGTTGTTGGATCTTTAAGTTAATGGCTTCCACATTTGGGAGAAAAGCTGCAGTATGAGGCATCCCAGCAGAGCTCTGTTTCCCACTCGCGTTTCACTGACTTCCCTACTTGTTAGCTTCCTTCTCCTGGTTAGGAACTCCAGGGCAGTTGCAGATTGGGCTGCAACTGTGCCTAGATTTAGACAGATATGCGTGCTTTGTTTTCTAAGGGGACTTCAGTGGGGTTCGGTAGTGCTGGATACCATTCTGTTGTGCTAAAACGTGTTTTGGCTTGAAATACCAATGTCGTAAATGTTCAGTTTTGAAACGCTGAGCAAGCTTCCTGCTAGTGCCAGGTTGTAAGGATTACAGCCCTGTCAGTGCTGCTGCTGGAATTCAGGTGCAGGGCAAAGCTGCTGGACTGCGCTCAGCTGTCTGAGACCTGACCTGAGACAAGTTAGAGGAGAAGTAAGGATTTGTTTATCGGCATGCAGTAGGTGTTGTAGGCGCTCACAGAGGCCAGCGAGATGACAGCTCCTTGTCCTGAGGCCTTCATGGCTGGGATTAGACACAAACACGGCTTATGGCCACCTGGTCTTCAGCAAACTGCTGTTGTAGGCACTGCCAGCAGCGGTTTTAATTTATGGTATGGATGCCATCCTAATGAGAGCACCAACTTTCTAAGAACTGTAATCCAGCTTGTATTATATTGTGACAGACACCAATCAAATGATCTGGAGGTGAAAAGCCATTTGTTGCCACTTAAGCCTTTATTTTTTTATGACTTTAATAGGCTTTGGAATTTCAAGCCACCCCCTCTCCTCCCGTTTTCCTTTCCCCCTCCTTAGCTAGCAACTGTAATGCTTTTTCTTTAAGCTTCAAAGCAGCCTGACCACAAAGGAATTATTTCATCTTCAGTATGTGTGATGTGTGCAGCACAGATTCCCTGTGCCCTTGTCTTTTAACCCTGCATGGCATTTGTACATTGTGAAGGAGAGATTTTCTCAGACCCGTTCCTTGTAAAATGTTGTCAGGTTGTAGGGATCAGTATCTTTGCCTCTCATTTACTATTGAGAGTCCAAAGCATCTTAGTACTGCACTGTGAACGCAGGCGATTGTTACAGCTTGTTTTTTCCTCTCCTTTCTGTTTTGCAGACATGAGCCTAGTTGCTAGTAGTACTGCATGATCGATTCCGATTCTTTGTCTTCTCTTACTCAGTGGTTTTGACTGGCTGTTGATTTTCAATCTTAGGTGGAAAAAAATTGATTGCCTTCTACATTAAAGAGTCTAGAATTCTGCCCATTAAAAGGAGCTTATCTCCTGCTTGGGTCTGCACATAAAACATGCAAAGCTACATGTGTCTGATGATTTGCACTAAGTGTTTCTCTTCCATAGCAAGATTTATATTTTCTAATATCTGGTAAGTGTCCTCCAAGAACGTGGTCTTGTTCTCCTAGATGGCTAATGGAGAGTTAGTCAGCAGAACCCCAGTCACCCTGTCTGCTTTGACAATGACAGCAGAGCAATGCAGCTTAGGTACCTGGTTCCTAGATCATTATATAAATTAATATTTCTGTCTTAAATCGTGCCTAGGTGTATGTGGAGAGACAGCATCTATTCCAATGTATTACCAGTGGAATATCAAGAAATTTATGTAAACAGAATTGAAACACAACTGAAAATTAAATACAGATCAATGTGAAGATTACATCTACCTAGTAAACTGTTTTGTGGAAATATACATTACGTTTAGAGCCTGAAGACCTTTAGCTTTATGGAGGGTTAGGTTCTTAATTTGCCGTTGAGACTGTGATTTTAGCTAGAGGTTTGAATAGTTGCACTGTAGAAATATTATTTGATCCTCCTCAGTACAGGATTAATCAATTATTTGAATTCTTCAAAACCCCACAAGCAAAACTAAATCCCTCTCTATATTTCTTTAGTCAGTCTTTTCCAGTGTTACTAACTAATTTGCATTTTCTGTGCTTTAAAACTGATTTCCCCTGTGTTCTACTCTATTTTTAGCTGTTCAATATTAATCCAGCTAAGGTGATTGCTAAGCTAAGTCTATAGAATCAGGTGTGAAAGCAAACAACTTTACATTTTCAGAATTGTTTACAGAGCCAGTTATCTTGTATTGGAAAATAACTTTAATTATGAGATGCTGCAGGGTTTCCACCCCCCCCCCCCCCCGTATCTCTTTTGTACAAGAGATCAAGAGCACACGTGCAAAATATAGGTGATCAAGAATCCACATCACCTGTATTTAGGAGTAAGACTCATTTTCACTATTGTTCATATGGAATGCACCTGGTTTGAAGTTACTAGCTAGAGGTCCCTCGTCTTTTCACAGCATTATGGATTCCCAAGATATGTATTGCAAAAGCAGGAGATTAAATGAACAAAAACATTTGTAACTTTACCATTCCAGTTCCTGATGCCCTTACCTGTTTTAGAGTAGCATGGTTTGAAAGAAAGCTGCTTCCCCCACCTCCAAAAAAAAAAAAAAAAGTATTTGGCATAAAGGCACAAACACAATAAAGCTAGCTTTCTGAGGAATGTAACTTCCCCCGGTGCTAAAATTTGAACATACTATTTAACTATGTAAGTACTGTAGTTACAACAGGCTGTGGTTAAATATGCATTCTAGGATGCAAGGTGCAAAATCGAAGTAATCATCAGCATATCCTTGAACCAGAGCAAGTAGAGAATTCATTTTAAAAGCAGACAAAACCACAACTTTCTAATGGTGGGAAGTATAGTGTCCTTCATGAAGTAAAGCAGAATATAGAGTGGAAGGCTTTTTTGTTTTTGAGTTGCAGCTTTAAACAATTAGCTTTAACACTAAAGGAAGTTGAGAGAGATGGTTTGCAAGCATAGTGCATCATGAAGTCATTTTCCATTTGGAGCCTACCATGTCTTTTGCCAGAGCATACTAAGTAGTACGTTTGAATTCAAGCAATTTCTAAATGTGTACCTACCTTTACAGTGAGATAATGGTTAGCAGCAGGATACCTGCTCTCCATTCTTTTGATTGACATTCATGCAAGCTACTAAAGGTTTAATCAAGCCACTTCATCATCCAGATCTTCTTCCTCAGTTGGTGCATGGAATGCAGCTCCAGTGCATATTCTGAAGAATCCCTCAAGGTATTATTTCCTGTTGTTTAACAATAAGATTAATTTCTGTGCTGTTTTTGTTTCAGAGTCGTCCTCCATCAGTAGCACACTCCTATGATCTGCCAAAACTCTACAGAACTGAAGACTATTTTCCTATGAACTACGTAGGTACCAAATACCCAAACCACTAATTTGTGTCTCCCAACAGCTTTTTAGAAAAGGCTGGGTTTGTTCTTATGGCTCATGCTTCTTTCTAATGACAAAGTAACCATTACATGTCAGATCTTCGGTTAGTATTTCTATGAGCAGCTAAAGCTTTCCAATGGTACTACTGTGGCCATACAGAGTCTGGAACATTTATTCTAAGATTTGGTCACAGTAGCTTTAACTATAAGCTTACTAAATCAGCAAAGAAAATACACAAAAACTTACTTTGTTTACCCTCACATTTTTATAATTAAAATGATCAGGTTTAAGAGCATGCTAGTATAGCATGCTAACAGTATCAGTACAATTTGTTAATATGCCAGCTTCACAAATATTCGGGTTTTAAAAGGCAGAATAAAATAAGTATCAAAATTTAAGAATTAAATAAACCACACGTGGCTGGAGCTTCCAGCATTCCTCTTCAAATGAGGAGTAGGGTTTTAAAAGCTGTTGTGTAACATAAGTTGAATGGTATGAATAAACTTTCTGCAAAGTTATTATGGACCTTTGGATGTGCCATTTTGTAATGAAGATTCTATTTAACCAGCACTGAAGGAGAATAGTTCAACATCCCACCTGTAGCGTTTTTTTTTTTTTTTTTTTGACAGCAAAATATGTCTAGGGCAATCAAAAATACCCCACTCCCTTGTCTGAACAGAAAACACTAGAAAGAGATGGTTATATACTTAGAAGATACTTGTCTCCCTTATACACAGAAAATCTCACTATGGCAACAATGAGGGGGTATTGGCTGAGATGGTAGATGATTGCTTCTGAAAAATAAACTATTCTAGATGATTGGCTTTGCATATAGCACAATTTGGAGAAACAGAAATAAATGCTCTTTAATGGAGGATCCAATGTAAATACTGGAAAAGGAGAGGAAAAAAAAGGAAAAAATCTTATGGTGAAAGTAAAGCTACATGGCTTTGAGTAACCATGGAGACCAATGCTTTTCTGATGCAGAAATAAATGAACTCAACCTTTTCATATTTATTAGTGGAACTGATGATGAGAGATAAAGTTGAATTAAAATATAAAGCAATAGAGAGACCTAGTCAATGTCTCTGCCCCTGCAATGCAGGTTATTGAAATGGATTATTACAAATGAACTGGTATTATAGAGAGGAAAATTAATTATGAAGGTAACAAAATACTCTAATTATACCAACCCATTTATCCAAATAGCAGCAGCTTTATTATCAGAAATGAAGAGACAGTACAGACACCATGCTCCTGACATTTTTTTGGTTCTGATGAAAAATTGAAATAAACTTATTTTACCTTAGTAGTGTTTGTAATATACATACTACAAAATGGATTACTGTATTAGCAGGTATTTAAAATTACTAATTTTTTGTTGATAATGATAGAAAGTTAGCATGAAAATACTGGGTAAATATTCAGGTTTCTGTCTTGCTGAAGGGTCAAGCATTAATTGGCAAGTTGTTGCAGAAACGTTTCAGCTGGACAGAGGATGGCAGTGTTAAATGTCACTTGTTCAGTAAGATTAAGAGCTTGTGAAGTACAACTTCAATGCAGATATTTCTGGAACATCACGTAAAAGATTTTGACCTGAGTACAAATGCTAGTGTAGATGAAGTGTTAATTCACAGTACCTGAAGGAAAACGCTGAGATCAAGTGTGACATTAGTGTATGGTGCTGTTGATAGAAAACTAGCTTAGCAAAAGCTGTCTCTCTGTTCCTGCTGGAAAATAACTGTTTAGGTTGGATGAAAGCTCGTGTTCTGTAACCATGCTTCAAGGAGGGAGGGGGAAGGGATGGAAGCAGAGTATAGTAAAGAACTGGGAAAAGTGTCCTTGTTGAAGCAGTATGTGTCAGCTGCAGGTCAGTGCAGTAAATGATGGTCCAAAATTACTGCTATTACAAACCCATAGAAATAGATTGTGTCATATAAAAATGCAGCTACCCCTAACCATCTCAGGCTGTCCTCACCTGTCTCAGGCATTTGTCAAAAGTCAAATTACCAGGCCACACTTAAGAGATTGTGTTGTGCAAAGCTGTCTTGTGTCTAGAAACAAAGTGTATGGTGATGTCCTCCTGCTTCCTCACACAGTTAAACCTTCAGATTTCAGATAACTTTGGCTTCATCCTAAACATGTTAACTTCGCTTCAATTTAGGTAAACTGTCTGATGCAAATTACTTAGCATATTCTTAAGTTAACGATCTTCCTGCTATATTGTGCTGGCCAAAGCCAGCAGACTTAATGGGTCAGCTTGAGCTGGCTGCTCTGCATGCACAGCTGGCATGTTTCTGGAGTTCTGCTAAAGAACTTTAGTAAGGTATGTAAACATTGGGTAACTTCCACCTCACACAACTATAATAGTGCGATAACCTAAGATTACACAAACTGGATTTAAGGCTTCTCTAGTTTTATTGGGCTGTTCCTCTTCTGCTTTTTGACTTCCTCAAAAACAAAATGTGTGGTTTGCCTCAAATCTAGAAAGGAATTCTTGCCTAGACTAATACTCTGATTTTAAAAGTAACTTGTTTGAAATACTCAAGGCTTATGCTAAAAGTGAAACAACCCTATCCTTAATATTTCTGGTAAGTAACATTTTTATGCAAGACCTTTAATCACTAAATAAAATTGTATTTCTTACTAATGGCATTTTCTGGCAAATAAAACACTTCTAGTGACTTCATATTTCAGTCTCACTATTCACTGACTACAACCAGGAGCTCAGACTTTAGAAATTTGGCCCGAACTGTAAACTTCACCAATGTGAAGTAACCTTGATGGATACTGAGACAAATATGATGCAGAGTCATAGTGATTTTTACTTAACAGATAAAAAAATCGTAAATGGTAGTACAGCAACCTTTAAGTTGTGTGTTTTTTGTTTTTTGTTTTTTTTTTTTTTAATTAATCTCTTAAAGCCTAGGTGAAATGACACTCAACAAATTCTGAAATGTCATGTATTCAGACAGTCCCTTGTGCAACAGGAACACAACCAAGTATTCTTGTCAGGGAACAGCCTTTTCTGGGACTCCAAATAGTTGGTGTTGCTGGAAAAGAAACACCACCTGGTATCTATAAGGAGTAGCTAAGTCTCATTTGACCTTACTGTAAAGGTATTTTCAATGAAAGAGATTATCAGCCTGACAACAAAATGAGAGTTGAGGCTCTTGTTTTGAGGCTCTACTTTTCCTTTTAAGGCAGAAAGGCCCCAAGAGCTCATCTACTGATGTAAACATCAAAAACATTTTTCCTGTATTGTTCCTAAAAGTTACCTTAACACGAGCGTATCGGTAGGACCCAGTCCAACATCTCTACCTCTCAGTTAAAAAAGCAGTACGGAAGCCTTCTGTGAAAGGGTAAAAAAGATCCATAAGCAAAGCTAAATCATATTCAGCTAAAGGTAACTGTTTTCAGACAAACAACAAAAAAGGAATACTCTTTCCAAAGAATGTCAGCAGCACAAGTTAGTTGCAGAACAGGAGAAGATAAAAATATTTTGGTATTTGGCTTATATAGTGGCTTGTTTGTTATAATAGTGTAAAGTACAGTTTTTACTTACCCAAAATTGCTATAGAAATGTATACATTTCTAAAAATCTCTGTGAAACAGTTTTGCTACTTAAAATGCTGAACAAAACTACTTCCTCCTTTAGCACATTCATGACAATTTCACAAGTAAATTTAATTCTTGTTAAGAAAGTATTTTGTTATTTTATTAGACATATGCCTAAATCAGGCTCATTGCTCTACTTAACAATAGCTTTGTTCTCAACACAATTAAATCCCTTCTGTAACTGATTATCTCCGTGAAGTTTTGGGTATGTAGCTGTCTTGTATTGCACACTTGCCAGAATGCCAAGATGACCAAACCAATAATAAATCTTAAACATAAAAATCAGTTTAAGTATTCAAATTACTTTTTCTTCAAAAAAAAAAAAAAAAAAAAAAAAGCTGTAGCTTGCAAGGCATGTTCCTTTGTGTTTAAATGGTAAGTATTCAAATACCTTCCCTATCCCCTACCCTGAATGCACAGTGCTTCAGAGGGAGACATAGTTCTAGGTAACTTTTTAATATGTGAAAGGATCGAATCTTCATTAGTATATAAAGGGATGAAAAATGCAAGTAATTCATAGACTGTTTCTCAAGGATGCAGAACTACAACCACTATAACTTTATTTATAAAGTAGTGTTCTAGAATGCTAAAGACAAATTCAGACAAAGTTAGTTTTGTAGGATTTTTCAATGTCCTTGAAGACATCAGTCTATCCAGTAAGAAAATACTATACATACATGCTCCTGCAGAGCTGTGGAGCACTTTTTGGACAATGGAAAAAAAAAAAAGTAGCACTGTGGGATTTACCAAACAGGCATGTGGCACTTGCATGTAATAAAGCAAATATTTACATTAAGCACAATACAGCAATTTATTTAGATGCTTAAATGAAGAATACAAAGGGAAATAAAGATCACAAAATTATACATACTACAACAGTGTGTCATATATTAGATGGTATAAATGAATACAACACCTTGTTGGTGTTAACTAAAGATAAAACTAAATATCCAAAACACAGCACTTTTGTTTCAGTGTGCTGCTTCAACACAATACACTTTTATACAGATCTAAAAGGTGTCAAAATTAGTAGCTGCAAACTTGTTTCTTGCATGTGATTTTTCTTTTTTAGCTTAAAAGATTTCAGAAAATGGCTCTGAAATACGTTTATCATCAGTTGTAATGTCAAGGATATTCAGAACAAGAAAATTCTATAATACAATAGAGTCCAGATATATTTTATGTTGCTGGCCTCTGTTTTTGAGATTGTACAAGGTTATGTGCAAAAACTAAGTTTGTCAAAAGTCATACTATAGCAGTTTCAAGCTTTTGCTAGGTAAACTAGATACAGCATTTATTACACAGCAGGGCAACACTAAAAAAGAGAAACAAATCTATGATGGGTACACAAGAACAATTTCATAAGCTTCACTTGAATAGGTCTAAAAGACTGTACAAATATACATTTCAACTATTCAGAATGATACATGAAAAAAATCAATTTCCCCATAGTCTACTATACACGTTGAACTGGTAGTTTGTACGTTGGCCCTACACTACCATGTGAAAAAGGGTAATGTTTAAAAAGACATACAACTGAACATGTACAAGAGTGAAATAAATGTTGAAAATGCAGATAAAACAAACCTCTGCTTTTCTCTGTGTGCATTCTGGAGCCACCGGCTTATCTGTTTTCACATTAAGTTACTGTGCTCGTCCCAGCAGGTATTCTCAAGCGAGATTAGCCAACAGCATCCTTACAGAACCACTGGAGTAACAGCGGCCTCAAACACCACTCACCATGACCTAGCACTTGAAAGGCAGTACCAGTTAGAATTTAAGCTTAGCAGTCATACTGAAATGAAAGTGTTTAGACAGTTGTAGAGTGGGTATTACTGACACTTCTGCATCAAGCAGCTTATGCTTGCTGGCTACTCAGCTCCACACCGGTTAAGCTGCTGTGAATTGGTTCTGCTACCCCGTCAGTCACACTGTCAAACTGATCTCCGTCCTCACTGTCAATTGTGCTATTCTGCCATTCCATCTGCTGATTGGACAAGCTCTCCTCAATCTCTGATGCATTTTTCCATTGCGACTGGTCCTTAGACCAAAACTCTTCTACTTTTCCATAGGAACGATTCTTCCACTTTGACTGTTCTTCATCACTTTCAGATCCACCCTCTTTTGTCTCAACAGTCGGTTTACTGCTACCAGCATCTTCACTTTGGGAGGATTCATCTGTCCACACTTCTGGTTTTACTTCTGATGTATTATCTTCAAAATCTGAAACCTGCTGAGAACCAGGCCCACTTTCAGACTGCGAAGCTCCATCTTTCCATTCAACAGCATCATCTTGCTCATCCTGATCACCTTCACTATCTGAAACATCACCCACCAGTTTTGTTGGCTCGTCAGCAGAAATCTCTTCATATTTAGAGCTTTCCTCTTGTTTTTGATCAGACTTCTCTGGAGACTGCAAAGTATTTTCTTCAATGATTTCCTTGGATATGCTGTCGTCTGGGTTCTCCACTGTGCTATCAGAAGAGGCTTTCCCACCAATGTCAGAAATATGTGGACCAAATGGACTACCGCTTTCATTGTATTCCTCTTCTATATTCTCATAGCTGTCTGAGGAACTTTCATTGTCTTTTTCTATGTTTATTTTTTTGTCAACAGTCTTACTAACATTGACTCTGGAATTCTTTTCATCGTGGTTTTCAAACAGCCATTCAGCATCAAAATCCATTTCGTGCTTAACTTTGTTTAGTTCTTTCATGTTGAAACCAAGCAACACACCAGGTTTATATTTTTCACAATCTCTAACACATTTCTTCCTTTTGTTGCTAAAGTGAGACGCGATATCAGACTTCCAGAGCCACAAACTGGCAGCCAGCTTTTCGATCTCTCTCCTAGTGGGATATGGTTGCTTATTAAAATACTTTGTGAGAAATGTTTTCCTGGCTTCGTAGGAATCATCTTCATGACCCTTGGGGTCCAATGCTAGAACTACAGGTTCTTCAGGCTTCTCCTCAAAGGCAGAGGGGGAGTCATCATCATCCATTTTCCTTCTCTTCATCAGGGAGAACTCCATGTGTTCGTAAGTACGTTTTACAGGTGCTACAGCTGGAGACTGGCCTAGCCGAGATGACGAAGTACCTTTGTCCTGGCCGTTCTGAGTCTTCCCAACACCTCTGCAGTGAACAAGGTGCAGCGTTATAGTTGAGGCAGTCATGTTACTGGTATATACACCAAGGCAATGAATGCATTTGTAGGTTAGCTTTTTCTCAACTGGATGAACTGTCTGAATAACTTGATGCCTCTCTCGTAAATGATGTGCAAGTGCATCAGAGATGGGTCCTTTTAGGATTGAAAAGCACAGAGGGCAGAGAGTTTTCCCTACATCTTTTTTGTAGGGAACTGCTGCTTGTGGGGAACTTTTTACAGGTACATCAGACTTCTCCTGCATTTTCGGCTGTGGTTTGGGAGGAACGGGGGGAGTATTCTGAGCATGGTAAGCTACAGATTCAGCAGGAGCATCTCTCAAGTTGTAGGTGGTTACAAGTAGATGGATGTTCGTGTGACTGCCCTGCTGCAGCGTCAAATCAAATGTTAGAGTGGAATCAGTCTTAGGTCCCATTTCTTCATCAACATGAACCATTCGCATATGAGCAGCCATCTTTTCAACATCATTGAAGGTCGACCGGCAATACGGACAAGACAGACCATGTATTAGCATATGATTAAGCAATGTATCAGTGGGTAAATAGCGATTACAGTATAGACATTTGCTAGTGAAATTGTGTATTTTCATTATATAGTTAGCTACTGCAGGCACCTTTTCAGCCTTGTGCTCCTTTTCAAAGTGGACACTATACACATTTTCAGGAAACAGCTCATTACAGATTGTACAGATTTTCCACTTTTGTGTGGATGATGTATTGACAGCAGAAGGACCTGTAGCAGCTACCGGAGATTTGGAGCCAGACTGACCTAATACTCTTGAAGCTGCCTGTGACTGAGATAATGATGTTTGTTTCAGCTGGGCTGATGAAAGAGAGGACGAATTGGCAGACTGAAGAGAGTATCTTGCTGAGGCCTGTGATCTCTGTTCGCCTCCAAGCGTGTAAGGCCTTCCATTGCCACTTGAAAACTGTTTCATTGTTTGAGACTGCTGTGAAAGAGAAACTGGTGCATTACCACTTAAGTTTAGCCTCCCCCCTGGCTGACCAACGTAACTTGGCGGTACTGATTTGACTCCGTAGTTGTTTTGCTGTAGGTGAACGTTTGACATCATATTCACTCCTGCGGAATTTAACGTAGGCTTTGGTATAGTGAGTCTGTTCATCATCTGTTGGGATGAAAGAGATCGAACACTTCCAGGGGAAAGGGGACCCATCCTCTGAGGGAGTCCCATAGGCTTTTTATCCTGTGGTTTTGGAGCTATTAGCATCAAAGGTTTCGATCTTGGAACCACTACATTAGTGTGACCTATCATTGCAGTTACCTGATATCCTATACGTTCGTGGTCTTCGATAACATGCTGTACTAAAGCTTCGTATGATTTCGGCATAAAAAGGCATCGTTTGCAGTGAATACTACCCTCCTCCCGGGTACTGGAACTTAATGGAACTGCACCATTGAGCGACTTCTCACCTCCCTTTGCTACGTAAGGAGCAGCTACATGCTGAAAATGTTCCCTGTAAATGTGCTTTCTAACTATTTCATACAGAGGATCTCGGTAAGTGCACTTCTTACAGTAATAAACAGCTTGTTCTACACTGTCAGCCTGCTTAGGTTTAAGGCTATCATGTTTGGTTTTATCTTTAAAAGTGCTGATGCCTCCACTCGGTGTATTGGCATTTGGAGCATGAAATATTTTAATGTGCGTTTCCAAAGTCTTTTTGTCCGCATTGAAAGTACAGTAAGGACAATTAAGGAGAATCCGATTTTCAAAGTCTTCACTATGAACATTCCGGAAGTGGCTTTTGTATGCTGAAAAGAACTTCGAGGAAAATGGACATGCACTGCAGCAAAAGGGCTTTGTCCGATAGTCCTTAAAACAAACAACAAAGCAGAAACTGAATATGGAAAAGCAGTTTTAAAAATGGAAATTCTGTGAACTTCTCTAAACAACTATAGTCTCACAACCTACTGCAACCACCTCAAACATTTAGATTTATTCCCTGCAATTTTGGGCCTACAGATTAGGCCAAGTTCATCATCTGAACATACATGAGGTGCTAAGCGCCAGTTTAAAAGGTCTTCAAGAGTTTAACCTTAAACCCAGCATGCAAGGCTAGATCATAAACATCTTTCTCCTCCAGCCAACAGAAGCTGCATTCCCTGCAACTGAGCATGGACAAGGTC
Organism: Anas platyrhynchos; assembly: GCF_047663525.1. Classification (NCBI taxonomy): domain Eukaryota; kingdom Metazoa; phylum Chordata; class Aves; order Anseriformes; family Anatidae; genus Anas; species Anas platyrhynchos. The sequence goes on from NC_092607.1 coordinate 10,458,101, forward strand.
ACCATAATCTCATTTTTTGGGGGGCAAAAGAAAGCATGGTTGTTGGAGTCGAATGAGACAGTATCAAGACCTGAGTTACTTCCCATCAAAATCTGCTAAACATTCATAGGTGTAAGACAAATACAAAACATTAGCTAGTTCAGTCTCTTAATCTATTACAAACTGTAAGATGAAACACACTCTTCAAAACTTATTTTTGGTGTGCAAGCTGAGTTAAGCTAAGTTACATACTAAGGCCACACAAGCCCCTAAAGCAACCACACCTGTTCCTTCTGATCAAAGCACAATCCTGAACTCTAAAACAATCTTGGATGGGGGGAAGGAAAAAAAAAAAAAGGGATATTTGAAAGTTCCATACTTGCCTACTTTCCCTGCTCCCTCAATTTGTTATATTTAACACGTTGCTGATGCAGTTCTTGTCATCTGTTGTAATAGGAACTAAAACTGCACTGGCCTGAGAGATAGCCACAAGCAATCTGACATTTCAGATGAGTTAAGATATGAAATTCACATAGTTACAGACATTCGTCATGTGTGTCAAACATGTTACACACAGATGATTTAAAGTAGCTAGAGCTGTAGGCTTCCTTTGTATAAGTAGGAATACATGCTTCTGTCCACCTTCTGAAGCCTCACATCTGGTAGGCTGGAGACAAGATACAAAAACTAAAACACTGTCTCCTTTTATATTAAGGTTCTTATTCTGGAATTAAGTAGAAAAAAGCACAACATCAGTGTATTTTATGGAACACAGTAATAAAGGGCTATTTTTAGACCAACACCACCACTAGAAATCCATCATAATATGGTTTCCCATTTTCTGTAACAAACAATACCCGGTCTCTCAGATGCTGAAGAAAGGGCTTATTTTATAGAGAGATTTCTCACCTTCTCACTGTTCTGAAAATGCTGGCATTACTCTATATTGCACCATTGGTAGAGTCTATTGCAATCTATACCTTAATACACTATGTGTTAAACCAGGAAAATCAAATAAATAACTGTAATAGTAGCATTCCCTCCTACTTCCAGGTCAGTTCAGATCTCCTTTATTACTGACTCAAGTATCTAAAAAGGAAGACTTCTGGTGTCATTTCATTCACTGTGTAGAACTGCGTATGTCTAAACCAAACCTCAGTCAGATTATGAGAATCCTCAGATGTGGCAAACAGCTACAACAATAGTGGAGAGAGAGGCTGCTAGATAGGTTCATTTAAAGTTTTTCTGAAATGATGAAAACATATTTAAGAAAAGGTAACAAAATTAAACACAAAATACAAAATTGTTGATCTTCTGACTGGAAGGAAGGTGAATTTGTACTAAGCTTGAAAACAGATGGCCTATTAGCATGCAGTTGTCAAAGGATAAGATTTCTTCACCAATCCTTTCTTCAATATTCGGCTATCAATACGTACTAAAATAAAGACTGAGATCATTGCTTCTAAAAAAAAAATGAAAAGAAAAAAGGGGTTTTGCTATCCGTTAAAGTGAAGGCAACTGAGCAATGGGTAAAACCGCAGGGAAAGCTCTTGGCATAATAGCAAAACACCCTTTAACCATCTTCAGAACTGGATTTGTCAACATAAACCATTACCAACCTGATTTTTTGTAAGCGATGGGTCCCACAATCCTACATCTTCCCATGTAGTGTTTTTCAAATAAAAGTCATTAGGTTCAAACTGCTTAAAATCCTAGAGAAGGGAAAGATGGGAAGAGAGCACAGATAATCAAAACCCAAGACCAACTGCTCCCTTAAGCAACTCTTGCAAGCATCCATGCGATCCTCTCTCAAGTGCTGCTGGCAAATAGTAGAGAACATTAATTCAAGGAAATCTGTATATTAAAATGCATTATTTGGAGGTAAATAGCTGTAAATAGTCTCAATAATATAAAACACATGAACTTTTTTTTTCTTTACACATTCTCCTAATTAGCCCAAGGCTGTCATTACATACCCACCCTATTTTCAAAAGCAGTCACTGAGATAGTAATAGCTGGTTAATGCTATGCGTTTAAGATCTTATAGGTCCTGTAACACAAACTTTGTGATTGTTTTTGTTGGTTATGTTATTTAAATTTATTTTACACAGGAATTCAGATAAAAGTTTGACTACATGTATGATGTTTTAGTAGCCCAATTCCTGTTTGAAAAAAAAAAATCTCATTAAATATGTTTCATCTTTGGCATATAAATGTCAGCAGCACATAAGGATCTTAAAATATTATTTCCACTGAAATTAATGCTTAAAAGTAACATTGTCCCAATTATCAATATTTGTCACAATTATACCCTTAAAAACCGTATTTGCTCCACCAGAATTTCCCGAAGAGGAAGGTCAGGTATTTCTTTCTCTTAAAGGATCTCACTTGAATACTCTTTAAAGAGATACTAACAGAAAAGACAAGCAAACAAGTCACAGTTCCTTGGGTACTCTAAACAACTGTATGAATTGTCCATACTCTGAAGGTCATGCTCAGGAGAGAGCTGCCTTTTTGAAAGAACAGTTACAAAGTTTGTCCAGCAGAGTAGCACAAATACCTTTCCCTTCTAGAAACTAAGATGTACGTTAAGTGATTCTTTAAATTGATTACCTATGGTTCAGCACCAACAAGCATTCCATGAAAATCTCAGAACCATCTTCTGTCTAACAACATCATCCTCTACGACATCTAGTTCTTGCTTCGTTCCTAAGTGTTCAGTTAGTAAATATTTTTAGGAATCCAAGGAAAACAAAGGACAACCTATCTACAGGATATACCAGGTCAATCATATATAGCCTGAATTGTATCTCGTCTCTGCTAAACTTTCTAAGTGTTTACAAGTACATTTTAGCTCAAGTTATTAATTAAATCCCATTTTGTACAGGTTTTAAAAAGGTAGTGCAGAGGTAGCAATGCCTGACCAACATGGCTCAAAAAGGAATCCTACAACCATTCTCAGAAGCTGATGAAAACACAGGACTAAGGTATGGGATTCTGATTCAGGGGATTCTAGGAACACCCTTCAAAATTTTACAGTAAAAAATTAGTATTTCATGAAACAGGCCCAAAACCAAAAAAGTCACACAAAGACCTCACAATCCCACTGATGTTTGAGCATTCTAACGCTAAAGCACTTGGGAGGGAGGTATCATACTTACTTCTATATGTTCCTTACAGTATTCCAAACCAATGTCACTAAGTATTTTTTTCACAGTTTTCCGGGCCTTTCTTAAACTGCCAAGGTTGTTGACAGGAAGCTGGAACATAGTTTCTATTGAAAAAGAAAGTAAGAGAAAAGGTTTAAGTCAAATGCGTTTTGTTTGACGAAGAGTTGTACTTTTAATTATTTTCTCTCATTTTACCCATAATTCAGTATCAGAGCTGTACCATTAACTGAGGAAACTACCACAGTTTGTCTGGTTTGTTCTTAAATGAGGCTGGCCATAAAGCTAGATACTGACAAACTTAAAAAGCATGTGAAAAAAAAAAAAAAAAGAAAACAGATGTAACAACTATTACAGGAGTAATCAACTGCATCTGGAAATAACTTTCTGTAAAGTGTTTGCGTTTAGATGAAATCTACCTCCTATGCTGAGGTACTTAAACCACAATTTATGTTTTAGGCATATATATTCTAACTGATTTGAAATCTGCTAAGTTGAGCTTTGTGTCAGTCTTGTAATGAATGTAGGAGTACCTCTTCAGTGAGCAAGATGCTTCTTGCATTCAACTGCAGTCACACATGAATTCTTAGTACTCTACATTGGCTTATGAAATAAGTCAGAGCTTTCCTAGCTTTTTATTTTAGGAACCCATGAATACCACAACAAAATATTCTGTGAGCAACCTTAGATGGGAAAACCTTTAGACTGCTAAAGCAGGACTGTTAGTTAAGAATGCCTTGAATTGAGGAAAACTGAGGTAGGCAAAAATGTAACAGTTTCCTCCATTTCCTGTATTTATAGCTTTAAATGTCTGAATGGCTGGTTGACAAGCTGCTCACTGTACACTGCTCTTAATAAACGGGACCTGAAAGCTTGGTTAGAGCCCTTCAGAGATAGAAGTCACTGGAAAAAAAAAAAAAAAAGAGATGGCTTAGCACCTTTCAGAACATAACCAGGTATTTTCAGCCTACGAGACAACCCTCCCTTTTAGTTCTCCTTATATAGATAGCTAATTCCAATTAAACTGCTGTTACTGTCTATTATTGCCTGAGGCTGTCCAACTAAAAGAAAGCCTAAATTTATAAGGTACGCGGACTCCCAGCTCCAACCATTAGCACTAAGATTTCTTCCCCGTGCTAACAACTAGCCCTATTTTGAACCTATGGGAGTTCTCAGTCTGCACGTTGCTACCCTTACCCTTACAGTGGCACTGTATGCATACAGTTCTTCTGGAAGGTGGGTAGGGGGTGAGGTGTGGAGCCAGCAATAAAGGAGGAGGCAGGGCTTTCCTCAAAGAAAAAGGGAGGAAGCTTCTTAAACAGCAAGGAAGTGTCAGGGTTACCCTGTTCACTGGGCTTTAGTGCTCCAATGCCTGCTGCATAAAGAACGTCACCCCAGAGGACAAAGCTTCATTTTTATCATTAATATTTCTGTGAGACAGTTCAGATGTTGGTTGATGGAACAATAAATTGATTCTTATCAACTCCATAATCCACTATATGGGCCAAAGACTACCTACACGAACTAAAAATGAGCTTTTTGGATAGAAGCTTGAACGTTTTCTTTTTTTTTTTTTTTTTTTTTTTTAACCACTTTCAAGCAGAAACCTAGAATTCAGGATCAGTAGAAATTTATAACCATTAAACATTTTAGTTAGAAAAAAATCTCCCATTTTGTCATGAGGTGATAGGCAATCTCTAAGTTACAAGGAACTTCCAAAGAAATTTTCTCAGAGTACAATGGCTATGGGTTGTGACTACAATAACCAAGTGTCTGATCAGACAGAACTCTTCAACTTGCACTGTCACACAACGTCCTCCAAGTACGTAATTTAAAAAAAACAAACAAAAAAAACCACCATGGGCCAGGAAACAAATATTTCGATGTTCTGTATTAACTTCCTCCAAGTGAGATTTGTTAAAGAATTCAGTACAACCACAGCTTGTTTTGTTGACCTCAGCAACTCTAAATGCAAGCACACTAATTTCTGTGATTGCAAAGGTGTTTCAGCTAGCACTCCTCTCTAGTCTCAATTAAAAAGACTAGAATTAGAAAAAAATAGATTCAAGTTCACATGAAAAGTAGCTGCTTTCTGTATGCTATCTGCCACCTTCCATTTGAGGGAAACTCAAACCACTTTACAAATATGAAGAATTATCATGTACATGAAACACTTCATAGGCAGAGTCTGATAATCCATTTACCAACCCTAACCAAGCTACAGAGAGCACTACTACAGGTACCCCTGGCATCTCCAAAAAGTAAGGATTAAATGGGTCACGGCAGTAAACTACGCGCTGCTCCCAGCCCAGTTACTGCCTCTAAAGACACAGTATGGAAAATCATGAACTGGTGTTTTCTACGCCGTATCCATTCTCAACTGTACTCCTTTATAATCAAGTATCTCATATGCAATTATAAAAATATCGAGGCCTCAAACATTCTGCTACAAGGGTGAATAATGGGATCATTTAAATAATTAGACTGATTCCTGTCATCCTTTCAGAATGCTACTCACTCCTGGCTAGGGAGTTTTTCAGTCCTCACAAGGGACTAGGAAATGAGGTTTGAATCTGAGTTTCTAACTGCTTGTTATTTTGAAAGCTGACTCAGGCAAACCAGTTATTTTATCCAAATCTGCATTCAAGCTCATGGCTCTGTTACCAGATTTTCTGAGCAAATTCCAAATGTCTCTTTCTTCTTTGTTCTCTCTCATTAAGAGCCATTTTTACAGGCACAAACTGAAGCTTTTTTTTTTTGTTTGTTTTTTTAAGAAAATCGCTTAGCATACATAAAATTTTCTACCTCTGTACTGAGTATTAGGCTTTGACAAATAATTACAGAACTTGTAAAGTCCTGTTCTGCTTTTCTACCCATCCTTGCCCATGCTGTGGTATCAGTTTTACTGCGTAAGCACCTCTGGGCAGAGGCTCTATCCTCTTACTGGTACTACACTTAGCTTGCTTTTGGATGATGTAAAATGAAAATAATACCATTTATGACAAAGAATAAATGCATAAATGGCGAAAAAGCATTTGAGAATAGCAATGGATATTCACCTTGCAAACAGGAATTTGTAATACTTGCAACTCCAACCTGCAGTTTCTTTTCCTAGGCCAGTGACATTGTAAATACCTTCCAGTACTAAGCCCACTGTCACTTTTTTCATGTCTGAAGAGAAATCTGACTTGTGATGCCAGAGCTACATTAATAGCAAGCCAGGAATAACACTTATTAACAAGGTATGGCTAGGCATGCCATTATGACACCGCCATATCTGAAAGGACAGCGCACAGACTGGACGTATTGTCCTTAAACACAGATCCCTTCTTTGATGGAAAGAAAACGGTATTTAATACTCTATTCACTTTCCTCCCAAAACAGAATTGGGAAACATGGCTCTGAACATTAAATTACAAAGTTAGTACAGGTTCACTTCCAAAGCACAGCATAACCATTTATTATTTTTTAAACTCAGTAACATCCATTTATTAAAAGCTCTTCTTGCTGCAGTTCACAGAGCAAGAGTAGAAAACTATGAATGTAGCCAAGAAATTAATCACGGCTCCATTAATTTTTCTCTAAAGGCAACCCAATGTGCATTGCTCTGACTGTTCTGTTTCAGTATGCCTTCAGTAGCTTCTTTGTAAATACCCGAATGCTGAACTTTTTCGTCAAAAAATATAGGAAACAGCATAGTCAGGTACGTTCAGGACTTGAATGAACATTACCAAAAGAATATCAAATCCAAGGAAATAATGTCCTAGTAATTTTATTCCAGGATATCTCCAGTTCTTAATGCCTACTGTAGAAAGATTAATGCAAACATTAAGAAATCTGCTCATTTTGCTGATAGATTTTTTTTTTTAACTTGAGACAAAGCAAGAGTCAGTAGAGTTTGTCTTTAGGCAATAACTTTTAAATTTGAAAGTCAGCTACATTTCTCAAAATAATGTTTATTAAGCAGCAGCCTCTTATGTCAATAAAGAGTGCCACCAACAACTTTTCCCCAAAACAAACAACTGTTTTCTCTTAATGACTGTGCCCAATACACCTGCACATGTCAAACATACCATGATATATACAAACCCAGGTAATAAAGAAAGCAAATTATTTAGGACTGCCTAGAAACAATCTCGATTATATCTGCACTATCTTCTTGCCTCTGCCTTCCGCCTGCCTCACAGCCAAGTCTTAAAGACAAGAAATTATCAAAATCTTTCTATCACATTATACAGGATATAATTAGATCTTCCCATCTGAAAACTGAAGAACAACCTTACTTTGCAAATTCTGCCTGACATCTGAATACAGCTTACCTAATCTTAAAGAAGCAACCTCACCCTTAAGTTAATATAGTTCATTTATTTTAAGAAGTTTCTTGACCATTTACTCATAATTAATGGAGAGCCAGGTACAGCCTGATATCGTTATGGTTTGTGACTACAAAAAGAACTTTCAGCACCTCCATTCATTTCTTTTCAAACCAGTACCTCAAGCTGTAGCTGCAGTATACACAACATGCTACTGGCATATTCCTGAATGTAGACTTTAGAACAGTTGGGATTAAGTCTCCCAAATCACTGTTTAGGCACAAATGCTATTCTTGAAAAAAGGTATCTTTCACCTGACCAAAAGTTGATGTTTAAGACAGGACACTTGGAACACATCCGCTTCACTGTCAAGACTTCTTACTGCTCCAAAGCTCAGATCCAAAGAATTACTTAACCCCAAGCAGCAGTGGGTGCTTTAACTGGTACTTGAGCTATTGCACTGCATCCGTCATGCTCAACAGGGAAGGATGCCCATAATAACGATTCACAAGTCCTCACAACTGATCCTTCCGTAAAATAACTGACTTCAATGCTGTTTCTCTGTTTTTCTACTGGAATGCCAAAAGAGAACGGTCTCCAATACCCTGCACTTCAGGGAAGACAAATAAAAGGCACAAGTCTTTCCAAGGGGCACAAGCAGCTCCAGTTTTACACATCTACCAGTTCCTGATGGTTGAAGAGGCACTGCTTACCTCGTACTACAGATTCAATCTTTAGAGAGCTCAAAGAGCTCAAGGGAAGCTCAGCAGCATTTTTTTTAAATGAAGGAGGAATTAATTTATCCTGAGCTGACATTGCTCATCCAACAGTAATTTCAGCACAGCATTCCAGTTAGCTGGATACCCTGTATTTCCCTGTATTCTGTTTCGTGGTTACTAAGGCGTAACTAATTTTTGTTATATTCCTGCCTGGTTCTACTCTATCCTATTCATTTGTGCACAGAAAGTCCTAGATACATATTTACTACATTACAGAATTTGTCTTTGTAAGGGAATGCACATCTGTACACACCTTCACAGGAAAATAAGCCAAGATGATCCCATGTATGTTCAGCAAATATGATTCTACAGAGTAACCTGAGTATTTATCATCATGCAGTAACAGGAATAATGGGATCTGCCTCTAAGTCAAGCAGTTATTTCCAAGTTCATGATCCAACAGATATAAGAATTCAGTTTGTGTCTGCCCTTTTGCATCCTATTTCTAGGCTTGGGTCCCACAAATACAAATACATTGGGAAGCCCTTGTTCGTAAGCTGAATTACACAAGACCATCAACCTCCCTACTGAGATCATCCAGGTAGTATCCTCAGGTACCTAATAAAATGGATTACTAACCTAGTTATAAGAAATTCTAAAAAATGCCTGATTTAATAAGGTATCACTCATCTTTAGTGCATTTATTCCCCCAAAGGTCTGAGTATTCCAGACACAAAATAACTGTAAAATAAGCAAAAGAACTGAATAAGAAGTGTCTGGAACTCTCTTTTGCTCTGTATTTATGCAGTACCTAGCATAAAGGTCTAGTCCATAGGCAGGTATTATTCCCAGAGTAATTCAGTGGCCAAATATAAGAAAAGGTGAGCTATAGAAGAGCAAAATATCATTACTAAATTAGAAACTGTACTTCAGCTTCCATTTCACAGTCACATTTTGGAGATGCAAAGGCAGAAAGTTTAGAACAACTTCATGCAGTGCTATCCGCTGCTCTGGATACCAGCCAATACTCAAAGCACGAACAAAAACTGAGACAAGTTTCCTAACTAGTGCATACATGTTGAGAAAGGTCTGAATGAAGTACTCTCAAATCTTCATCCAAAAATCTGAAGGGGTGGGAATCTGAGAAAAAAAACAAGGAATATTTGCAAGGTAAGCAGAGGAACAGCAGGTAAGTGACTTCACAGAACTTGAGAAGTGTACACGATATTGTGCTTTTAAGAACTGAAGCACTGTTTTACTTTTAATAGCCTCCAGAGCCCCAGGAAGGAAGAACTTAATCTCAAGTGCACTTCTGATATGTGCATCTTACAACCTCAAAATTAGGGCATAAAACAACTACAAAGACTTCTGAAGTTTGCGAAATCTATAGGAACCAGCAGGTCAGTCTACTCAGTCGAATCATATCCTGAAATGGGAAGGAGCCAAAACATAATACAGGCTGATGGATTTAAATAATAATCATAAGCACATTTTAGGAAGCAACCAGAACTGCAGGCCTGAAGAGGCAACAACATTTTACATTGTTCATTTAAAATCAAGTGCTTCAAAGAACACAGGTTCATAGCTATAAAAGAAAACGGACCTCACTTCTAAGTTAGCATTGCTTCAAGCAAAGGGATTTTTCTCTACTTGGTTTTCTGAGCTTGTTAGCCATAGGTGGTGAAAGAAAATAATACTAGGGGAAAAATTGCTTATCATCTTGAAATGCTCTCAGGAGCACCAGTGGAAGTTATTTTCAGGAAAAAACATAACTCAAGTGAACAAGAGGGACAGACCCATTACTAGAGAAAATTTCTGCTGAGCTTAGGAACTTACCATTGCAAATATTCAAGATACAGGAGAACAGGACTTGTTATGACATGACAGAAAAAGACAGAATGAAAACAAGGTCTAGCACAAATTAACTACAGCATAGTCACAGAAGTTTTAACCCATGCTAAACTCTTCAGTGTATCTCTTTTTTAACAGATTTTAGTATTTAGACAGACTCAAAGTATCTTTCAACTGCAAATTATGTCTTTACCACTTCCTACCCTTCCTAGCTCTTCAAATTCCAGATGGGAACAATTGTAGCCACTCTTCTACAAACATCCAGAATGTGAAGTCTGACACATCCTCCCCTTACAGTACTGAGTGACTTTTAAACTACCTATTGTTTTAATAAACTATTCTCACTACATCAGCTTCAAGCACTTCAAGTTAACATAGCGGTGCAGTTCAGCCCTTTAACACATCAGTTACCAAGGGACTGGAACTACCTGAAGACTAAGTCAAAAGAGGAGTTAAAAAAATAGAAAAAAAAATTGGATTACTGTGCCATTATGTGGAAAATTGATATAAAAAGCAATACTGCATGCCTGATTTAGAATTCTGTGCTTCGAGAACGAGTTCTTCCACCTGTCTTTGGACCCAAAAAGCTCTTTCTCTTTTGGTGCAACTAAAAGCTTAAGACTCCAGTGGGTCTTTTGCATTTTGGACCTCAACAGAAGGGCTACTCTGCATCCTACCACCTGTGATACTATCAGGTAACATAGTAAGACTGTTTCAGTTCTGCCAGCTTTATCTGGAACACTACGTAGGATCTTCTGGTATACAACTTCAGGAGAACCTCAAGGTGACACCGCCATTCTGATTCTGGAAAAAGTGCACTGGCTTCAGATCAAGACAGCCCTTTTCTCTGAACTACAATCTTCAACAAATAGTCCACATCTGCCTCTTTTTTCCCCCCTTCATTTTTAGACATTATTCAAAGTGCTTAATGTACTTGTTTGATAATTGAGGTTTGCTACAGATGTAACAAACAAGTATAAGTGACTGATGTCGCAGTCCTATTAGTAAAATTGTGGTTTTCATACAGAAATAGGTTAAAAACCTCAAGAAGTAATCTGGAGGAAAATCTTATACTGTAGAAGAACCAAGACAGCATCAGTGGACTATTCTAGCATTTCTTCTTTTAATGCATCACTGCAAACACCATTTCTTTACCATGACCCTGTCTGGTTGTACCATCATGGAAACCCTTCCATGACCAGCAAGCACAGACTGTAGTTGACCCTAAACATTTAACTGAAAAAAGTATTTTCATTCAACAAGGTTTGTAAAGAACATCACTGTGAAGTGGTGAGTAAAAAAAAAAAAAAAAAAACAGTTATGGAATCTCTAAAGAGCTTAAACAAAAACTGTTCTCTTTCATTTTATTCTAATTTAGGCATCTGTATGCTAGGTATCCTAATGCTCTTTGCAATGGCCACTGATTCTTCTGAAACAACTGTCCTCTGGGGGAACCAAGGCAGTGAAAGACATTTTTTAATACAAGTCAAGTACATGATGTCAACATTGCTAGTGATACTAGAAGAACTGTAAAGTTACTATCTGGCTGTTCTGTTGATTTCCTTTGGGAATTCTGGGAACATAGTTCTACGTTTATCTAAGCTCACAGACCTCAGAACAGTTAGAACAAGTAGTCAGTCAAGAAAAAGACTACAAAAATCAAAGCTTCTAGTGACTATCGAGTGAAAATTAGAAACAAATAGAGAAAGAAGCTACAGAACAAAACAATACTACTTGAAGCAAGTTATTTTTTCTTGACCTAGATTTATCAGTTTGTAACGATACTCAGTTTTTCCAGGCCTACGATGAAAAAAACCTGCAGGAACATAGGGGTAGAAAGCTGGTAACTCACTTTGCGAGCATTTTTCCTCACAATGAAGTTACTCATTGTAAGAGACATCTATCCCTTCCCCTTCCCCTTACAAAGGCTTATTTTGTGGCTTCAAAGGATCGGCACTGGAAAAGAACAAAACCCAAACTTATGCATATTCAGTATGTTGACCATTTTGGCTTTGTTGAATAATGAAATTATAAGTACACAGTCATGGAGCAATTAGTAGTCTTACTAATGACACAACTGTTCACTTCATTATTGTGGCTTCCAGGTTGCTCATCAGATGTTAAATCCAGAAGATGCAGCCAACTGAATCAGTGCCTGATTTTCAGGTAGCTAAATCTTTACTACTGCTTACAAGAGGCACTATTGCACCAAAGACTGTGACAGCCCCAGTGTTTACTGTGAACAGCTGCAGGCAAAGACGTCTTCGAAGAAGGGCTGCAACATCTCCAGCTGTAAAATGGCAGCAAGCTACCATCATGTTTGCAGAGGTACCATATTTTTTACTCCAAGGGCTCTAATTTCTAAATTGGTTTGCATTTCTAGCAGATGAGTCTGAGCACTCCAAAGAGCTAAATTACCATGCAGCATAAATGCATTGCCAGTTCATAAACCAAAAATAAATGTTCAGGGGCTACTACAAAAAACATTTTGTAACTCCAGATAAAAGTCTTACATAAAAATTAATACAGGTGCAATTTTTAAAAAAGGGACCTACCTACTGTAAACACCTACTGTTTGTCAGTTTTACATATTTGATGCCAAGGTCTTGATACAGGTACCTTAGAACTCATAACAGATCTTGAACTGACTGCTTCTTAAAAGTGAAATTTACACTTCCATACAACTTTTCTAATAATTTACCTCATTTGTCATTGCACACCTTTTTTTTTTTTTCCTATCTGTTGCACACATTATTAAAATAAATAAAACATCACATTATTAAAATAAATAAAACCTTCTACGTGCACGTTTGGTTGACCCTTCCTTTCCTAACACTCTCACTTATTCCTATTATGAAGACTGAGAAAACCTGAACTTTTTGGTGATCTGAAACACAGTATTAACAACTGCATTGTTGAAGAATGTATTAGCTGTGAGCATGCATGCAAAACAGACATTTTCAAAAGCAATGCATAAAGTCTTTTCTATCCCACTAACTTTTGAATTTGCATACATCTATAGTGATCAATTTGATAAAATAATTGGCTCTGTGAGAACTGTAATTCATTAAGGCAGATAAATTTGAAACCAAATGATACTAATAGTCTGTTATTTCTGCACATATAAAATGGAACTGTTCTTACTCTTTCCTCTTCCCTCTCCCCCTCATTATCCCTCTGCTGCTTCAAAAGGTCCATCCTTTCGTCGCTCTTTTCCCCTCTCCTCCTCCTTTTTTGGCTTGTTCTTGGCCTTCTTGGTCCTTACCTCGCTCATTTTCCCTCTTCTCATCTTCCCTGCGCCAATTCATAGCGTCCACATTCTTTCGTCGTTCTCTCTCATCCTGTCTCCACCGCTTCTTGATATCTTTGTCCTTAACTTGCTCATTTTCTCTCCGCTTCTCTTCATCCCTGTGCCATTTTATTGTTTCTGCATTTTTCTGCGGCTCCACGCTTCTTTTGAGATAGTCTTGTCGCCTCCTCCTCTTTTTTAACATATCTCTTTCCCTGGCACGAGCCTGCTTTTCTTTCTGGGAAAGAAAAGCTTTACGGGGCATCATGAGCTGCTGCTGTACCTGTAATAATATTGTATTCCATGGAATAACATACTATACATGCACTCAGTCAGGCACCAACAACTCTCATTTGGAGCTGAATACTTCAAATAATAAGCCAAGATTATTTACTGCTTCTTCTCCCTCCATCATAACCCTCTGCTAGCTCCATATTAGATAACGCCTGGCGGGTTGCTACATTCAGCTCCAGGCACAACACCTAACTGGCACCTTAGCAGTCGGCGCGCATCCAATATTGAAAAGTCAAACCCTTAAAATCCTGGGCCTAAGCGGGAGGATTTGTTTCCCCTCCCCCTTCCAACTCCTCCCACAGGTTTTAGCAGCCACTTGGGCATTGCAGCATCCAATTGAAAGAACAGGCCAACAGGAGAGAGTTGGGAAGGAAACACTAGTAAACGTTCAAAACTCAGTTTCTTCTCCTACTGGAGATCTACGTTTAACAAAGCTTAAAAGGTTCTCACTTATCTTTTCAGACCTCCACCTCTCTCAGATTTGTTTGGAAGTTCCCAACGTTATTCTTGGCTGAGAGGAATGACAGGCCAGTAGGAGACAAGCCACAATCTGAAAAATTATATAAGCTTTGTTTCCTCGGGAAACCTGGCCAAAACATTTAACTGCAGTTAATGAAGTAACTAATAGTGACTAGTAATGAGTCAGTAAATCCTGACTCATCTACTCAACCTTTCTCCAAGTATGCTATCTCTTGCTATTCACAAGAATAGAGGAAAAAAGAATTTAACTATGTAATTGCAGTTTCTGCCAAAAGCATGCCTGGTGAGTTTGTTTTGTTTTAAGAGGTGTCACTTAAGACTGCCTTTTAACTAATCCTTTTACTTTTGGTTGGTTCTCTTTAGTCATCCAACGCATTCACATCTTTAAATTTACTGATGTTAAGATCTGCAATTTTGATATCATAGAATACAAAACAGACCACAGAAAGAATTTATACTGGTACTAATATTCTTTAAAGACTCTTCCGTACACATTGAGCAACATTCAGAAGTATGCCGAACTGCAGTTGTGGCCCAGGTTTGTTTGGTTTGGTTTCTGAATTTGTTTAGAAGATAGTTTTGCAGAGGTATCTAATCAAAATGAAAACTGCAGAAAGGACAAAGTTACTAGATTAGAATACTTAAGCAAAGCCTAAAACAAAATGAAACAAATGTACTTTTAAAATTTAGCTACCTTATGGAAAGCACTTGTTCCCAGCATGCAATACTCCATCTTTTTCCTACAGAAAAAGCAACGTTTCAAACCCTTATTCTAAAAACCTCCTCCTTTTCCCTGTATAATATATCCCCCCACCCCACTCTTCTAGTCTATTGACTACATTAGGTATGTAACGTGATCCCATGATTTTCATTCTAGTAATTCAAACCCCAATTTCTTATTATCTACAATACTAAAAGGGAAGGGCTGAAGCAGAGTGAAACACAGCATAATCAGAAAAATGCATGCAGTTTGGTAACAAGTTAGTGCATAAAATTCAGATTATGCTAAACATTACTTCATTAAAAACTACAGGATACCCCTCTACTAAATAGCCTTTTTAAATATTGAGTATTTCTCAATAACAGTTACCATTAAAACCAGAAAGCAATGAGAATCCAGGATCAACACCATCAGTGCAACCCAGATACTGTCAATCTTTGAAATAGGTTTAAATTTCTGTCGGCTGTGTGCCAGTACCACATCACTGTTATTTGCTATGGCAAGCTTTTTTTTTTTTTTTCCCATGTTATCTTCACAATTTTATCAGTAACCTGATTTTGTTCCAATCATAATAACATCAGTAAATTTTAAATTAAGTCAGTTTCATGCAAATAATTTCCTCCCACCGTCCCCCAGACAAGTACTGACATTTAAAATCTGTCATTAAAAAAAAACCTTTTGGGACATCATTGTTGTATTTTCTCTCATTTGCTTTTTTTTTTTTTTTTTTTTTTAAATTTATTTATTCCATCCCCCACCCCCCCCTTTTGGGCTTCATTTTTTCATTGTTGTTTTTAACTACAGCATTCCTCCCTCCCCTCCAGTTGGGCATATTCCAGCCCAGTTTGACAGACCAATTTATAGACAAATGATAGAAAATATATCAATAATAAAATATTTAAGGTTCTAAAATTTAACATTTAAATGGTGATTCAAATAAGAAATGTCAGATTCCAATAAATAACTTAAAGGGACATCCAACTTAAATTATATTCGTCTTTTAACTTTTGTATCACAAAACAGTTTTTTCCACTCTTCTGGCAGTTCCCTTGTAGTCAAAATTAGCTTTTACTTTTGCCTCTGTTGGTCTTAATAAACCAAAAGAGGGAGAAACTTTTAAACCACAAACTAACTAGCAGTGTCCAGCAAAGCTGCCAGAATGGTTAAACTCAAAGCCCTCCAAGCCCACAATTTTTCTAGAGTTCAAGTTGGTGTTCCTTTAAGTTCAAAACGTCCAAATGTCAGTAACAAACAGTCAGAACTATCCTTTCAACTATTTTTTGCACGTACTTCACCAAATCAAAATCTTAACTCCTCCCAATCTATTCAGTACATATTATGAGGCATTTACCTCCAAAATTATTGGTGCTTGGGCGTCTCAGATTCATTGGACAAGTTTCATGCAAAAGCCTCCAAAAATAATTCTCCTTGCAGAACGCCCACCTCAGCGATTATATTACACCTACTGTGTGAGGCCAAAGCCCGGACATAGAAGAAGCATCATATCCTGCTGTACAAAACAGAGTGTTAAAGACAAGAGATGAGAAACGTAGTAAGGGCAATCTCACATTTATAACATACATTTCATTGCGAAGGATTCTAAAACCACATACGCGGTACCGTTACCGACATGGAGCTACTGTGGGGTGCAATCCAGCAAGGTTAAGAATGCTGCAGGAAGTTTTAGCAGATCTGTGGCTTTAAACAAATTTCTCTAGGTGATGTTACCTGAAGGATATTCCGGTGCTAACAATTCAATTGAATTACCCAAGTCAGAAATCCAGCAGGATACCATGATGAATATTCCTATCACACTTCATGTAACCTTTTGACTTAAGTATCTGGGGCCTCCATTCATACTGCACGTGAGCTATTCGTACCAACAGCACAGCTGCACCCCGAAGACCAAGCACACTTTAAGAAGCACCAACACTCCCTCAATACTGGTAAAAAAAAAAAAAAAAAAAAGTTTCCTATACAACTACAGTCCCACCTTAAATTACAAGACAGGGGGAGATCAAACAGGTGACATGGCTGCCAGCCACAACCCTAGGGAAACACACTCGTTTGGGAAGTATTCAGATTAAAGTTTCCAGTTCTATGGCTGTTAGTAGGAGGATGTGAAGTACACCGTTCCAGGTAATGGCATGTAAATGATTACATTGCTCTAGGAAGACTCGGTATCTCTTCAACACATCACCCACGGAGAGAAATTCAGTTTTGAAAATATTGGGAACACCAGACACAGCAATAGTACCATTAGAACTGCAACAAGCAAATGCAGTGTTTACAAAAGCAACATTTGTGGAGTCACTTAGTTTACCACAGCAGTTTTCATTGTTTAAAACAGTTATTTTTTCCTCTGTTGATCATTCAGACAGAACATCCACAGCTTAAACTAAAGATCATTTTTCTTCAGCTAGTATGGCTTCAACAGAAGATATTAAAATGTTTTCACAGAATTAAAAAAAGACAAAATTCTTAATATGTCACAGTGAGGCAGACCAGAATGCCGCATATGCTTTAACAAGACCAGCCATACCTTCAAATAGGTGAGAGTGGTGGGTTCTTTTCTTTCATACTGGATTACTTCCCAGCTAGAAAGGAGAATTTATGTCCCTGTATCTCTGTCAAGTCTGAATTACCTCTCTCCCACTGCATCCTCAGTGCAGAAAGAACACTTCTGGATGAGGACTGACCAGGACTGAGAGCAGATCGGTGTCAATGAGTGTGTCAGTCTGAAGATACAAGCACTGAGCACACAGAAGTACTCATCCCATACTGGGCCCAAAGACTCAATATCATTTCCCTGTGTTGTGTTGCTGACCAGAATCACCACGCTTCTGGCATTTTGTCTTTCTTTGTGTAATCCCAAATACTTTTATTTTAGCCCTTATTTTGATAGTATCTTAACTTGGAGAAGTTCTTAGTTTGCATGCTACAGGGCAACACAGTGGCCTGTATCAGCGCTGACAACAGCTGCGTGTTCCTGGGTGTAATGAAACAAGACTGTTAGTTTCTTGGTATTTTCTTTTTATCTCCCTAGAATCATAGAACCTATTCCAAATGCATTTAAAATAAGATTTTTAATGATTTGTCTGTTTAATTGCTGTTAGTAGCATGCCGTAAACAGCCAGCCATAAAACAGACTCACAAGGAAGGCCGTTAGTGCAACACTGGGCAAGATTTTGAAAAAACGCATGAAAAATATGCAAGGAAATTAACCTATGGTTCCTGCAGCAACGGAAATGCAGCCTCCACATGTATGAAGCTTCAATGATGCTATGCAGTAATGTGGTGCATAATGTTCTGTAGTCACATTAGGACAACGACAGCCTGTATCTTTGGCAAGAAGGCTGGGGCTCCAGAACCTGAAAGTCCCAGGACAGCTGAGCAAGGAGAAGTGATAGTCAGGAAGCAGAAAGGTATCACGGGGAAGAGTGAGCAAACCAAAAATACCAGGAGCAGAAACACCAAGGAAAAGAGAGAAGTTGGGAGAACTAAAAACTAACAAAAACTTCCATGAGAAGGTAAGAGTTACAGCTCAATACCTCTCCTCTGTGCACTGACTGCATAGAGTGTACTCCTGACACAGCTATCTCTGGCTTACAATAAGCATTTCCACTTTCCTCTAGTTGCACTCTTCTCCTTATTTAAGCATTTCTGGCCTAGTTTTCATAGGAGCTGTTCACCAACATCTCCTGTGAAGGTAATGAGATTTACAGTTTAACAGCACATCTTAAATGCCAGACAACTAAGAGCTCATTTTTCAAGTCTGCTATAATCCCAGGACAGAGGCTGTTTTGTAACAGCACACGCTCTACTCTTCTGGCAACATTTTAAACACAGAGCACCTCCACAGCATTATCAGCTCCACCATCTGCAACACCAGCTACTGCCCATGTAACAGGATGGCTGCCAGCTAACTTCTAACACCTCAACTCCAACTAGACAGTTGTGTGCGCAGTGCCATGTTAGACCCTTCAGCTAGCACAAGCCCCCAAGCCCTTTAACTTGTGTCTGTACCTAAAACAGGGCTAGGCATATTAGAAAGATGTAAAGTAAACAGAAAACCCAATCAAATCTTCTGTAAAAATCTGGCATGGCGTTTTAAAACTACAGTAATTGGAACTGAAGGGAATTAGCAAATGTATTTTGGTACCTGGTCAGTGTATTGTAAAACTTCTGCAGACCTCTGTGCATTAAACCCCCTGGCTGTCCTTCACAGCCAAACAGTCTATTTCTTAAAAGTTCCTTTGTCAATTAAAGACTTTAAAAAGATTTTGAAACCATTTCAGAGATTAAATCAGCGTGTCAAAGAAAAAGGACTGTTCATACCACTTCTCTGGACATCAGTAGGTTTTCTCAAATGTAGTACTAAAACAAACAAACAACAAAAAATAGAAAAAGCAGCCACACTCACATTCCTTTGGAGGAAATTCTTTGGCTAATGACCTTAACGTGCTGTTTCTGTGATTCTATGTGAACTTCAGCAAGTGTTTATGAAACTGTTTCTCGCTTTTTTTTTTTTTGAGCTTATTGTCTATCTTCAACTTGGTGACTCTGATGCTAACAACTCCAACTTCCCACCACAGAGGAAGAACTTCTATGGAAGACAGTTCTAGTGAGAAGGCTCGGGAAGGCTGATCTTTCTTTCTTTCCATTCATTTTTTTTAAAGGTTAAAAAAATATCTTCTGCAGCCCAGCAGACAGGGATCTTCTAAGTCATTCACACACTTCTCATTCTTGCTTGATTTCTGGAATTTTCCACTGGTGCCAGAAGCTCCATCTGGTGGGTGTGTACACTAACTGCATAGCTAAAAGGAAATTAACTATTTCCTTATCAACCTTTGCTTAGTAGTATAAATTTTGTACACTGTGTGATTTCTGTGCCCCAGTGTAAAATACGAGATGGCCGAATTCCCACTGCTCTAGGAACAGTAACTCCTTATTTCTTCATCAGTAATCTGCTACCTTGCACTCTGCCAGGAATTTGTTGGGTTTTCTTATTTTGATGACATAGGCTGACGTTAAAAATTAAAAAGCACGTTGTTAGCTAAATTTAAATATTTTCTAAAAATCTTTTGAACACATAAAAACACCAACAATTCTGTCAGTTTCTACTGCATTCTGAAAATCAGTTTTAAATTGTATCCATTATACTTCAGTGCATAGGAAATACTAAATCAGAGGCACTAGCACCAAGAAGTAAGCTTCCCCGTACTGCTATCTTGAGTATCTTTTGTGATTGCTCATGATCTCCAAAGATAACCATTTATGTTTATTCCACATATGTGCAGTGAAATCAATGTGTAATGTACATGCTCAATACAACAGTCTTGCTTCTTTAGGGTTATTTTGTAAATATTCCTATTCGAACTGTACTAAAGCCTGCCCATCTTACAGAAATTTGAAAGCAAGACTAGAGGTCACTGAAGCACAAAGGCTATTATTTGCTTACACCGTGATATCCACACTTCGGTGATCAGGAAAAACCAAGGCTGCATGAATATGCTTTACAATTTCCAAACGTGATCCTCATCTGGATTGTAACTAAACATGAACAATCCCTGAACGAAAATGATTTGGGGAATTTGCAGTTACAAATTAAATAAAACCAAGCATAATCTTTCAATCCAAAACTCAAAAAAACACATTCGAATAGAAATCTCTAAACTGTGCAGGAATGAAGCATGTAATCAATATAGATATAATTTATGATCAGATTACACTGATTGTGAAACTGCAAACAGAAATTAGACTGCAAATGCAAATGGCAGTCTTATCTTCTATGCTGTTTTCCTTACACCACCACTGGTAGTCTTATCTTCTCACTATCATGTTTTCTTGACACCACCACTGTGTCAGCAACAGGACTTGTGCAGCAGCCAGAGCAGAGAACTGATTCAACTGAAAAGCAGTCTTTTGCAGCCAGAGCAGTTCCTCCACACTCCCAAGCAGAAGTGCTAGGACTGGTACGAGCGAGGTGGCAGGAAGCGGGGCTTGTACCACTCCTGGTAGAGGCAGCGTAGACATAGATATATTTATACCACGAGTGAAACTGCACCCCTTAGTGTGTCCTAACTAGTAAAATGCATTGCTTGCATGCTGGTATAAGTGGCAAAACAAACCAACAAAACAAAAGACAGCATACAAACACTTTTACAAGCTCATCTAAAATCCTGCCAATACATGTTTTCTCAGATAGAGGATGTATCAGATACTGACGGACCTCGCCAACTGGCTAGCATCTAAGTATTTAAAATGTAAAAATAGTCTGTGAAGTAGGCTGATGCTAATTGTTTTTCCTTTGCCTTACCACTTCACACATGATATGCACAAATGCTGGGTAAAGCATTTACCAAAAAAATGATTGGGTAAAGACTGTAAATAAGAGCTTAAAAAAAAACGGTCTTGCCACTCCACATTTCTTACCTCTTTCCCTTTCTGTCTAAGCACAGCTCCCAACGGTCCAATCCCTGACTACATTCCAGCATTAAACCACCTCAGCTACTGCTGTCTTCAGTCTGACTCAGGAACCTTCGATACTCAAAAGGCTTCATAGCAGCAGCAGGAGGAATGGGGAAACAAAACAAAACAAGAGATCACAAACTTGAGTTTGACTTGTTAGGAGGAAAAAATAATAAGCATTTTAAGACCAGTATTTTGTCTACTTAGATTTCAAGAGATATTTTGCCCCCTTACTGTTGCTGCTATGAATCTGCATCACTAAGAACCGCTTTGGCCCAGATGCAGCACAAGCAAAGAACTATCAGGTCCAGAGTCACGTCGGGAATCAATACACAGAGTCACATCAGAAATCAATATACAGAAGAGGTAAAAGGGGTAAAGGAAAGAACGCCTGGAGGCTGAGGTCTGAAAGGGAGCAAAGAAGATGGAGATAGGGAAGAAAGAGCAGTCAGAGAAGCCAGGCTTGCGAGCATGCCCGTGCCCTTTCCTACATGGAAATGACTGGAGGAATGTATCTCAGTGGACAAGGTGTTCATAGTTAAACTTCTATTTCTTGTGAATCGTTCCAAAAATCTGTTTCTTAAGTAGCTTCTAAAGGAACCATTCTGTCACATGATCTGGATAGGCAAGAACTTGCAGGTGTGACGTGTTCAGAGACAATTACACAGGTAATTGGGACCCAACAGGCAGCAGGGACCCAAACAATCTTTTATGCATGCCACCTTTAAAAAAATAACCACCTAAGGATATATAAAGGGTGGTAAGTGAAAAGTGACTCACTGCAGGAAAGAACAGTATTTATTCCGCTCTTATTCAAAACCATCACCTCATCAACTGCCGTATGCTGTGAAGAAGGGGATGCTGAATTTGAGCCTCATGTCTGCCTTTCACCATCAGCTGCAGTGAAGTTCTGAAGAACCGTCTTTCCTTGAGGCATATAAGCCCTCAGACAGGTAAGCCAGAGTTACACCCTCTCTGAAAATCTTTCTTCAAGTCTAGAACTGAGTCTGGTCCTTACACCAGATCTAAGTAGTTCTTGAAAGCTCAAAATGAATGAGCCAATTTGGCCAACCTGACTATGAAAGCAAGAGCATTTTCCCAAAATATGTCAGGTCAGTCAAAACAAACCTTCCACATACAAAGAAGGTATTGAATATATACATATATTTTAACTAAATTAATGTAATTAGGAATTATTTACCTTCCAATGTCTATACAGGTATTTGTATTACACTATCTTTACACCAGTATCATTTATTCTCATCTCCATAGCTCATACTATTACTAGGAAACGTGAACTTCCACCAACATACTTATTTACAGGAGCAGGACTACTACCCCATTAACTATTACACTTTTAAAATTGTATTAATAAAAATTGTACCCAACATCAAAATAATTTTAAGCATCGAGCAGATCTGAACAATCACAAATAATAATGATTTGTTTAGATGCAGGCCAACATAGTCAGTTGTTGTTCTTTTAAATAAGTATGTTAAATGTATCAAAAAGAAAAAGAACAGAAAATGTAGCATTATTAAAACACAAACTCAGCTGAACTAACAAATGAACTAATAAATGAAGCGCATCTTTGCCCATCCAAAGCAGACCAAATCACACCAGTGGACCACACGAACTAACTGATCAATTTAAGTCAAACTCAGTGCATCTCTTCTGACACCTATGTCCTAGTGACTCTAGACTGTCTCACCATATCTGATGCTGTTTTGTCCATCTCCAATGCACAAATTTTGTTTCTCAAACTTGCTTCAAATGCTGGAGCAAAGATAACCTCCCAATTCTGGAATAAAAAGATCAATACATTTCTTATCTTGCTGCTGAGTCTTATTTGCAGCTACCCAAAACTAAATACACTAACCCATGAGCACTGCCTTTTCTCCCATAAAACAATTTCTGCCCTTTTTTTAAAGCATAAATCAGATCTTAATATAAAAGTGTAGAATACACATTTGGGCTATATGACTTCTGATTACCAGTGTGCTTCTGATTGAGTTATGCATTGCAAGAGTGCTACTTTAAATTTTAATATTTACTTTCAGTATTTACTATTATTATGGAGTAGTAAAGCTGGGTTGGGAATAATCATCTATTATTCACTCCGCAGTGTGACAGAAGCACAACTTACCTTCCACAGAAAATTTGTGCTGGCATTCATCTAGGAATCTCTCTGGCATCCCCTTCTATTTTACTAATGAATGTGGTAACTGCAGAGCTCAGTTTGGGAAGTACCTAACAAATGATACTTCACACTACTGTCGAATTATTTCCGCGCTCAATTAAAATGCTGTTGTAATACACCGCTGTGAGTGACACATACCAATTCTGAAAATGCTAATGGGCATCTTCTGACAACTGGTAACTTCTATCCTACATATACAGAGAAAAAAATCAGTTATTCATCTCATCCTAGAGAGCACGCACAGTCTTCCTAGATGGTTTGTTTGTGAAGCTAATGCTTAACGCTGATGGGCACGCGCTTTCCAAAACTGCCAAGAAGTTCCTCTGCTGTGAAGAGCTTTCATTCCTGGGCACTCTGAGAGCAGACAACACTCACCACTCGCCTCTTACCTACAGGCAGACACAGCCACCTTTCACCTTCAACATCCCTCATATATCCAACCACCTCTCCCCTAAAAGCCTAACACAAGTGATCTCACAAGCCCACAATGACTTTCCAGCTCTAGCAGATCCACTTAATACTCTTTCAAGCACAAGCAGTAGTAACCTAAATGAGATACAGGTTTATAGAATCTGTATCATGAACCATTCACTTCAAGTTAAAAATAACCTGAGGGTTTTTTTCCCTAATAAGGGAGCATTCCAGACGTATCAATTAGCAATGATCTTAGAGAGCTGTCTTCGAACACTGGAAGCATTTCATTTCTAATAGATACTAGAAAGTCTTTAAAAAAAAAAGTGACGATAAGAAATACTATTAATTTTAGTAAAGGGTGGTTTGCTATTTTAAAAGCAAAAAAAGTTCACCTTTTTATTACTTTTGGAAGAGAATAAGTTTTTGGTTTGTGGCTGAAGTTTACGTAACTATTTACTGTAAGCATCTTCGGCAAAGGTAACAGTCACCTTATGACCCATCAGCCTCAAGTACAATTTTTGTTAACAACAGTCCATTTCTCTTCTGTTATCTCTTCTCAATGTTTTAAGGTTTCAACACATATCGTGTTAGATGTTGATCTGCTCATACCAAATTACCACCCAACATCTGTAAAAATTATGTCTAAAGCAGAACCAAACACAGGAATTGCTACTAAATGCAAAAATAAGAAGCTTTTTTTTTTTTTTTTTTTTTTTTAAATCAGGATGATCCATCCTTCTCACCTGGACGGATGGCAACTATGGCAAGGTGCTGTAAACCCTGTAATTGTTGGTTATCAGCCACCCCAAGGGAAAGTTTTCCTAAGTAGCAGAGATCCCGCAGCAGGGAACAATGCTGGTGGCCTGCAGGAGATGCACACCGTGCTGCGCAGCAGCCACGCCAACCTGAGACCACGCTACGTTGGCAGGTAGGAATGGTGTCTCCATTATCTCAGGCACATGGTTCATGTCCAAATGGCAAATAGTAGTAAAAACGAACAAAAACATAGCTAGTGAAAACAACCTGGAGAAGATAAACCTGCAGTTCTTCTAACGGGAATCAAAACCTCTTCCCCACCTACCGAATGGTTCCAACACGTCTAACAAAGTCTCAGGCCGTCGAGGTCTCCCCTCATCCCGCCTCGCCCACCGCCCCTAACAAAGCAGCCAACCTTTCCGTGCCGCCCCACACCCAAAGTTTCTCCCCCTGCAGCCGCGCGCTTGGAAGGTGTGAGAAGAGCCAAGCAAGATCCCAAGGCAAATGGCACCAGGAGCCACAACCGCGTCCCACCACGACACCCAACGCCCTCCAGCTCCCAGCCTCACCGAGCCACGCAGCCCCTCCAGGCGCCTCTCAGCCCCCCGGGCGACTCCCCAGCCACCCCCAGCCCCCCGGCCAGGTGTGCAGGGGCTCTCAGGGGCTCTGGGGGGATTCGAGGCCGGCCGGGGCCCCTCGGCTCCGGTGCCAGGAGGCGGCCGGGGCCTGCCCCGCTGGCTCGGCGGGGAGCGGGGGGGCCGCAGGCGGCGCTGCGCGGCCCTTCCCCGCCGCAGCCGTGCCCGGCGCGGGGAACGCGCCCCCTGCCGCCGCCCGCCCTCATCTCCGGCGGGGCTGCGCTGCATTTTGGGTGGGGGCTGGTATTTTTTATTTATTTATTTATTTTATACGTTTTTTCCCCCCCCTTCCTCTCCCCGGCCACGGTCATCAAACCGGGAGCCCATGGTCCCGGATTGAACGGAGTGGGGGGAGCTGGATGGGAAGAAAAAGAATGATTAAAAAAAAAACACAACAGAAAAGGGGGCAGGCTGAGGCTCAGCATCACCCACACCGCGGTACTTGTTTGGGAAACCTTCCCCTCCCTCCCTCCCCCGCCCCCGGGCTGCGATCGCCGAGCGCGGGGAAGGGGGGAGCGGCCCCGGGGTGCGGAGCGGGGCGCTCGGGCCCTGCCTGGTTCCCCCCTGCCTTTGTCTGGGAGCCGGGGGTCGGCGGCCGGGGCCGGGCAGGGCCGAGCCAGGCGGCGCCGCCGCTGCTGGGCTGCATCCCCGGCTCCTCCCGGCCGGCTGGGGGCCGCTGCCCGCCTGGCTCCGGCCCCAACTCC
Source organism: Anas platyrhynchos (assembly GCF_047663525.1). Classification (NCBI taxonomy): domain Eukaryota; kingdom Metazoa; phylum Chordata; class Aves; order Anseriformes; family Anatidae; genus Anas; species Anas platyrhynchos. Next base: position 10,484,094 of record NC_092607.1, read on the forward strand.
GCCAGCGGGGCCCTGGGGCAGTGGCGGGATGCTGGGGACGGGACGGGATGGGACAGGACGGGACCCCTCAGCGGCCGGAGGGAAGGGAAGGGAAGGAGAGGGAGGGAAGGGGAGGAGGAGGAGGGAGGGAAGGCGGCGGCGTAGCGGTCCCCGCCGCCCGCTGGGGCCGCCTCAGCGCTTCAACGGGTGTGCGGCCAGGAGAAGGGAAGGGAAGGGAAGGGAAGGGAAGGGAAGGGAAGGGAAGGGAAGGGAAGGGAAGGGAAGGGAAGGGAAGGGAAGGGGCCCGCCCGCCCCCCCCGCAGCCCCCCAGCCGACCACCCCGGGGCCGGGTCCCGCCTGGGGAGGGGGGGGGGGGGGTCCAGGCCGTGTCCTGAGGCGGGCGGGGGCCGGCCGCAGCCGGGCCGTGCCGCGGAGCCGCGCACACACCTACCTGCCCGGGGCTCTCTGTCCTCGGCTGCGAGGGCGGGCGCTCCCCCGGCACCTCAGCCTCGGGGGTGTGAGCGGTGTGTGTGTGTGGTGTGTGTGGTGTGTGTGTGTGTGCGGGGCGGGCGCAGCGCAGCCGGCGGCGGCGCGGGGGAGACAAAGGGGGCGGGGGGGGGCTGCGTGAGGGGGGGATGGAGGAGGAGGAGGAGGAGGAGGAGGAAGAGGAGGAGGGCGGGGGGCGGCTGTGGGGAGCGAGCCCCGAGGGGGGGGGGGGCGGCGGCTTCACAGGGCTCGGTCCCCGGGGCGCGGGGGGTGCGGGAGGCGTGTGGGGGGGTGCGGGGGGGGCTGCGTCTCCCCGGGCGCCCTGCGGACAATACAGCCGGGTCCCTCCTGCCCAGAACCTGCCCTGGCCAAGATGGCGGCCGAGAAAGAGCGGAAGTGACGCCAGGCGCTCATTAGCATACGGGACTCATTGTCCGGCGGGAGGGGAGGGAGGGGGCCGCGCCCCGGGGGGGGTGAGCGGAGCGGAGCTGGGTTCCCGCCGGTACTGCCCCCGGCGGGAGGCTCCCGGTAACGGGGGGGAGCTGCGAGGACCGGGAGGGGTGAGGCTGAGGCGAGGGGGGGCTCTCGCGAGAGGCCCCGAGCCCCCCCCCCGGCGGCTGAGGAGACGGCGGCGGGATCTACCCCGGCCCCGCTAGGAGGCGCCGCGCCCTGCGGCTGGGCCCGCCGCCGCGCGGGTATCCCTCCGCCGCCCCCGGCCGGGACTACATCCCGGCCCGAGGGGGCCTCCCGCCGCCGCCGCCGGGGGCGCGCCCACGTGACCGCGCCGCCCGCGCACGTGACCGCGCGGCCTCGTGCCGCCCGCCGAGCGGCCCCGCCCCGCCCCGCTCGGCCCCGCCCCCTCCCGCCTCAGCGCGGCCCCGCCCGGCCCCGCCGCTCCCTCACACCATGGACAGCGCCGCGGCACGGCCCGGGGCGGGGGCGCCGGCTACCGGGACCCCCGGGGCACCCAGGGGCACCCAGGGACACCCAGGGGCCCGGGCGCGCAGGGTGAGGCCCGGCACGGGGCACGGAGGCGTCGAGCGGGGCGAAGGCGGCGCCCAGCGGCCCCTGAGGGAGAAGCCTCGCGCGCAGCTGGCGGGAGCGGCGCTGAGGTGAGGGGCGGGAACAGGCGGGCACCGCCCGGCCCTGCGGCCTGCCCGGCTCGGGCTGGGCTCCTGCAGCCGCGCCGTTATTTCTGTCATTTCTGTCAGCTCCGTGGTGTCTGGTGAGCACCAGGCTGAGGCGGCAGGCGGCTGAGGCACGGCAGGGCCCGGCTGCCCGTGGGAGCGCTGTGAGGAGCGAGGCCCGGTGTGAGAGAGAGCTTGGGGGTAATTGAGAGCTGGGTACAGAGGTGCTGGACGTGAAGTGGAGCCGCGGTGGCTGCTGCTTCTAAAACAGACTTGAAAGATGAAGTGAAGCTCAATCCCTGCCGTACTTGGCACTGAGCCTTGCTGCCTCAGTGACACACACAATGGTTGAACCTCACGGTGCTAGAAAGAAAAGTCTGTCTGTTTTCTGAAGTTTAAAAGCATAGAAAAGTTGCCCTAACTTACTTGGACTTCATAAAACATCAAATTCCTATGTTTTTATGACTCACATTCCGCAAATGTTTACACCACAACTCACGTAAATATCTTTCATGAAGAATTTAGTGATGCTTTACTGCGTTTGTTACCTTTTTTCAACACTTCCTAGTTCAACTGCATTTAAAAGTACACCGTCTGCAAATCACACCTTTATTTCACCATGTATTTCACACTGTCTTCACATTAGTGGTCATAAGAATCAGAAAGTGAAGGAAAGAGTCTTTTAGAACAGAATGGAAGTACATGAAACAGCTGCAAAAACAAAACTTGTGATTTATCACAATAATAAAAAAAAGTTTCTAGAACTTGAAGTTCCTATTTGGGAAAAAAAAAAAGTTTAGAGATCACTTTTACCTAATGTCTCTTACTGCTCAGGTTTATGTTTTCTTCTCCAAATTAAAATTCTAGAAGAGGAGAAATGTTTGCAGCACATTTAATACAACACCGTTACACAAACTTTTCTTCTTTATGAAAGAAGAAAAAAAAAGCATGCCGATAAACAGTTCTTGAAGTTTTGGAGTGAAGAGCGGTAACTACTGCAGATGTCTTGCCTGTTGTGAGGTTTAACGCCATCTGATGCTTTTGGTTGTATGGAGGAATGCTCAAATGAGGAAATGACCAATGGCAGCAGAAGAGTTAAATGGAAGTTACCAAGCCATGGTTTGGATTTGAGGCTGCAAGACCTTCTGGTGCATTTGGTTGTGCCGAGAAGACGGGCAAGGCTGGAGAGGATAGATTTAACTGACTGTATGTGTCACCACCGTAATTTAGGATCCTAGAATGGATTTATTACATGTAGAAAATAAATTTCTAAGAAAATCCACCCGCAAGAGAAGAAATGTCTAGTAAGACAAAACTAGCAGAAAAACGAATCCCTGACCCACAGACCTTCAAATCTAAAAGCTGAATTTGAGAAAACATTGAGGTGCCTGAAGATTAGAGGAACTGGGTTCTGTGGAACACAACAGTGCCCTAGGAAATAGAAATTAGATGTGGTAGATGCTTAAGGGGATGAGCACAACAGAAGAGTATGCGTAAGTGGTACAATAGCGCAAGCAGAAATATTTTGATTTCAGGCAGGAGAAAGGAACAGGCTTTCAGACATCATTTCATGTCCAGAATTCTGTTTGCAAATGAAAGTATTAATTTTGTATCTTGCGGTAGTTTATTGATATTCATCAGACACAGCCTCCAGGCTAGGCTGGCAGCCAGAACAGCCAAAGATAGAAAGTTTTCTAACCACTTCCTCAATATCCGACAATATCAAGGAATTTCCAGCTGGAAATGACATTCCAGCCATGTTGTGATGATGGTTCCCAGTCTAATTAGGGACAAAAAGAACACGGAAAACAAGTTAGAAAGACTTTGGAAACTGGAATTTGGTGTGAGGAAATTAAATTAGGTATGGGTGGAAAGAAGAGCACCAGAAGGCAGAAATATCCACCCCGTGCACAAGGTGGGTGATTCAGGCAAAGATTTTTAAGAGAGAATGACAGGAGGGAAAGATAATGAAGCAGCAGCAGTTTGAGCAAATGGGAGCCATTGCCTGGTTTGGCATAAAGTCTGCAGTGACAGGGCTCAAATGATTTGGGGGTGAGGATACACAGTAGAGACAGTAGATGTTGAAAGCAATCCTCAAATGACGGACAAGATCTTCCTCTTGTGATATATGAATAATAATTCATGTTGAGAAGATGGTTGATATTAATAAAGAAGGGGGAGATGTGGGAGTGTGGCCATGGGGGTCGGCAAGCCCTGTGGTTGATGGTAACATCAGGCTCTTAACGATGAAGCCATCAGGAATATAAAAGAGTTTAGAGGGAACAAAGAAGGGTGACTCCATGCAGTCTCCGGTTGCTTGTTCTCCAGCCGTTAAGGCATGGAAGTTTCTGGGTGTTTGCTGTTGCTGTTAGATGCAAAGTTGTTTGACCAATTAAAAGTTGTTTTTGAAAAGGACTGCTGTGGGGAGAAGGGTATAAGACAGGAGCCTGTCCTCGAAAAAAAAGGCAACACGATGAAGTTGTTCTAAATGAAGTCTCAACTCAATCTGAATTTACTAATATTTATAAAATGAATATTTATGAAAGGTATAAAAGGCAAGTAAAACCCCCATGGCCACACTCCCAAATCTCCCCCTTCTTTATTAATATCAACCATCTTCTTGACACGAATTACCACTCCATATGTAACAATCCCTCCTCTTCTTTTGAGTATCATTAATTCATGTCTTGGCTTCAAATTTGGCCAAGGCCAATTGAACAACAAGAAAATGCCTTCGCAATATTCTCTGCAAGATTTATAAACAAGTTTTTAGCATGGTTGGAATAATATTTCACCCAATTCATTGTTCCACAGGGTGTACAATAATTGTCACTAGCAGCATCACACACATCAAATTCAAGTGATCAAAGTAGATAAGCAATCCTCTAGGTATATTTCCCACCTATTATTTCAATTATTTTCATAGCATCCAAAGGGTAGCTATGCCCCAATGTACTTTAAGTTCTTTTAAGCCTAACTTTCAAATCTCCAGGAGTAGACTCAATCTTCCAAGTTCCTGTTATGGGTGTCTTTTCACCTGACCCATCCTGGAACTTTCACATAAGTTCAGAATCTCTGGAACCCTCCAAGAGGTTCTGAATCCCTGGAACCCTCCAAGAGGTTCCAAATCCCTGGAACCCTCAAACAGGTTCTGAATCCCTGGCTGTGCCTGTGTCTGGAGGTGTCTTTTAAGTGGTTAACCCACTCACGAATTCCTAGAGCAATCACTTCGGTCCTTCACCGGCCAAGTCCCTCACAGGAGATCGGAACCGGGGTTAGAAGACCTCTGCACTCGCTTTGGAACAAAGTTCTGTCTCAGTCACACCCCTACACACAGTCACACAACTGGATCCACCCAACTGAATGTTGTCTTCGTTTGGGTCTTTGCACGCAGAATTACAGGTCACAAAGGGAGAGCTCTTGGTTCTTTACTTGCCTCTTATGTTCAAAATCTTGTTGGACCCTGGCAGTGCTATCGGCAAGGGCCACTATGTGGGGCGCCTCCCTTTACTATTCACAGATCCAAAGTCCAAGAAGATCATGTTGGGATCACCAATTTGTTATAGATGAAGTCTTAACTCAATCTGAATTTAGTAATATTTATAAAAGGAATATTTATAAAAGGTATAAAAGGCAAGTAAAACCCCCATGGCCACACTCCCAAATCTCCCCCTTCTTTATTAATATCAACCATTTTCTTGACACGAATTACTGCTCCAGATATAACAAAGTTATGTCATCAATAAAGGAGTAGAAAGAAGGAATGAAAAGGAATGGGGACCAGCACGGGAACAAGCACACTGATCACCTTATGAAGATAGGTTCGGCCAGACTCAGCAAACTGCTCAGAAAAGCTCGTACAGAAAGTCACTGGAAATGGGTGCACTGGAGCTGGGAAGAACAAAGACTGTCCTGGTAACCTTACAGCTCATTCTCCTTATTAACAATCAGACAGTTTATGATCCTGAAACATGGGACCAAATTGAGGTCAAGGTGGGGGACTCTGCAACTAAAAATGACAAGGTTGCAGTGGGATTGCTCAGCACCTGGCGAGCAGTCTCTGAGGCCTTAAAGAGCCCTGTGGGACCACAGTCAGAAACGTGTGGTTTGCCAGACAGTGAGGGAGCTGCGGGCTCCTTTACTGATCCGACTGCTATGCCATCGGCCCCTCTGCTGCTACAGCCATCTCAGGCCTTTGCTGCTTCGCCCCCTGCTGACCTGGACGTGCCTTTTGACCCAGGCCTATTGGCCTTGAAAAGGAGATGGATATGTTTTTCTTCAATCTGGGATCCTACATAAGGCCCAAAGACCGAGTTGCTTGACAACTTAAAGCGAGACATATTGTTCCCATGACTAGCCCTGGAATTCTCCGGTGTTTGTAATCAAGAAAAGGAATGGAAAATGGAGACTGTTAAGTCATGGAACTTAAAGGATTGCTTGTTGCCTTTTCTGATTGTACGTATGTATAGGTGTACTCGGGGTTAGTATGTAAAGCAATGTTCTGTATATTTAGAAGGTTTGATGTTCGTGTGTGCATGTTGGTAGAGCATAGACTCCCCGCGCACCCATCACTGTTTACTTGCCTTTTATAAATATTACTAAATTCAGATTGAGTTGAAACTTCATTTATAACACCCTCATTTAGTTCACCAAGAGTTTTCCGGATGATTTTCACAGTATGGCAGTTGTCAGCAGTTAGCAAATTCGAAAAGAGAGATGAGAACAATACAAAGCTTGTATGAGAAGATTGATTTGAGAGGTAAAATTCAAGCAGTGGGGAAGAAGGAGAAACAAAGCCGTGAGCCCATTTTTCTGCTGTGTGCACAATGCAAGACAAAACTTCATGCTAATATTCTTAATATACTTTTTGTATTATGGAAGTGGGTATTGTTTCTCACAACAGGCTATGACAACCAGAGAAATCCATAGACTCCTGGCATTGTAAGAGGCTAAACACTTAGCACCAGAGGGGACACAATTAGCATTCCCACACTGAACAGGTATAATTGAAGGTGTGTTGTGCTATTGATTCAGGTCGGGCTTGTGCCCATGTTTACAACTGCACTAGTTTAGCAGCCGTCTGTTTGTTCGTTTGTGTTTGTTCGAATACAGAATAACTAAGCCAACTATCAGTGGTTGTAAGTCCCTAACATAATTAATTATATAATAAATACAATTAAGGTTAATCCTCAGCAGCACTAAGATCCCTAGTCTCACAGGGCTCCATTAAGCCATCCAGCTCCTTTGTCATTCAGACACTTCATCATCTGTCAGCATTCTCTAACCTTCTTCCATTAAAATGAGTTTGGCAAAAGTCACTAGGCAGGAGCCAAATTCAGTCTGTATCAAGATGAAAGTAGGGAAGAACTATCCCTTCACAAAGAGTTCTCATTTTTCCCTTGTTTTTAAGAAAAAAAATACTTAAATTGAGCAGGTCAGTGATAATAGCTGCATAAGATAGATTTGTTTAGCTGGTTAGGATATGTTGGAAGGAAAGGTTGATCCCTTAGAACAGTAAGAAATTGATTTGTCATATGGAGTATTTAAATTTCACTTTGGAAAGTGAAGCATAATGTCCTTTGGAGGCGATGCTGTTCTGCCATGACAAACCACTTTTTTTGTGGATATAAGATTGACAGCTTCCAGGTTTTGTCAACAATTTCAAAAACAATGAATTCTGAGTGTGGATTTAGTTAATAAAAATGTCAATTAAAAAAAATAAATTACAAAATCACCTACCTTGAAAATTTCAATAATTTAGCATGTTCAAGCAGCTTGTCTCTTTTACCTCCCCTGCACTGAAGCTGTAATACCAAGTAATGTAATTATTTTGACAGGATCAGCCCATCAAAAGTCCTGCCGCATGCTTTCTTTGCAAGAGCGAGCAGAATGGCAGACTGGACTAGAAATGAGAGCTCTCCAAGCACATTTGACTCACGACATGAACTTCACCACATAGTAAGTCAATCTGGTTATTTTCTTTGCGGGTATCCCCCCAGGGGTTGCACAGTAGTGTGCTGGAAGGGCCCTGAGTCCTCTTGAGCTGTGACCATAGGAGCTCAGTTGAGATCTTTCCTGTTCTGGAGCAAAGGTAGAAGTATCCTTTAGTGCTCAGATCTTCTGAGAGCACAGCATCTTAGGAGCTTAGATAACTACCCTCAGCTTCCCAGAAAGCAACTAGTTTTCCATTGTGGTTTTCGATGGGTTTACCTGATGCTATGGGTGTGACATGTTTGAAAAAGTCAAAATGCAATAAGAATTTGTGAGCCAAACGCGTGTCTTTGTGATGCACCATCAGTATCAATTCCTGTTGAACCATCACCACAGCTAACCTTGCAGGAAAAAGCTTACATTTTATGTGTGCCCACTGCTGCTTTGTTGAGAAATCCCTCTCTCTAGGGATGAGTTTTCAGATCTAATTTTGGATTAAAATTTGTAGTTCAGTATACTTCTCTCTGGTCCCAATACACTTCCCCTGAACAGTAACAATCACAATATATAAGTTGTTATGAATGTCATTCCTGAAGAAAGAAGGTAGGTAAAACGTGGGAAGTTTTTCCTCAGAGGGGAGGAAATGATCCTCCAAAAATGTTTATGCTTTACAAATGTTCTGTGATTACTTTCTTCGGTCATGACTTTTACAGCATGACACCGTGGAGGTAATATGTCATAAAACAGTGATAAAGTTTGATAAGCAATCCCTCTCGTCTGCATACACTCTGTATTTACTGATCCTAATTTGCCTACCGCTCTGGAATGCTAACTGTTGAAAAGCTGTTGCTCAAGTCCAATGCGTTGAACTGAGTAGGCAATCTGTCATTTCATTCAGTTGTGCCAAGATTTCAATCCATGCTTATACTGGGAATCTTGATAGACCCTTAGATAAATATTATTGATTAGTCATTGCTATTTTTTACTGTTGATATGCAGAAGGTTGTGCAGCCTTGCAGTTGGCTTCTACACAGTCCATTGGAAAATATGTTTTATTGTGCTGCCCATATTGGCAACTAGGCACATCTTTACTGCAGCCTCAGATTAAAGCTTTGTATTTTAGAAACAAACCACAACTGCAGCCAACTCCTTCCAACCTCAGATCAGTCGACTCTTCACCCTCGAGCCCCAAACCTGCTAAACTAGGGATACTGTTTTGATGCTGATTTCTGATTCAGTTGATATGCTAACCAGGCCTTGGCCGTGTGAAGTGGTTGTCCCAGCTGTGGGATCATAATGGTGTAGTCAGTCGAATTGCATATGAAAATTTTCGTAAGACTGAGTGATAAATTCCATGGCTCAGGGTATGGGGCTGTATTGCGTAGCCCTGGGGCAGGGCTTTGGAAGGTGGTAAGGGCATAGAGATTACACTGCTGCCACATGGTATAGCTGATGGGGTGATAAGTCCTCTGACAAAAGGTGCTATCAACTTCAGGAGCCCCCAGCAGTGTTTCATCTCACAACTGGGGCTTCGGTTTGTCCAATAAAAAAGTTCACGTCAGCACAGGCCTTAGGTCACAGCTCTGACTGGGGACTCACAAACCGCACAGAGCGCAAGGACCTCACGTGTGTCAGGAATAACCTTATGCCCTGCTGTGTAAAACTCCATGCATAGCTTCACAACCTGTTCTTCTGTAAGCTCAAATGTGTTGGGTCGGTACTCTTGAAGTTTAGCACGTTTTGGTTGTCTTCATGGGTTTGTGTGTGAGAGTTTTCACACACCACCTTGAATTTCTGGTCTACAATGACAGAACAAGAGGTCTCCTTCCCATAGCTTTGCCCATCTGCCAAAGGAAGTACTTGCTGTTCAGGGGAAAGGGTGCATTACCGGTATAAAATGTGTCACCTGCTCCCCCCTCTACATTAAACATGTCCAAACAAACATCCATGATTTGCACAGATTTAAGCCAGGAAGGAATTAAAGCTCCTGTTCTTGCCAAATGATTGAGTTGCTTGCAGACACAGATTCTTAAGGAAGTATAATGGAGAAAGTAAAGTACATTAGCAGAGTATTTGTGCTTTCATAGGAAATGAATATGGATGTAATTAAGAAAAGCTGATTTATGTGGAACTGTAAAACCAAGGACATAGAATGAAAAATTCCCTGTAAATATCAATTCAGTGTTTTGTGGTGGCCCAAACAAGGCAAGCCAAGTATTGCAACGGGATTAAGGAAGGAACTGAAACCTAAAATGCGACCGTGTAAATCCCTAGGACATGAATATTTGAGGCATTGTATGGAGTTCTGGGCACCTGGTCCCTAAGGATAGAACCGTAACGTGCTACTGACATTTTGAGAATAGCAAGGTGCAGGGTGCCTTCTGTCTGAGGAACTTTAAAAAAAAAACAGGGCTGAATACGATGAGGGGATAAGCAGGGTCTATAAAATAATACACAGGAAAAGGGAAATGGGAAACAATAGGGAACATCCGATGAATTTATTAGGTGATAGGTTTGAAATGAGAGGACTTCACAAAATACATGTGTAAATTGCTGAACTCCCTGCCACAGGGTGCTGTAGAAGCTAGGACTATAAATTGATTCAAAAAGCAATTAAATCCTTAGACAGCCCCAGAAGCCATTAAAAGGTCCAGGCCCTCTCGCTCTCTGGCTTCAGAAGACCCCGTACGGCTGACTGCTGGTGTGGTTGGGCAAAGATCACAGCAGCTGTTTCTCACCTGCTTTCATTCTGCAGCCGTTGTTGAGCACTAAGAGACAGCACAGCCCTTCTTGTACAACTTCCTTCTTACATTATAGGCCATCGTTCCCCTACAATACATATTATTTCTTTTTTAACTAAGAATTTATATAGGTGGTTTATAAGTTGTTTAAAAGAAGCTGAGAACAAATTCAAGTAACTCAAAGGGTTTATATTAACAGAAACTCAAAACCATCAGAAGTAGCACTAAATGAATGCTATTTCACCCCGTCTTGTTTAAAAGATACAAGCTTTATTAAAGGCGGCTTTGTATTAGAACTCTGGCCACTGGCTACGGTTTTACAATATTTATTCTCCGTGAACTTTCACAGCAGTGCATACAGGAGAAAAGGTCAGAGTTAAAGTGCAGCTTTGGAGCTTGTTTCTGTAAAGTTTTCCTATGTACAGAACACTTCAAGTACTGGTGAGGCTCTGACACGCTCAAGCACAGGGAATACTTTAGAATCAGATGGTTTTAGTCACCTCAGGGAAGAAACTATTTGGAAAGACAGTACTGGTCTGAGATGGGAGAAAAGATGAAGGGAAAGGCTAGTTAGAGCAAGTCTGGGCAAAGATTCTGTGTTTGTTTTACTCAGCATCAGCACAATACTAATTTACGAATCTCTCCTCTGCAAGTGCGTGGAGGGACAAACACACAAACAGCAGCTACTTCTGAAGTTGAGGCTTTTAAAACTTGCAGTAAGGGAACTTTTGAAAGCGCATTCAGTATTTAGTGAGTTACCTGTAGCCCACTCCCCTTTCTGAGGAAAAATACAGTCTTTGGCTAGGGGAAAAAAAAAGTTATTTTTCATGATATATACAGTAAAATATGCATACGTATCCATTGCCTGCTAACTCAAGGAAAGTTTGCAGAGCTACTCTGCAGCCAGCAGTGGCATTAATTCTGCTTCTGTGCACTGGATCCACGTTTTATTAGGTCCTTTTAATAGCATTTTCTATGAGTAGCTTGGTGCAGGCGATTAAATCAGTTTCACTACCGTGACCTTTTCTTGTCTCAGGAAGTACTGCAGAATGCATCTTTCTGCTTGTGTACTGATGACATGAAACACTTGCTTTAGTTTCTTTAAAGCATTTTTCTTTATGATAACCTAAATTCCGTTGTATTTAAGCATAATAAGGAATATTATCTATTTATCTAGAAACTGAATATAGCCCCGTCATGCTTCAAACTTGCATGTACTGAAGCACACAAAATAACACTGCATATAATGATCCTAATTTATATTTAAAAGCAACTTACTTCAAATGCCATCTCATAAGTAGATGACTTCGCAAAGAAGGGAATTTACCAGGTAGTTTTCGTTAAAAAAAAAAAAAAAAAGCATATATATTCTAATTCCCAGCAGCTAGATCACAAGTAACTAATATTACTTTAGTTACACAGAAGTCTGAGAAATATAATAAAATAAATCTTGCTGAGGCTCAATATGTATTCTAGGAAACGGTTTCCACTTGTATGAAAATGCAAAGCAACATCTAAAAACTATATGGTAATTAAAAATTTTATACCTATTTCAAACTTAAAATGTTTATTTTAGCCATGGATGCTCCAAATGAAACATAGATAGATGAAACCTATTCACATGAGAGTTCCATGGTCCTTCAGGCCCAGAGATTTCTGTATATATTATTAGATCAGATTAGCCTGCACCAAATTAAATTATAGAGAGATGAACATAATTTGCTGGGAAAGTACAGGCAAATGTCACAAAATGTACAGTTAAGTCACTGTAATTCAGTTACAGGTAGATTCAAAACCTACAGCTACCTTTTTATTATTTTAAAGCATTTATTATTTCAAAACATCTGCTGTGAGTACTCAGAAAAGGGGAAAAATAGCAGAATCTGAATAACTTCACTAAAAAACAAAAGGAGTATCTTTAATTAAAACAATCCACTAGAAAATTAAGTTTGGATTTTGAAGTTTTTATGTTGTTGAGTGGGATAATTTTTTTAAAAATAACTATCTGAAATGTGAATTTATTATTTAATGTACAGACTTTTAACATTTTTTAATATTAACAACTGCATTTAGTGTATTAGGGGAATTCAAACAAAATACAAGCAAAATAAGTACAATCATTAAAGTATTTGTTGTTTCTCCTCTCCCACCATTTTCTGACATGCATATTTTAACAGAACCACCCTTCCCTCCTCCCATCCCCAAAAAAATGCAAGGATATATTTTTCTTGTATACAAAGCCATTATCAGAACAATTTCATCTTCCTGCTTGCTCCTTTAAAAAAAAAAAAAAAACTCCCTCAAAATGCATATTTGTTTGCAAGTTCTTCAGCATTTCTGAGTTCTGACTAGGTCAAATAGTGAGACAGAAAAAAACAAACCAAAACAAACAAACAAACCAACAGCCAAGAGTATTATACTGTTTGTATTTTTTTCCAATCAGGATCTGGAGCAAGTATAGATATTACATTGCAAAATGTTACTTGATGTAAGAAAAATCTCTCGTATGTCTTCAGTGAGGTTTTCTATTCAATTGTGTTCTCTATCACTCTAAAGTTGTGTGAGATGTTATCCTCCTGTTTTAGATTCTAAAAATGCTTACTTTTTAAAGAAAGTAGGAAAAAAGAATCATCTATTTCTGGACATGCATACGCAATACAAAACTATCCCAGTGATTCTCTTTCTTATCCCAAGAATATTCTCTGTTTCTGGCCTAGCGGCAAATTTAAAAAGAACAAAGCTGAAAGAACAAACACTGTACTCATCTGTACTCCCTCTTAAACTACATAAGTTATTATCAGTTCTGTAGAAACACCTTTGTTTTATATCTGCTGTAACACAGATGTACATCTGCATCGAAGAAATAAAGGGAACTCGTATATATTTAAAATACTATCTGCAAAACACAGAATAAAGAAAAAATAATATTTTTAAGGTACTTGCTCATCTTTATTTCAAAATCATCTTCTGCTGAATAATGATTCATTTCTAAATGCATAATACAATTTAGATTTGTGTTCTTTATTAGACTTTATTATTTTTTTTTTAAAAAGGCATAGGGTATTAGTCTTTACTTTGACTTGTTTAACGTGCAGTTCATTTATCATAGAGGGTCTTCTGGTCACCAGGCAAATTATCAAGCTTCTGCTATTACATGCTAAAAGCCACACAGAGGTCAGAAAATGTTTTTATCCTAAATTAATTTTTTGAAAGTCTCATGTTGTAGCAAACAAGGTCAAGAGTCCCTTTAAGAAAGAGACTATTTCATTGCCTCCCAGTTTAGATTCTCCATAGACTCGGTCCACAAATGAAATAGGAACCTGTTGAAACAAGGAAAACTATTTTTAAGGTTCAAAACCTAAATAACCAGAAATTATGTTAAAAAAAAAAAAAAGAGAGAGAAAGAGAAAGGCAAAACACGGACATCAAACTACAGCACTTTTCTGTGGTGGAGTTCAGAAAGCCTTAGGCTGGCTTCCTTCATCTCAGTTCTTCTTACCAATGACTTTAGTGATGGCCCATAGCTGGATAGCATGAAAATATTTGGTTTATCACTTTTAAAGATGATCCAAAGACATTACTGAGCAGTTGGATGATACAGCTGTTAGAACAACCTTAAAAGCCTAAGTACACTAACAGTCCAGGGGCTCAACATGAACCGTCATCACTTTCCCTGTTAGCTAAATAAAGTAACTTTAAGAAAATGCCTCTGGAAAGCAACCATCTCCTGCCACTGTGAAACAGCATTCTGCTCAACCTCATCACTGGCTAGAAGATGACATCTGAGTATGGCAGTTAGTGAATATTTTTAAAAGCAATACCTACCTTTGTCAGTCTTTGACCATTTTACAGGTTATTTAGAGGATAGAAAGTCATTTAAAAGTTATTTTGTTTCCCTTACTTAGGTGATCATACCCTCCAGATTAACTCACCACTCACTAAGCGTGAGGAACACACTCCTTTTCAGTAATTTGACCACGTACAATGACATATGACAGGTCATTTTGCCAATACTGTAACAGAATATTCAAGAATTTCCATATATACTTGTGTGTGAAATCAAGATACTTCAGCTAAAATAAAGAACTGCATTTGCAAAAGTCATTAAAAAATTGGCTTAGTGTTTGCTAGCAGTTTCAACCAGAAATGATCTGGCAAGTGGAACACAGAAATTACCACACCCTTGCAGCTGTGCCAGGACTGAGGATTTCTCAAAATTCTAAGCACATCAGTCCATGGTAGAAGGGAAACCAGGGAAAGAAGACCTAACAAGGCACACAGATAGACTTAATGATTTTAGCTTTCTTAGTAAGGTCCCTTTTGGTAATCCCAGTAAGCATCATGGCACCTGGGGACAGCTGATCAACGGGGCAGGACCAGAAATCACTGAAGACATAGTCAGCTCAGGATGTCAGATGTGGTATTTCGTGACCAGTGATGGAAGAACCATTTATATCTAATCTACCAAGAAGTATCCAGTCTTCCCCTTCAGTATAGGGATTAACCACCTGTGTTGTTGCTGGACTTGGCCGTTCTTGCACGGAAAGCTCTGTTAGTCTCAAAGGAGGCATTTCCAGAAGGGCATGTTCCATGGGCCGTGGTACATTTCACTTATGGCACAGAAACACAGCAAAATGAAACAGGTGCGTGGAGCTTGTGTCAGTTATCTTACCATGACCCCTTTGTTTCTTTTAGACTGGAAGGTCTCAGAAATCTTCATTTTTAACTTTGCATAAGAAATGTTTAACCCTCATAATTCTGCAGATTTTACAACTGCATGAAAAAATTTTGTAACCTGTGGCTACAAAAGCAGCATCTGCAAGCCAGGAATTAGACATGTAAATGTCAACTCTTCTGAAATGTCAGTATCATTATTTGGATAATTATAAACCATCTAGGAATCGTAACTATTGGTCAGGAAATATTGTATCAATGGACTTAATGGAAAATTATCCTGCCCCAGGAAGTTACAATATAGAGATGATAAACAGAACAGTTTTTTAAAAACCCCAAAGCAATAAAATAATCTTATATATAGGTCTATGTTAGCAATCTGAACACTGTCAAGTTTGTTGCAGATATTGCAAAGGATATCTTTAAAGATATCTTTAAAGCAGTGCTGAAGCAGAAAAATGAAGCAGCTCTTCAGATGTTAGAAATCTTCCCACATGGGAGAAACCAAAGGAGGAAGGAAGATTGGGAATGTTACATATGAATTGTGGAGGACAGCATAACTGACCAGTGACAGAGCCCATGTCACAAACCTGACTGGTACAGCAATCTGCACCTACATTTAAATGAAAGCGTAATACACTTATCAGGACTTTTACTGTACCTCTCCAATAGTATATCCTAGCTGTCTGGCCCGAACAATCATTTCCATCTGGAAGACATATCCTTTAGAAATGCATTTTTCCATTAGTTTCTGTAACACTTCTTTTCTGTATAACCTGTAAATGATTACAGAGAAAATGAAACACAAAACAGTTGTTGAACTTCAGAAATCAACGTACCATGTGTAGGAATCTTAACTGTGATCACTCATTCATATCGTCACTGTTTAAAAAAAATCATTAACAAAGTGATAGGAGCAACAGGTCTTGCAGTCTGGTCTGCTGTTTCTTACACCCTTCTCAAACAGACGTCACAGTCCTCTGTAAAGGTCTGTTCTTAATCCAGTTCCTTGTTTAGCAGTTTCTTAATTTCAAATAGACTTTATGACTTGCATACCAGGCCCGTACCTGAAACTTCCTGTTAAGTCTGATGCACCCGGTCTCAGCAAAACCTGAGTTATAAAATTGGCTCCACGACTGCAAAGAAAACACAGATGTCAAAATTACCCAGTACATAATTCAGAAAAATCAAGCATGGTTTCTAGAAAATAAGTAAATATCAAAAAAGAAACTTTTAATTGCTTAGGAGGAAACAATTGTATTCCTAATATATTTTCACTGTTAGATTTGATTCCTAAATGTTTGTTTTAAGTCAAATCCCATCTTCAGTAAAGAACTTCTTTACTGAAAGGGTTGTTAGGCACTGGAACAGGCTGCCCAGGGAGATGGTGGAGTCACCATCCCTGGAAGTCTTCAAAAGACATTTAGATGTAGAGCTTAGGGATATGGTTTAGTGGAGACTGTTAGTGTTAGGTTAGAGGTTGGACTCGATGATCTTGAGGTCTCTTCCAACCTAGAAATTCTGTGATTCTGTGATTTTGTTTTTCAAATGCAAATTATTAACAGATTATTGAACTTTATGACAGAAAAAAAAAATCAGAAATTAGTTTTACAATCTGTTTATAGTAGAATTGTCAGTACAACCACACACTGTGTTGCAGTACAAAAGAAATAAATTTGACAACAGACAAAATAATGTTTTTCCTGTAACATTTACTAACAGAGAAGAATAAAATTGCTTCCTGGATGAATGTTAGACTTGGATTTAGAAAAGCAAGATTCAGTTTTGGTTTACTCTACTTTCTTAGTATAATAAGGAAAAGCTCCACAGATGAAAAATGTTGCAAGACTGAAAAGTCATTCATGACTACGTTGCTCAGGGCTGTATTACATACAGATGGGATGTCCAACTCCTTCACATTGTAGTGTTTGATACAAAAGGATTTCTCTGTAACACCCATTACTCTTTTTCTTTCTTTGTTCTTTTCTTTTTTTTTTTTCTTCCCTTCAGGGATGGGTGTAAATACACTGTACAAATTCCTCCCATTCACAAAAAAAATAAGCACTTATTCTAGCCATTAAAAAAAGGGAGAAATCCAAATACCATCCCTGTGATACCATCTCCTAATCAGACTGTTAACACTTCACCTCCAAATTCTTCACAGTAAAAAAAAAACAAAAAACAAAAAACCAACAGCAGTAAGTTATGCCTATTCTCTTAAAACACTTAGAAAAGATGGTAAGCAGAAGAAACTTGTTGATTAACTGCTCAAAATCTGTGAGCCCCTATAAGCGTGAGATGCTCCGTGTACTCATATGACCTTGATACAGTTTTCCTCTGCTTTGGGGGTGAAACTTTTCCTTGGTGCTCACTGTAACCCTTTTCCAATAAGGTCTAAGTAATAATTTATTGACATTGATCATGCCAGATAATCCTTAACTTCTAGCAAAGTGTGTCAAAAGAGTGTCAACAGAGGGGTTTAGCAAGTCATTTACTGTTGAGGGAAAGGACCTTTGCAGCTCTTAAAGCTAACTAAACACATCATTCAAACTTGAGAAAAGCGTCAGTCTCAGCTTATTCTTTGGATGATAAACCTGAAAAAGCCTCCCAAATTGACGCTGTGCAGATTTGTACATTTTTACATTGTACCAACCAATTTCTCAAACCTAGTTGTATCATTAAGTTCTTTGTTATTTTTAATTGAAGAATCTACAGATTGTGCATACTCCTATTACTTAACATAATTTCGCAGTACCCAGTACAATTAACTAAAGACTCAATTCAGTTCACGTTGATTTATTGGAGTTCTGTGCTTGGAATTTTTATTAATTTCTAAACAACACGTTTATGTGTAAGTATCTAAAAACTACTAACCTGATTAACTTTCTTTTCAAATCCCAGCCATGTACTCCTCCGTTTCCTTTATATCTTGTCCCAGACACAATATCAAAATTGCCTTCTTTCTGCTTTCTATAAGCAATTGATTTCATCAGAACAAACCAGGAACAGTATTTGCATAAAGTCAGTATATAGATCAAAATAAGAATGATCACTCTTAATACAAATTCTATATTTTACAAACCTTTAAACAAGCAAGTACAGAAGATAGGAAAACGATAGTAAGGGTGGTTATGGTGCATTATACATTTAAAAAATGCTTAATTGCTCTCTTATAAAGAACAATCTCAGAGTATCTTATTTTCAAAGCAAGTCTCTCTAGTATAAAAGTAAAGGTAAGACCAAATGCTGATTTAAACATTTATATTACACAGACACATAATAAGGGAAAAAAAAAAAAAAAGAGGTCTGGGACTATCCATATCATGCCTAAACTGATGCAGGAACGTATCTAAAAGTTGTAAGCCTCTGGCACTACTTAGGAAGAAAGTTGAAAATTATTGAACTACCCTTAGACTCCACTGGAACGCCTGTTTACTGCTTCTCACAAATTGAAATATTACAGAGAGGGGAAGATAAGAGGTAGGCAGGCAGGAGAGAAGTACTTCACAATTAAGTGAGGAATGGGTCCTCCTATCAGCATCCCTACAAACACGTGAGATCGTTAGAAAAATAAAAAATAAAAAAGATTATCTTCTAATCCTAATGATCTTGTGTATGCGTGTGTGTGTATATATATATACATATATATATATGTATGTATATATATATATATATACACACACACATACACACAGCTTTTCAAAAAGAACGAGAAGTACGTAGCCACACATGTTCTCTGTCAGTTTAAACTTGGGGATCTTTGCTCCAATTTGAAGCTAATTATTTTTTCTGTTCTATTTTGGAACAAATTAACTAGGTCCAATCACTTTTATTTGAATTCTTGCCTTTACAGTTTTCTCACTAGTTAGACTGCTATAAAATAACCTAAAGCTTTCCAGTTTTACTACAAAACAATAACGGTTTAGAAGTCATTCACTTATACAAGAACTATTACCTACCTGATAAACTCTGGAATAAATTTTGGCTGAAATAGAAAGAAAACAGATGAGATGAGATAAAAGAAAGGCATGAACAATGAATATGTAATTACAACAGATTAAAAACAGTACATAATACAACTTACATGGTGAGACAGGTCAGCATCCATAATAACAATAAAATCCCCAGTGGCGTACTTCATTCCATGAATGTAAGCAGTGCCTGATTAAAACAATACAGAAGTAATTTCCCTCAGTATTTTAACATATGCAATCTTCTAGTCAGTCTTCACTTAATTTTCTGAACTCTTTAAGTTCTACCAGAAAAGGATTAATTAAATACTCCTATTTTTTTTTTTTAATGATGTATCAGAGGTCAAACACTAAAACCGTTTCCCCTTTCCCTATACTTTCAGTACTAGATTTTAGAAATACAAGTCTTGTCAAACCCTACTGCACTACAAATGCATACAGAAATGACTTGATAAATGGGTCACTATTTGAAATAACATTCAGAAGCACCACTGGCACTTAAGTGCTATAAAAAAATGGAAATAGGATATGAAATCACAGGGTTTAAGAAAAAAAACTGTTCTATACTCAGGATTTCCTATTAATAGCATATACATTTTGATTTATTCTCGTGACACCATGAATTATATTCCTGAAAAGATTTTTTTTCCCCTTCCTTACAGATTTTGTGGTTTATTCATCCTGTATGAACTGATGCAGCTCTCTGATATGAGCAAGTTTTGCTATTAGAACTTTCCTCAATAATGCCAATTTCTGATCTGAGTCGGATCACTCAAAGATAGCACTGCTTCCAAGAACAGTGCGGCAGCCTAACAGAGATTAAAACCTGTTCATTAATCCAAATTATTTTTTTAACTTCATAAGGAATAGCTAAAACTGAAACCAAAACACTCTTAACTGACATCCTTAGCAGGCAGTGTCACAGGTCCTGGTTAATGAACAACCTGTCTTTCTTTTCTTTCCCGTGTCATTTCCAAAGTTACACAGTAGAAGTGTTGCAGGTTCGTGTATTGTGTAGGATTGGTTAACACGGTGCATGAAGATGTAAATCAATCAGCTTATGCTGTAATACCAGTCAAATTAGGACAAAGGCTCAAAAAGCAGAAAACAGAAAAATTAAGATTTATACGCTTCTTAGAGTTTCTTAGATGTAGAAAAAAGTATAAAGGTGAATTTAGACAATTCAGTTTTTAGAAAAGGAGAACTTTGGTTTTGTCAGTGGAATGGAGAAAGTTGTTAGCCGCAGTACTTGGTACATAAGACACCTGAAATGTTTTACCAAATGGTTGCCAAGATGTGTAGAAAGACAGATACTGATATCCAATAAACCAGAAACATACTGCATTTTATCATTTTTTCCATTCCTATTGTAAAAGAGGAGAGGAAAAGGGATCTGAGACATGAATCTTTACACAATGAATCATTTCAACTTTATTTTAGGACAGCTTCGATACTGCCAGTTTTAATGACATTTACGACCTCCTAAGGGTGCTTTTTCTGAAGCAAAGGAAGACAGGCTTGACTTAGACTTTCTGTGAAATACAAAATCAGATCTACAAAATTGCAGTCTTGTGTCATTCCATGAAAACTTTAATGATTTAGCTCAATGGCACAAGACTGGCTCCCAAATCTGTGAGGGCTTCTGGAACACAATGAGTAACTTCTGTAATGCACTTCAAAGGCTTCAGTTCATGTGTTAGTTAATAGGTGAGACAATACTTAGTAGTTTGAGTGCTAGACATGTCAGATATGCATTTTTTTTATTTATAGTCATAATTAAAGCTAATTGAACAGTTATGCTGACATGAGCTGACAGCGAAGAGTTCTGTGAAAAGATGTGACCGAGGAGTGTCCCAGGCTTGGAGCCCTGCACAAGCCATGGCCCACTTTTTGAAGCATCCTATACACAGGTAGATGCCACAGAAAGCGCCACTGTCTGCTCTGAATCAGTAGGCTCCATTCAGAAAGGGCAGCTACTCTTTGAACAGGTACTTCTTGTCTCAATCCCCGTCCCTTATTCTGTGATCAGCAAACGCTGTGTGGGAGGAGAAGAGGCGCGTGCTAACAGGAAAGTACAGCTGTACGGCACAGCAGTCACCGCAGGCATCAGGTTTGAGGTTGTGGTTAACTTGCTGTAATACACTGTGATTTTTACGTGCATGCTTTTAAACTTTGTTCACTTATACAAGCTTGGTGAAAACATATTTGCAGATTTGGGCTTTACTTTGATTCTTCTGGAACTTTATGCACCAGAATCAAACAAAGAATATAACTTTTTTTTTTTTTTAAAAACAACAAACCAGACTTGATAAGGACTTACCAAGGCCCAACTTCTTTTCCCTGGGTCTTAAAAGCTGTAGGATATATTAAAATACATATAAATTAATTGAGGAACAGTTCTAAATTACTTTTAGTGACATCTTTAAATTCCGTACTTTCAATATAAGAACTGAAAATTCCTTTTCACTATACACACAAAAAAAATTAATCTGACAAAATGTAAGAGAAACAAGCCGTTATTTTAAGCAGGTATTTGATCAGGTCACATTTAAAAACAAACTCCTTATAAGCTTTACTTGTATTTTTTCAGTAAAAAAATAAATATTAAAAGTTCCATCTCTGTAATTAAAGAATTTCCTCAAATTCCACTATCAAATACATGCATATGAATTCAAACAAAGGTCTCCCCGGTATCATTAATTTAGGGAATGGAAAACACTCACTCAATATTTTAGCAAGTTCCCCAGCATGATTTAATATACTTTTAGTACTGAATATAAATTTCAAGATTTTCATGTGCATACAAGGTATAACCCATGGATACCAACTTTTAGAACTTGGCTAATTTTGTTACCTTATCTGAGAGGTTGTAACTAATGTGAGTTGAAGAACAACAAGGGTATTGAGAACAATCATTAGTCCTTCTAATAATTCATTATTTTGACTTTTGCTTCCACCATGATTGTTTCTCTTTAATAGTCAAAGTTGAATAACAGTTCTTTAATAGTCAAAGTTTACAAAAAAAAAAAATAAATCACTTCAACACCTCATCTACTCCCTAAAACGTGCTGTCCTCTCGGGTTATCTACATACCACATTCAGTAAGCGTAACTTACTAAGCCAGGAGCCCCATGAAATTATTTGCATGAAACGCCCTGAGGACAAATCAGAACACTGACTTTGCTTGGGGAAAAAACAAACAAACAAAAAACCCAACAACAAATACTTTTAAAAACTTTACAATTACACAGTAATAGATTGGAAAAGAGCCTGACACTGCTTACAGCACAAAACTGTCAAACTCAGCTTGGAGTTTTTCCACTCTTCTGTGATAAAGCTTTTATCCTCCCCAAAAACTGGCTTTAATGACTCACAAGGAGTAAGTAAATGGCAGTATCTTGTTATATACAACTGCTGGCTCTACAGTAACACAATAGAAAAAAATTACTCGTTATTGAGAAATGCAACCAGACATTACAAATAAATCCCACAACCAACTAGCTGCCCAGGTTTTTTTTAATTTTCCAATTCCTGCAGCCACAGAAAATGAAATGCAGCTGTATCCAAACCTCACCTTTCCCTCAGGCGTGCACAAAGTACCAACCAAACACATTATTCAGGAGCACACAGCAATGCACAAAGCGTTGAGAACCTCTGTAAGCATTAATTTATGATTCTGTGTAAGAGTTCATAATGCTGGTAAGCGACTGTTGCAATTTTATGTTTGCTTAAGCGGTGTGCAAAACTTAACTAACTTGTTTTTAAAACAAGTAACTTTATATCCTTGTTTAAGGAGGCAAGGAAAGTCAGTGCAGGATGCAGGGACTCTGTTCGAGTTCTTTAAAAATTTCAAGTGCTTTCCAATACAAAACGACCCCCAAACAAAGCGTGCAACTCACAATTTTATCTGACCCATAGATCTTCTCCAGTTGTTCCGCAACTTCCTGCGTCCCGTCCGGACTTCCATCGTCGATGATGATAATTTCAAAGTCGATTCCACTGAAACGAGACCTATTTTAGGGCAGTGCCCGGTTTCGCTGCCCGCCCCGCACGGCCCCAGCGCGGAGCCGGGGGCGATTTCCCCACAGGGGCTCCCCCTGGGGCGCTCAGCGCTGCCCCTCGAGCCGAGACACCTGGCTCCACGACACCCCCAGCACCCCGTACCTGTCCTGGAAGGTGCGCACGAGCAGCCAGACGACGAGCGGCAGGTTGTGGCGCTCCTCGTATGTGGGCAGCAGCACCGACACCTTCCCGGCCCCCCCCGCCGCCATGGCGCGGCGCTGCCCGCAGCCGGCCCCTCAGCGCCGCCCGGCCGGAAGCGCCCGGCCGGAAGCGGAAGCGGGCTCCCCGCCGCCATTTTGCCCAGCATGGCGGGCGGAGCGGAGGCGGTGCGGCTGGGCGCCGAGATCGAGCGGCGGGAGCGGGAGCTGCGGGGTCTGAGGGAGCGGCTGGCTGAAGTGCTGGCGGGGGAGAGCGGTGCGGATACCGAGGAGGGGTCAGCTGGAGTCAGCGCCGCCGCTTTCCCCGCCGAGCTCCCTCCCTTGCCCGGGCAGGCCTCGCTGAGCGCCGCCGCCATCCTGCGGTACAGCCGGCAGCTGGTGCTGCCCGAGCTGGGCGTGCGGGGGCAGCTGCGCCTCGCCCGCTGCTCCGTACTCGTGGTGGGCTGCGGAGGGCTGGGTTGCCCCCTCGCGCAGTACCTGGCCGCGGCCGGCATCGGCCGCCTGGGGCTGGTGGATCACGACGTGGTGGAGACCAGCAACCTGCACCGGCAGGTGCTGCACGGGGAGGCCCGCCGGGGGATCCCCAAAGCCGTGTCTGCCGCGGCGACCCTGAGGCTGCTGAATTCCACGGTACATTACGTGCCCTACTGCGGCGCCCTGAGCCCGAGCACCGCCCTGGAGCTGGTGCGGCAGTACGACGTGGTGGCCGACTGCTCTGACAACGTCCCCACCAGGTACCTGGTGAACGACGCCTGCGTCCTGGCTGGGAAGCCCCTGGTGTCCGGCAGTGCCCTCCGGCTGGAGGGGCAGCTAGTGGTGTACAACTACCAAGGGGGACCCTGCTACCGGTGTCTCTTCCCCAAACCCCCTCCGCCAGAGACGGTGACAAACTGTGCAGATGGGGGGGTGCTGGGTGTTGTGCCGGGCATCATGGGGTGCATTCAGGCCTTGGAAGTGTTGAAGATAGCCTCGGGAATGGGTTCCTCCTTCAATCAGTTCATGCTGATGTTCGATGCTCGGGAAGGGAAATTTCGCAACATCAAGTTAAGACCAAAGAAAGCAGACTGTGCTGTTTGTGGGGACAATCCGTCTGTCACTTGCCTTCAGGATTATGAGGCATTTTGTGGGTCTTCTGCAACAGACAAATGTAGAACTTTACATCTGCTGTCCAGTAAAGACAGGATATCTGTAGAGGAATACAAAAAACTGTTGGATGAGCAAGTTCCTCATGTATTGTTAGATGTTCGTCCCCAGGTTGAGGTGGATATCTGTCGCCTGGCACACTCTGTCCACATTCCCTTGAGTAAATTAGAGGAAAAAAATGAAGAATGTTTGGAATACTTAGAAAAACGAATCTGTGAAGAAAAGCAGAGAACTAATGGCCAAACATCTTTTCCTGTATATGTTGTTTGCAAGTTAGGAAATGACTCCCAGAAGGCTGTCAGAATTATTCAGGAGTTACCTGTTAAAGAATATGGTCCTGTATTAGCTAAGGATATTAAAGGGGGGCTCATGGCTTGGGCCAGTAAAATTGACCCAACATTTCCTCAGTACTAGAAATATAAATGGAAAAAAAAAAAAAAAGGATATTCACAGGAAATGCATGGGGTTTAAATGTTTCTCTGCAGTGTCTATATCATGTGGAGATACAACATGATATTTCTATCTTCCACGTTTATTATTTTTTTAATTATATATTTGTTGGTGTCTGTTTTTATATAAAAATATGAAATTATGTGGAAATAAATAATTTTCACTATTAAAAAACAACTGAGAAATTTTGGAATGACTGCTTAATTGTGCAAGTGATAATTGAGAATTACTTTAATTATTGCAGCCTTGAGAATGACCTAGCACAAGAGTGTAGTGTTGAAAGTTTTTACTCATTCTCCTAACGGGCCAACATAAATTGAAATAATACATGTAGTGGTTTAAACAAAACAACAACACAACAGTAACTGTTAATCTCTAGCTGCTCATTAGCACTACAAAGCCCATCATAAGGAATTGCCAAGAAAAAGTCCACACTGACGAGACGTTCAGTCACCATCCTGCAGCTTGTAGCAGCAGCACTGTGTATTTAGGGAAGGAGTGCTCACTGCAATAACAGTCAGGGTAGAGCTACTACCAGAGTGACAGAGAAACCCAGACTAACGTCTGTAGTCAGATTTTTAGAGCCAAAGGCAGCCCTAGGATTCTGCAGTATTTCTATAGGGTGCTGTTAAGCTTTGGTGACTCCTGGCTATCTGAGGTAGGACAGCCAAAGCCGAAGGGTCTTTGAAGATACGCTTGAAGGTGACCACGAAGTGTGGCTTATGTGTTGTTCCTGTGACCACTTAATTCTTTTCATGACCTGATTTTTACAAGCCTAGTTTTTCTGGATTTGGGTAATTTTGATGACAGTGCCCACAGTCTTAAGAAATTGAGTAAGTAATGTATTTGAGTAAAACCGTTTTTTGTGTAATTTAAATATTAAATACTATGAAGGTTAGTCTGTGAGTAGGGAGTTTCAGGTGTATTGAAGGTATTTCATTGTCTTACATACCTGTCAAGAACTTCAGAAGCCAGCCATGCTCATCTGTGGGCTGGCAACAAGTGTTTTCTTCAGCTTATACAGCAAAAGTGAAGTTATGCCATAGTAATTATCTTATTAATAAAGAAGTGGGTTTCCTTAAATTTTGAAGGAGGAAAACAGCACTTGCCATGACTTTGTATTATACAAGAGTGAAAAAAAATACTACTGATTTAATAAAATAAGGTGGAAAACACCCACAGTACCTACTTTACTATGGTATGCCATGGGTTCTAGCACTAGGAATCTCTCCTGAAGGAAAATGATGAATTTATAAATACAGTCATATCTCTGCAACTTAGAGGACAAGGAAAGTGTGTAAGGCCATGAGTGAAAGTACGCATAGTGCTTTGTGGTGTGTGAGAGTTGTAAGACCTCTCAAGGCAGGGTGTAGAGGCTTGGTTCAGTTACAAAATCTGCATTCTGATAAGAGGCTTGAAATGCATGACCTGTTTTCTTTTTTCTGTACTTAGTGCGATGGCAAGTGAGGCTCTAATATCCAATCTTACCCAAACTTACCTGACTTGCTTCGTTTCTTGAACTCTGTCAAACATGTAGCGGCTTCTCTTTCCACCAGGAGGTATCATAGCAAAACTCTGTTTAGAAATTCTAAGGGCAGCAATAAAACTATCATTTTGTATTGCTGCCGGAGTACTGCCTAAATACTGATGCATGCGGACGTTGTGAATAAGACAAGCAGCTTTATTCAGGGAGCTTACAGTGTAGCTGGTCGAAGATGCCTTACCAGGAGGGGTAAGGTTAGGCTGCAGAGTTTTTTTCTCTGGCCCTCAGTCTTTATGTTTTGAGGCTGCTTTTAGCTTGCTTGGTCATACCTCTTTTATTTCAAAGTGGCTTACTACAGTTTGGCACAGGAATTGAACAGGAAACAGCTTCCTGTTGGATATTTAGGATAACAAAAAGTGGTTGTAGCGTTTGTTCGGAATTGCTGCATTTGAATCCCCATGTAGGTCTGTGGGAGAGCTTTATGGTTCAGGCACAGACTTAAGTATCTAAACTTGTTTTGTCCTGGGACATGGTTGTTATTTTAAAGCAGAGTAAATCAAGCTGGTGTAGCTTTCAGGGAAGTCTAAGAAGAATTTCATACGAGACATTGACATGTCTTGATAAGCTAAAAGCCTTATTTTGGTGGCAGGAGCTTCTTATCTCAAAACTCCAACAAATTCAGTGCTGATCTAAAACTGAATTGTATAAATAAAAATAAAACTAATAATATTGTTAGACAAATCTCTAAGGGACTATGTCCGAACCAAGTTCTCTGAGTTCATGTACTGGAATTTTAGGTGTGTGAACACCTGGCATGTTCTTACGCTATTTGCAAGCATAATTTTGAGCTGGAATTTAACTGTTCAAAACAAAACTATGCACTCGGTGCAAGCACGAGTTTATCTTTTTCTCTTTTTTAATATGAAAGCCCTAAGCTGTCGTTTGTAAAAAAAAAAAAAAAAATATCACAAAAAAATTTTTAAGGGTGTTTGCTAGGTGGCACTGCAAGTTAATAAACCAAATCATTCCCTGGTCTGTAAAGATGCAATTCAACTGTAGCAAGAGCTGAGGTGCATTTGTAGCAATACAAAGTTAAACATTTCTTTTGAAAAAAGACCAGTGAATTTCTTTGGAAAACAAGAACTGAACTTGCAGACCTGATGCATCAGAACAAGACCACCTGATGTGTCTGTGCCTGGAGCTCAGAAACACTCCTGTGGTAATAAAACTGGGTTGTGAGCCTTAGTGTCCCACATACTGCTGTGGGAATATATATTTGTTATGGCTGTCTTCAGTGTTTAAAAGCTAAAATAAAAAGAAAAAAGCCTACAGGTGTGTTCAGTACAAATGTACGTGAACGTACTGACAGCAAACCCACATCCTCTGCAGAAACTTCAGATCGCAAATCAACAGCTGGCTCTGCCTCTTGTAGCTCTAAAAATGCTGTAACAATAGTGATGGAACAAGGGGATCAAAACAAACACATCTGTTTAAAGCTTCTATAACAATAAACATCTTGTAACTCAGGATTTATTTTAATACTTTGAAAAGTTTTTCGCTTTATAATCTTCAACTTGACGTGTGGGATATCTTTCAAGCTTACAATCCTTTAAATCTGATTAAACATCTGCATGATGCTAGCAGTGTGGAACCTGCCAGACCGCCTGGTCCCTCGATACAAATCAGAAGATATCTTGTGAGGTTGTGGCACGTGCATCAGTTCAAATAATTGTAATTTTCGTTGAAATCAAGATGCTGGTTTGAAAACAGAAATGAAAAATGATGCATTTGGTATTTCCTACAGTAGACCATCACACTATTACAGATGACATTACTTAAATCATGTCCTGATTAATTAGGTGAGTTGTTCACGAAATTGAGTCATTCTAGCACTAGAGATTAAAGGCTTGCTTATCACTGTATTTTAGAAGGAGTTGAGTCATTACAGTGTCAGCATGAACTTTATTCGTGTTGCTTAGTTTATGCATACACCTGAGTTAATAGCATGAAGCAGAATTAAAAAGAAAAAAAAAAAAGAGAACAGTGGGTACTGGGATGTTCTGTTAAAATTGCCAGCTGGGTTCAGCCAACGTGTGTGTAGTCCAGGGCAGTGTTCTCAGCTGGTGGTCTGTAAAAGAGTAGTGGCTTGTAAGACATCAGAAGATGATCTTTAAAGTGACTGGGGAAAAAAGTGCACATGTTCCAGTATATTTGAATAAAATGCAGCAAGACCACTTTAGGGGAAAAAGAATCCACTGTTAAGAACCAACCCCCCCCCCCAGCAACAACTAATTTCTCCAAAGGATAATTAGGCTTTTACTAGGCATTATTATCTGTGACTATTTAGTAACTCTTGAAAATATTTTTGTTCATGTAGACTAAAGTTTATAAAGAGTTAGACGTCAGATTTTTAAACACAAAGCTAACAATTTAAAGCTACTCACATTTTTGATGTCAGACATAATTTTAAAATACAGCAAGATAACTAATAGCTGTCAATAATTTACACCTAATAATTTACATCACTAATCATTCCTACATTTACTCCTGGTTCACTGTTAATGTTCATGCTAACCAGATTCATGTATAGAAAGTTTAGTCCTAATGACATTGTTACAAAGTCTGCATTGCAAGGCTGCTGAAGTTCCTGGGTGCTGGATTACTGTTTTTGCAAGATTTTCACCTGAAGCTCCCCCATTAGTGCCTGCTCATGTCAGTGGAAAAATTATCTTGGAAGAGCTGTGGATCAGAATATAACAAGGATTTGCTTTTTCTTCTGGAGTAAGAGTGCGTTCAGCCCCTGCATTCCTTTTTCTATGACACTGAAAGCCTCTGCCTTTATTCCCATGTGATCACCTAATACTAATAAAAGGTGGCAGCTGTTTCATGTGGGAGAAGGCAAATGGATTGACCTACACAGGTCACGTTTATCTGAGATCATCTGTGGAGTGCTCCTATCTGAGGGAGGAAACTAAAGAGGAATAATGTAATGTCATCTTTTCATTTACAAACCCTTTTTTGTATGGTTCAGAAAGAACAATTACTTTGTAAAACGCCTTACAGCTTGCAGCTGTCATGTAGAGACAAAGATCTTAAATAGCGTTGCTGGTTAGTAAAACAAATATGCTGAAACAAAGCTTAAAAAGGAAATTCCTCAACTTCACTTGGTTTTGCTGTAGGCAGTGGTTTTTTGAAAGCGCTGATAATGAGAAGAGCTCATCTTTCGATTACTAGTCCAAAGTAATCTGCAATTTGCCTGCGGTTTTCTGAAGTCTTTTGGTGAAAAACAGGAGAGGCTTTATTATATTATTATAATAAAATAATATAATTATTATTATATAGTTGAGATTCACTGCTGGGGCAAACAGGCTAAATCTGGGGAGTTTGTTTGCAGTTACTTGTTCAGCAATATGAAGTTTTGCTGCCTATTAGCAGATGATTTCTCCACAGTGAATGTGCTGGATGTTACCTGTCTCACAGGCATCAGAAGTGTGGATCCATTTCAGTGACTGCAAACGGAAGCGCACCAGCTGCATGCTCTGCGTTGTGGTGGCAAGCCCTCAGAGCAGTGGAGCTGTGTGCGACTTCACTGCTGAAACCAAAACATAACCAACAGATCCACATTTGCAGAGGTTGCTTATAAAGACAATTGTTGTGTGAGAATTCTCACAAATGCTGCCAAAGTGTTAGAAGGAAATAAAGAGAAAGATAATCTTGCTAATGCTGCTATGAGTTCTCCTTCTCCTGCAGCACCCTGCCTTGCTGGGAGGAAGGATTGGTCACTGCTCACACTGAGGTTACTCCAAAACTTGGACCCACACTGAACAAAAAAGGGGGAGCCTGTAGTGATACAAGAAGCTTGATAAAAACAAACTGGGTTGCTTGGTTTGATTATAAGACATCTGCCAGAAATAGTTGAGTAGTTTTCAAATGACAGGTTTGAATAAAAAGAAGCTACTTTGTTAAGGAGAGTAGCTGGGAAAAGAAGAAAGAGAGGCAAAAATGAAAAGTAGCAATAACTGTGGCTGGAGACTAACGGGTGCTCCTCAGAGGAAGTACTGGTTCTTTGAATTTCTAGTGGGCATGATAACGTCATACATGTCACCCTACAGACTAACAGAAGAGTAAAATATTAACGTGTTAGGGTAGCAAAGTTTAGACCAGTTAGCAAACATCAACATAAACCACAGGAAAACACACACACAGACTGGTTTGTGGTTAATACCTGCTGTGGTTGCTGTTACCCCTGGTTAAACGTACCAGCTCCTCTACTTACCGTATACCACAGCTTCAGGACCTTTGTGGGGAAAATAAATACAGCACAGGGAAAGAAACAGTGTGGGGTTAGAACCCATGGTTGGGAAGGAGATGCAAAAATTTCCCAGAGCTTTCTCCTTGAATAGCTGAGTTGTCCAAAGGAGCGATGAGTTTGTGAGTAATGTAAAAGACCAAGAAGAAATCCAAAGTTTCTGTGAAGTTTTGGCTGTACACCTGGGCAAATCACTCTGCCCCAGCTCCCTGTTGTGTCTGTGTGGTGTGTTTAAATCTTCCTCTAGTGATCAGATCCCAAGGGAGCATTTTGTTCTGGAACAGTTCTGAGATCTAAAATTCATAGATTTTGTGACGTGCACAAGCAATGGGATACTGCATCTCCTCAGCTGGACCCAATGCCACATGTTTGCCCACTTGCAGTGTAAATATGGTCTAACCTTTGTTATGCAGTCAGAAGCTTGAGCAATACAGCAGCAGCACAGCAACTGTTATGTTCTGGTCTATTTAGGAAAGGAAAGTGGCTTCTGTTTGCCTATTTTCTAGTCTTTTATCATTGGATCGATTAATTTAATCTCGTCTTCAGAATATATTTCATCTGGTTGATTCAGCTGACTGTAAAAGCCCACTGAAATATATTTGTGACGGTGCTGCTCTGACCTAATTTGCTTCTTTTTGTTGTGAAGTCGTTGCAATTCTTCCATTTCATGCTGGCGGTAAAAATTGTAGTGAAGAACAAAAAATAGCTTCCATCCAAAATGACACCTGCCGCGAAGCTATCAGAAAAGGAAATTGCTATAAATTTAGCCTGGTCTATTGCAACACAAGTTTCCCAGCCAGAAATATTCCTGTTCTGTATCAGGCCTTCTGAAGATGATAGCGTCCAGGGGAAGCTGCAGTCAGGATACAGCTGCAGCCAGATGAGGGGGGAAAGGCCTGCTGGGGCGGGGGCATCCTGGCCACGAAGGGATGGCCAGGGATTCAGCTACAGTCCTGGCAGGTGGGACGAGGGCTGCCTTCCTCGGGGACAGCGCGATTTGAACCCCACGGAATAGGCCTCAGACACCCAGAGCTCTGGCGCTCTGATTCAAGAAATGAGAACAACTTGGGCTTGATCCCTCGAAGAGTGCAACGTGCCTGCTCTTTATCCTTCAGGTAAGTGTTTCTCACCGGCCCTTGTAGCTAGAGGAGAAAAAAGGAGATGGATGTGGATGTGGATGTGGATGTGGATGTGGATGTGTCTGAGCACCATCCATGTCTGGTGCTCAGACAGTGGGGCAGTGGGCCCTTGGTGGGCCTGGACATGTACGTCAGCTCTGAGTTTTGCTGACGGGAGCCTTCATCATCATCCCCTGCAGGAAGAAACCTGCCGCCAATGGTCTTGTGGCTGCCCGGTGCCAGGCCCTCCCATGCACGTAAGCTGCAGACTCGCTCGCAAGGTGTTCGTGCTGTTGCTAGGAGACTGAATCCCGGCTCGCAAGGAAAGGTTCTGTCCAAATTGAAAATGGCTCCGCTCGTGCGTTCGGCTGGGAAATGAAGTTTCTGGTACAGACGAGCGCTCACCTGCTCGTGAATAGCGAAAGGAAGTTCTGCCGTCATGAGATTTCTGACCTTACAAGGGTCGGAAACTTACAAAAGACAGACGTGTATGTATGTGTACGTACACAAAGGGGTGTGCACACACGGAGCACAGGCGTGTTCCAGATACTGTGTGACAGGACCGTAAGTTTTGGGTGGAATGTATAGAAATCCTTTCCAGGATATGCCTGTTGTCCATTTCAAACACACTTGTGAAACTCTGCTCTCAGTTTCTATTTTATTACTGTACCTGTGGGTAGTAACAGGTGCAACAATAGTTAAAACTTGATAAAGCCCTTGTAGGTGTCCTTTTAATAAAATGGGATTTGTTTGTTAGGTGTCTGTGTTTTCCTGCTCCTCGGATGAGAGCACCAGCAGCTTCCTCAGCACTCAGAACCGCAGTGCTCGCCTTTGAATCACTCCCTCCACTGATCCAGAGAATACCTGAATATTGATGCTTTGCTTTTTAAACAATAATTTATTTTTTCTCCTTTGCCTTCTGCACAAAGCTCTGAATTATGGCCTTTTCATCTCCTGCCTTGATTAGTGTTAAACTCCTTCTCTATTAGAATATCTTGAATGCCATATTTCAGTCCATTCGAAGCACCATTATGAGATGATTTCTTATAATTATTTCTTGGATACAGTTACCTTGATCAGTTCTTCGGTTTTCACAGTGATAAGCTCACATTTCATGTTCTTATCCTGTCAGTCTTTTAAATCACTGATCATTTTGTAGATGATGTAGATCATGTTTCCTTTTTTATTTCCTTTTCCTCTGTACTGTGGTTAAAAATAGTGACAGCATTGATGTACAATACTTCTAAGGAAAAAAAAAAAGCCATTCTAGTACAATGTGAAAATTACTAGGAATTGAAGACTTTATATTTTTGCAGAGACTCAGAGTACAGACATTGGGGAAGACTCCTTTCTAACAGCCTGCTGCTGCTGAGTGCTGTGTATGCCAGAGACAGAGGAACTTGAACAAAAGGGAGAAGTTTTGTGACTTTTCCTGGCATGTTGCAAGATTGCAGAGACTCTGAAACAGCTTCCTTTTAGCCCTCCCATTATTAATTTCAGGTAATACTCACGGCTGTGATTAATATCACCAACCTCATGGCTGGGCAGGCCTCTGCTTTAGAGCAGGGTTGTGTCTGTGCCTGATACTCTTCCAAGCGAAGACTGAAGCTTTTGGATCATGGAAATTCTCTACCTGAGAGGTTACACCTCACACTGCTGGAGGAACTGGTGCTTTCTGGCTGGCGATGGTGTTCTAGACTTGCCTGTGTGACATGACTGCTTTCAGTTTTCCTTCACCTACCAACAAACCAATGTTGGGAAGAGGCTGACAGCCTTTCTCCCAGCACACCTGTGCTGCTGTTGCAGTGGGTCTTGTTCAGGTGTTGCTCTCAACACCAACAGACTTCCACGCCCCTGGGCACCTTGTCCTCTCTTGTGGCTCTCAGTGTGATTCGCTGCTGCTGTGATGCCTGCAGGGTGCTTCCAGAGGGAAGGTGAGGCAAAGGTGAGCTGTGCTGTAAGCAATTACGTTACAGGAGAATTGTTATTTGTGGAGGTTGCATCCTACTTTTCTTCGAGTCCTCCTTTTTATCTGTACCTGTGCTTTCTCTCTACAGCGAACTCAGGGGGTACAGAAGTAGAGGGGGTGACAAAGCTACTTAAATGATAGGTAGTTCTACTCATACAGGTTCAGAGCCATAATCATGTGCAGAAGCTCTGTGCAGAGGCGTAGATTAGTCTACTTGCAACTGATGAACAGTGCACTGAACATGCGTGCCTCCATACTGCTAAAAACCCGTCTGTCATAGCGGGGTGATGTGGGACCGCTGTATCTGACATGCGAGAACCTCCAGCACCGTCCCTGCCTGCCTTAAGCCTTCTGGTGTGCTTTTGGAAATCCGTTTTTGTTTTTTTTTTTCAAACCCTAGACAGTAGGGAAGCAAATAGTCCTGGCTTGGCTCCTGATTAGTTTAGAACCTGAACCCCACAAATAACATTATTCAAATTTAAAGCGTTTTAGAGTTAAGATTAGACTCAAGTTCTTGCTGTCAGGGAGAGAAATGAATCTCTCCGTTGCAGTGAGAGATCCTGCCTTGCTACAGGTGCCCCTCTTTGCTTGCAGATCTAACAGCTCTCTGATCTGACAGGACTCTCTGGGTAATGAGAGTCCATGTGTTCAGAAAGCAAGCTAAGGAAGGAACTGAATATTTGACTCTAAGATTTAAAAGCAATTTCTTATTTTTTTATACATCTTTTTAACGATGACTGGTAGGAACTGGTGCTTTTAGGACAGGGTTCCTGGGAATTAGAAGTGAACTGCCAGGAGCAGCCCGTAGATGGCAATGTAAGATCCTCGAATTGGGCACATTCTGCGGTCTGCAGTGATGAAAACCCCCTATCTTAACCAAGCACTGACGCACAGGTAGGATTCACACTGTTTATCATTAACTTGACTCTTCTTCAGAATTGACCAATGTGGTCTAGCAGAATTGACCGTTCCTTCCTTTGTGGATGCATTTCGATACTAAAACTTTTATAGTTAGAAATACAGTTTTATTCAAAGACAGTAAATAATGATAAATTTTGGGTTACAGGGAAAACTTTGACTTTGCATATCAGTCATATGCAAAAAATTAAATATGCATCACGGTCTTGTGCAAGCTCTTGAAGTACTTTAGCTGTGGGCCAGAGTTGCTGCTGTCAGTATGAAGAGCAAGGAGTCAATGGGAAATAATCCCCCAATTTATGCATGTCACACCGAGAAGAATACTTTATTAATGAATTTTAGGGCATACAGAAGCCTGTGTGTTGGGACACCAACTATTGTTGCTGGTGCTGCTTTTCTGATCCCGTCAAATCATGTTTGTTTTCATCCTGTGATACCCGTATTGAATTTGTGCTCTCTGCTTTCACCTAACTAAAAGATAACTTCACCCAATTATTGTGCCACATGATACTCTGCAGTCTTAATTTTCCCCACTCAGGTTGTCCCCTGAAGCATTCCTCTCAATAATTAAAGACACCTGCAATTCCACAGTGTTGGATCTGATCTGCTTGATTTCCCAAGGTGTGCTTCTATTTCTGAGTGATACTGAGTTGTCTTTTCCTTGCTTGGCCTGAGAACTGCTACTGACAGAAAAGCTCCCAATGCTATTACTCAGTTTGTTCATGACATGAAGTGTTTCACTAATGAAAATGAGCAGCATCACTTCAATGTATTGTTCAGTAATTGTGTGTCAAAACTTTACCCCTCTATATAATTACGTACAGGAGCTCATGCTAGCCCACACAACTTTGTTCTTGTGATAGGCACCCGTTTAAATTACAGTGTTATGCTGAGCAGAAAGATAAACATTACCATACTCACTGACCACTTAACTTGAATGATTGAGAGCTGTAAAATTGTCTGTCTAGCTTTGGAAACAAGCAGCCTTGGGTTTCTAATCTCCAGCTGAGGGCTGGGAACTGCTTGTATTCCAGGTCAGTCATTTGAGCAGGCTAATTATTGTAGTTTAAAGCCCTGTTTTTCTGGACCCACAGTGAATGTAGGGAAAAAAATATGAATATAATTAAGTATGGCTACAAAACTGCAGTCATTAAATAGGATACCTGATAAAGGAGAAGCTGAAACCTCATCTTGACAGCATTACATGTGTTTATGTGCCCTAGCTGACTCCAGTGTTGCACAAGGCTGTTCAGCTCGTCACAAGGGCTACAGGGATAATGAATGAATATTTATAAAGTGTAGCAAATACGCTCTAATTACCCTAATTGGCCTACTGTGTTTCCAGTTATGGCAGAACTTTATTTCTGTTCAAGTGACATTTGCTTCTGGATTAGTTCCCACAGGCAAAGAGAAAGTAAAACTCTGTTGGACAGGGCAGAAACGTCCCCTGATGCTATGGTCATGCAGCTTCTTCAACCTGCTTTTGGCAGGGCTAATAGCACTCCTGGTATCGTTTGTGAATTCTAAGGAGTGTTTCAGAAGACACGAGAAATGCTGGAAAATGACAAAGAAAAACAACAAGCAAAAAGGGAGGAAGTTCTGATTTTATTGTTAATAATTAATAGGCCAAACTCGGAACGTTTTCAGTTTGGCAGTGCAGTGCAGGCAATATTCTTGACTTTATTTGTGGTATACCAATTTATCTTAATATGTGGTGTGTGACTTTACATAGTCCTATACAGTGACTGGCTGATGCCAAACAAGGAATACTGTCCGAAGGACTTACACTCTAATGTTACAAGACGAGACAGAACATGCACAAAGCTGAAGTCTGCGGTGAGGTGGAAGTTTTGGATCTAAACCAGTCTTCTGTGCTTCCCTGTCCTTTTTATGTGGTCATTACTATGTTAGGAATACTGAGATCATTACCAGTGCTGAAATGGGATTATGAAATGCCACACAGGTAGTGATAAATGAATGGGTAAATCTAGTGTTAAGCATTTTCTGTGTTGGCAATAGAACTTCTGAAGGCATTTTTGTGGCTGGGGGTGACATTCATCCAGTCGTGACCTCTAGCTCAGGCCTTCAGTTCTGCCTAGTCCCTGTAGGTTGCACTCCCTGTGTTCTCGAGATGGCCTATGGGATACCACAGTTCCACCATTTCAGAAGACATTGTACTTCAGGCATGTTTTTTTCTGTATTTTTGGTACCCATATTGTCTTCTGGATAAATAGGTAGTAAATTCCTGTTAAATCTCACACAAGGGAGCCAACAGAACTATTAACCTGGAAAGAACTAGGCCGTGAACCATTGTAGCACTGACTGATGCATGAGCAGAGATCGATGGCCCAGTCTTCAAAGTCACATTTGTCACTTTTACTTCTAATTTCTGCTTAAACAGAGTCAATTAAATCTGTAGGTTTGGAAGCATCCACTCCAGTTTTCAGCCTGTCACAAACCTGAGAGAGGGATGTGAACTTTTACGGCTTTGTTAGAGTATGTTCTTTTCCTCTTGTTTTAATTTACTAGTCTTGTTTCTTAACTAAGCCAAAAGAAAACCCAAATCAGTAATTGGGGGGAACAGAACTATTTCAGTCAGGCACGAGCTGCCAAGAACCATGTTTGCCACTGCCGTTGTTTCACACTGATCCTGGCCAAGGCCAAGCTGACCTCTCTGGCCCAGGATTCTGGGTGCTGCTTCCTATTTCTTGGTCTCCACAGGTAGTGAATGAGATGTGGAAAGGACAAATAACATGGAGTTAGTGCTGGAAGATATGGGTGGGTCTGTACAATTCAGGATTAAGGCTCCAATTCATCTGACCTAACACTGGGTTTTTAATGAGACACCTGAACTAGGGATCTGGTTCATTCTAGGCACCCTTTATTTAAAAGATAAAGAATGGGGAAGACTACACACTGCCAGGGGTGAGTCAGATCTCCGGCAACTAGGCTGCCCCTTCAGGTGCTTTGGTAAGTGCCTAACGCGAATTTTGACTCTGAGCCTCAGTGTGTAGCCTGAAGGGGGAAGACTGAGCAGAAAGCTTTTGTTCAGAGCGACTCCTATGAAACTTTGGTTTAATAAGACCACAGAGCTATAGCAGTAGAAATGAGAACCTTCTACAGCAAAACTTCTTTGCTTTTGCATCAGCCTGAATACCCAGTTAAATTCTACCCACACAAGTCATGAATGTAGAGAGCATGCCAGCTTTCCTTCCCAGACGTGGAGCTGATGATGTGCAAATTCATGATTCAGTTCTGCATAATTGTTGGTATTGCTTAATTGGACTTGCTAAAGCCTCTGACTGTTCGGTAACACTACGAAAACCTCTGACTATGGAAATCTGAAGTACTGAGAAAAATACTGAAGTAATGAGAAAAACAAAGGAGCAATGATTTTATCCCATTTGTTACTGTTTTTTGAGGACATGCAGATGAAGAAGGGAAAGATTATGGAGAAAGTAATTTAATACAACACCTTTACCTGGAAGTTCTGGTTTTATTAGGGATTTTTCTCATCCTCAATCTCCACACATCCTTCCAGTTCTTTTCTGGAACCTGTTAGTTTCTTTGATTAAACGGTTAAAATTGTTTCTGAGTTATGTCCCAATTAACAGGTCAGTAACTGATTGTGACTCTTGGGACAACATGCAAGAAAATTTTCCCTATTCAAACTGCTGAACTGGTACCTAGGTTGTTCTATACTGAGAGATTTTTTTTATTTTTATTTTTTACAACCAGCATGCTTCAGCTAGTGATACTTCCAGCCCAAACTCTCCCTCAGCTGCTGGTCACGCACTCCTCGTGACCCCAGGATGTCATGCCTGCCTGTAGTATGCCTGAGTCTCTCTATACCTTAAGAAGCACATGGAAGTGAAAGGAGAACTTAACACTTTATTAACCAAAATGAATACAGCTGCTGCTGTTTGAATTCACGCTGTAGTATTTCTGCAGTATACCCAGGTTAATATAAATAGCAATGCGAGCCTATCTCCAGTGGAGACGAGCACCACTCTTTATCAATGGCAATTCAAACAATTCTTTTGACTTCAGGAAAGCACAAAGTGTTTTTATTGGGACTTTCTTGTTGACTTCACATGCTGTTAAAATGCAAAAAAGGAGTGATAGGTGACTTGGTAGCTGTCAGCTGTGTCACTGGAAACAGCCAGCTTTTGAATCAATGCATAATTTTTATGAATTTGACTAAAATTCCAGATAATGTACTGTAAAGAGGCATAATCGTGTTAAACGTTCAGCCTTCACAGCAGAAGCTGGAACGCAGCATGTGGGTTTCATATTAACGTTGTGCTCTGAAGACGTATAGCTG
Source organism: Anas platyrhynchos (assembly GCF_047663525.1). NCBI lineage: Eukaryota > Metazoa > Chordata > Aves > Anseriformes > Anatidae > Anas > Anas platyrhynchos. Next base: position 10,522,937 of record NC_092607.1, read on the forward strand.
GCTTTATTTAGCATAAGGACTACAGTATGCGTTACCTTGTGTAAAACATAAGCAAGTTTGTTAGAGTGATTCACAGTGAAACATGTTGGTATGCTTACAAGAGATGTGTTGCCAAGCTCAGAATTACACAGGGGTGCATCCTGGAAGGCTTCTTTGTTCCTGGCTCAGGCAGAACTCCCAACAGGCAAGATACTTTCACAGGTTTGCTCAACCAACACCCAAATTCAGGGTGATTTATTTATTTTTATTTTTTTCTGGACAAGGACTTCAGAATCAAGCTATAATTCTGGCATAAAGTGATACATGAAATTAATGAGGATTAACTCAAAGTAAAGGCACTGAGAAAATGGGCAGATCTTCAGCATTTATTAGGTAGGGAAAAAAAAGGAAATAAGCTTAGGTTTTATTTGGTAAGACTTGATTTCTCTTTATATTCACTTACAGCTTCTTATTTCTGGCTCAGCCTGTCAAAAACATCCTTAGATAAGCAACTGTTGCTCACAGGACTAATCTAATTACTGTCTCTTTTTATGACTGCTGACACAAAGGTAGAAGGATGTATAGCACTTGTGTTGAAGCCAATTCTACAGATGATCAAACATTTTTGAAATTAAGAGTATTTTGGATGGAAAATGTGTTCCTTTTTTCGTCATAATGTTCCCATTTTTTGTCCAACTCTAATTAGAGCCGAAGAACAAGAGTGAAAAGCTGGTTGTAGTCCTAGCTCTGGCATGTAATTAATTGCCAAGAGTTTAGTCTGGGTCTTTTAGCGCTGCAGTAAAGCTCCATAGGCACGTTTACCTATGACAGGCTGAAGAGTCTTAGATTCCTAATTATTTGTAGAGTACATTTTTGCAAGTTTTGTAACTATTCCCTAAAATAAGCATACCAAAACACCTTCAAATTGTTTTTTAAAGACATTTGAAAAGAAAACCGGTGTAACGTGGACTTGGCCAAATAGCACAGGCTGAGGAACTTCCAAATCTCTCCCTAGCTCTTAACAGTTAGTGAGGAAAAAAAAAAAAGTGGAATTCATACATTTATCTTTTCTTTACCTCTGAGCACACATGAAGTCAAGCAATTGGATTTGACTCTTCTTTTTTTTAAAGGCCTGGAGTTTGTCTCCTGAGTTATGTGAACCAGTCTCGTTCCCTCTAAAATAAAAGGGAGGTCTGTCGGTAATCTCCAGAGAAAGAGGTGCCAAAGCCCAGCACCTTGCTGACCCGTGTACTCCCACTGGCTTCAGCAGGGGAACTTGGACCAAGACACATGTGGATGAATAATACACCTGTGCTTTAGGACCTAATTGCCTTTTCATAGCCTATTTAAAATTTTCTCTGGTACTGTGATGTCTGTAATAACGGTAAAGTTATAGTTAATTAAGTCTTAGGTCCCTCGTGATTGAGGACAGTAAAGTATAAAGCTGTCAGTACCCCCCACTCCATGACTCAAATGATATTTTCTTTTTTTCATCATTGGCAACTTCCCACGACCATATATTTTCTGCTCCTTTTAAAGAACCAAATGCAGAATGTGAATGGGTAGCTGCAATATTGATCTGCCAAGTAATGGTAGGGTGTCCCCTGGAAACAGGCCTCTTTTAATTCTGTTTCATATCTGAGGTAAAGTAAAAACATGGAAACAGATGGTAGGGAACGACTGGCATCTTATCATGCATATTTCATTTGATTTGCAGCTATTCGCCTCTTGATAATGTTAAATGCTACAAAACTCAAAAGACTTTGTTCCTTGGAATCCTACATTCGGTGACATAGGATCAGCGTTGTAACTTCATTTAAATTTTGAAGCTGGTGAGCTCTAAGTATTTACATCTTTAGCGAGGTTATGATACAAACACTTTGATTCTCTTTTTTTTTCTTTTTTTTTTTTTTTTCCTGTTACGTTTATGGCTGACTTGCACGGAAATATACAGTTGGTGTTGTGAACAATAACTCTTAGTGTTTTTTAAGAGCACAATGGGACAAACAGCTGTGGTTATTTCCATCACGCTCTGAGGCATTTTACTGGGAGAGAATTTAGCCATTAATTTTCTTGTATTTACATTATTTATATACAAGAAGACCAAGAAAAATGGCAGCCTGCTTAATGATTATATACATTGTGATTTGTTTGAAAAAATGTGTATTTCAAATGACAAAACAGCCTGTCACGTACAGAATTATATGTTGTTCCTATTTTTGTCAGAGAACTTTCAATCCCTAAAATCCCACCGTATGATTTCAGTGAAAGATCTGTCCCAAACGTTATACTGGGAAGGTCAGGGGGAAGAAACAACATAATAATAGCCTTCTTAAACCACGTCAGTTCCTGGTTAATAGCCCCTTTTCTTCCTTTTAATATGAGGGTTACCTTTGTAAAAAGCTTCCAAAGCAAATTAAAAGGTGAAATCTGTTACAACAAAACATTACTTGACACGAGGAAAAATAGCAACTTAAATTTCATTCATTTTCCCTAGTCTCAGAAGAGAGACTGGGAAATAAAATATCACTCCCTTGTGATGCATTGCTTATCTGAGACTTTGTTTTTAATAAGAACTGTGCTCTCCTGTACATTATTCTTTCCTGTTCTTGCTTTAGCTCAAGGTAGGACCGTGAAAACGTGTGGAAGATGGAAGTGACTGGAAATGCCATGAGGAGGATGCCGCTCAGGATGCTGCTCAGCGCCACCACTTGGCCGGGAATGCTCCTGGGAACCATATCTCCGTAGCCTACCGTGGTCATGGTGATGACAGCCCACCAGTAGCACGCGGGGATGCTGGTAAACTCCTGTGAGTCCGCCATCTCGTTCTCGATGACATACAGGAGCGGTGCAAACAGTGCAATGGCCACGCAGAGGAAGAGCAGCAGGAGACCAAACTCCCGGGTGCACCTGCGAGCGGTCAGCCCCAGCGTCTGCAGCCCCAGGGAGTGCCTGGCCAGCCGCATAACGTAAAGAATCCTCAAGGCACGGAGTATACGGAGGACCAGACCTACTTTGTCCAGGTAGATGCTCCCAGAGCTGGGCTTTTTGTAGCCCACTGAAGTGGTATCTACTAGCAAAGTGATGTAATATGGCAGAATGGCTATGATGTCTATCAGGGTTAGAGGTCTTCTCAAAAATGCAAACTTGCTCTTTGCCTGGATGAATCTTAGCAGGAACTCCAGTGAAAACCACGCCACACAGACAGACTCCACAATGAAAATATTGTAGCACATCTGGGAACACTCACCCTGGAAGAAAGAGGAGGAGTTTGTAATCGGCACTTGGATAATAACTATTTTAGTTGGTACGGTGACAGAAAGAGAGTTTTGTGGGCTTTTTAAAACCCAAAATATTAAAGGAATTGAAGCTGTTGCTATGGGGAAACACATTGACAAATTGGAACAAGTTAAATGCAAAACTTAGACAAGAACTACTTATTGCACAGAAGATGTTGCTTGGTTATTTCAGGCATTCTAAATACCAAATGCAAGCCTAACAAGGTGTTATACAATACAAGTGTACTGAAGAATGCCCACTAACAACATTTTCTTTGGACATAGAACTTGATATGGTTGATTCTTACAAGTAATTGAACACAGTCACGTAAGATTTCCAATCTTCTTCGTGCTATTTTTTCGCTCTAAAGGCAGCCGCAAAATCCCCATTCAAATCAATACCATCAGACCTCATATTTGTTCTGCTCTTCTCAGCATATACCGTTTTCCATCCTGAAAAGTTAACTTACCTTTTCCTCCTCCTCCCTTAGGTCAGGCATGGTGCTGATGGATAAATTCACTGCTGTAATAGTTACAAATAAAACAGACAAACAAGCAAACACTTTCCCAGGGAGGCCAGACTGGGGTCTTTCCACCATGTCTTGTAACTTTCTCATGCACAAGCCAATTTTTGTCTCCTCTAATGTTTCACCTGTTTCATTTTCTATGAGGTCATCCTCCCGTTCATTTATTTCAGTGAGCTCCTCCATTTTTTGCAGATACCTCCTTTTACAACACCAGTCCAAGTTATCTTCCTCAATTCCCCAGTAGAGCAGCTCCTCTTGGAAAGACAACGCACACATCTCCCGCAGGAGCCGAAGTTTTCCAACCCGCAAAAAGGTCAGGATTGTCCTGAATGCTCCTGGGTTGCGGTCGAAAAAGAATTCATTACATGTCACATCGTAATCATCACAGATGTTTAGAATGTCATCAAAATTGTTGCAGAATTTTAGCTGTCCCAAACGTGTCAATGGGAATTCATCAAGCGTGGTCCATGGGAGCAAATACTTAATGCCCCCTACGTTTATAATAATATGATGCTTCCGATCATCAGGGTGAAACCCTTTCAGGAGATCCTCCTCAGGATGAATTAGCTTGGCTCTTTGGTAAAAGACTCCCTTAAGGGTTTCTGTTTCTGGAAAGAATGTGTGGTTGAAGGAAGTATCTGAAGCACAGCTCAGGGCACTATAGTCATAATCAGAATTTTCTCCAGGTAGAAGAGTCATCTTGGAAGGTAATTTCACATCACTTCGCTACTTCTGCAAGTGTCTTCTGGAACGAAAAACAGATATATGGGTTTAGTGAGTGAGTGGTTGTTTTCGAGTTTGGAACAAATGCAGTGACTGAGGCTCAGAAACATTTATGGTTGATAAAATAATTGGAAAGAAATCAGCAGTGGCTGAGTATGGTCAGAAAAGCTTTCTGGCGAGGCTTGTTGTCCGGTCAGGTAGAACTGACTCCATTTACTGACACTGGGGAACTTTTGTCTCAAATGCTGAGGTCTCAGTTCCCAGTGGGTACAGAGGGAAACCAGGAATAATTCCTGCATGTGGCAGGATATTCCAGCTACAGAAAGGAAGTGTCAAAATTATGATAGTATCACGTAAGAACACAGAATTCAAGTGTATTTTTTAGAAAAGGAAATTATGTCTTTTTTATTTAACATTACACGTTAAAATCTTAATTATTTTAGTTTGCATTAAGTATATAGGAAAAAAAAACAGAAGTCAATTATGCTGTAATTAACTAAATACTTTGAAAAACGGTTACTATAAGACTAATTTCTAAAAAGCCATATGGAAACAATTTGGAAAAAAACACTTCTATTGATGATCACATAAAATCTTTGTATAGAGTTTACACATTTAATGACATGGCAACTCCCCTTTTAAAGACTCATTTACAAAAGATTGTTAATAAATACATGGTTTCTACACAAAAATTGGAATATTATTTCAATTACAATTGGCACCCTAAACACAACAATAGGTCTTTGTTCTAACATTGAGTAGTAGCTGAGAACCAAGGTGACTACCTCCAGCTGTGATTCTAAGAAACCAAAAAATTCTTAAGATGACTTTGAAAATCAGATTTAAATTCTGCTCACACAAAACTAGTATGAAGTCTGTGGAATGCATGGACCACAAAGCTCAAATTGGTATAAAAAACAGGTACTGGAAATGTTAAAAGGTTTTGCCTCCCTGATTCACTGCAATTTAAAAGTCAGTCTGAAAGTCTGCTCTTGCTCAGGAGAATTGTACAGCCCTGCTTCTAGGTCTTCCATCCCCACAGTCAGCTACAGCTTTATGCACAGTGTTTAATCCTTAAGCACAGAACTGTTGTTTTCAGAATCTGGGGTTTGTAAACCACATTACTACAGCTGCACTTCAGTTTAAGAGCAACAGGCTTTCTTTGCTGCATGGGGGCTTAAAATATTTTCAATAAAATACTGTCTCAGTCCTGCTCCCAGACTTCCCAGAATTACTCTAAATGAAGCAGTTCCTTACATACTCTTACAACTGAGCTTTGGATGGAGTGATGTGTTTTGATTTTTTTAATGCGTATACTCTTTAGTACAAAAAGAAATCATTCATTTACTTACCTTTAGGGCCTGTGGTAGGACTGTGGAAAAAGAAAGCCTACGGGAATATACAAGAATGGACAAGGTGTGATTCAGACCTTTCGAGAGCTGTGGTTCCATTTTCTGGCTGTTTTGGCAGAGGTAAGCTTTGTCATCTTGCTGCTATCCCAAAGTGGGATCTCTGTTGCTATTGCTAGTGATTTGAGATTGGCTGTTTGGAGGGCTAACCCACTCTCTGCTAAAATCTTAATTATGTTCAGCTTTCTGTACCTTATCATTACATACTTGTTTGTATCACTGAGGGGCCCTGTCTTTGCTCCAGAATTATAACTCTTGGGAATCCCCATGGCAGGCAATGGGCAATTCTAAAACTTCCAAAGGAGTTTTAGAAAAGGAGGGTATAATAAACTCGAGTAAACTTCTAGATTATTTAAGTTTGTGTGTTGTCTCAAGAAAGACTAAGTGAAGGCATACTGATCTGCAAGTCCTGTTTTCTGAATGAACATTACACAAAATGCAATCGTACTAAAAAGTCACTGTCTAGAGAACTCCAGCCAACGCTGGGATTATCAGTGGAGCATCACGACAAACAGTGGCACTCTGCCACTGCCCACTGCTAAAGCTGCAGGGCTCAGATAAATGAATGGATCTCAGGAGAATGACAGCTGGCTCACATAGTGCTAGCTAGAGCATGTTGAACAGTGCAAGCAAGGAGCAGTTGAGCTTGTAATTACCCTGACTTACAGTCCTATCACACGAAGCACTCCTAGTGACCTAAGAGCTGGTCTACTAAAGCATGCCCATCTGCAGAAATGCTGCATTGTGAGCTCAAGCTGTAGGTGGGAAAATGGAGCTACCTCATGTATGGTTATGTAGGACCCTTCTCCTTAAGAGTAGCTGTTGTTTTCTTTAGAAACAAGTTTTTTCCCCTCTGCCTCAACTATGTCTAAGGCTGGGCTTGCCTAAAGAGAATAAAGATCATGATTAATGGAAGACTGTGGATAAATGGGAGCTAAGTTAACCGGTTTCCCTTCTGTAATGCCAGATGATGTTGGTTAGCAACAATTTATCCTCTGAATCTCAGCCAGGAAAAATGAGGAGGCAGCTCATCTCTGTGACTGGTTTGATCTCCCACCACATCCATTGTTGACACAATGGAAAGAAATGGGGAGAGGGAAATGTAAATGTTCGCGTGTGTCAGACACACGCTGTAACCCTGAGGCATCAACTGTGAAACAACAGAGCAAAGAAAAAATAATTTTGTTCTTCACTTCCAGCTTCTCGACCTGTGCGAGACAATAAATTGGACAAATTAATCCCCTGTGTAACACACAGTGACTGCAGTTATAAAAGGTGGTTCCTTCTATTTCCATAACCAGAACTGGCAAGCCCACAGACTCCACGTAGGCAGCTTTGGTATTTCATGCTGTACATGTGTTATTTATGTGATTTTTTACCTCCGATACACAAAGCTTCATATCTAAGAGGGAAGAATAGGAGAAAACAAGGGACAATAGGAAAGATGGTCTCAATTGAAGGAGAAGAGGAAGGTGAAAAATAAAGCCATGTGCTTCTTTGCATGTTTCTTCATTGGAAGGCACCTCTCGGAATGATGATCAGCACTACTTTAAGAAGGGAGCTATCTGATGATTAGAAAGGTTTTTTTTGTTAGTCAGCTTGCAAAAAGAGCAACCTGCTTTACTTGTGGATTGCAGACTGATGACATTGGGGATAGGTGTAAGAAATGCATTCAGAAGTACGTTATTGGAATATAAAAACACATTAGCCTACAGCAACCATTTTCACAACAATTAAACAAGATGAACTTTAAGGATGTGCTATAACAGTAAAATCCTCCTTCAGATAAAACTGCTCTGGTTAAGTAGGGCCCAGTGATAAAATCCATCCTCATCTGAGATAGCATTCTGCCCTTTGAATGCTTGGGAGTTTGTGGAGTCCAGTTCTTTCCAGCTCCCTCGCTCATCTTGTGTGCTTGTTTTTGATAACTCACTTCTCTCTGAGCTTCTTTACTTTTGTTTGTAAGCTTACCAGGGCAAGAATTGACTCCTACCACATTATACAGTCCTGATTGTAGTTCTGGCTTCTAGAAACCACAGTAATACAGACTAACTGTCCCATGGCAAGAGCTCTTGGTGACTCTAAATGGTGTGTCGTGCATGTGAATCAAGATATAACATCTTTTTAAAAATCTCTCTTGCACAAGATGATATTCTGATCCATTATGTCTGGTGAAGAAATTGAATTAGAAATCTGTACTGCCCTTACTTTCCGCACAAATTCAGGAAGGGTGCCAGACTCCTAGACAATGGGGGAAAGAATTATTAAAGATGCCCTTCTTAGGTAAAGAAATAAAAATCCGAAGTAACATGCTAAAATTCCACTTCAAGTTCTGTTCTCCCCCCCTCCAGCATCCTCTGCAGTATTTTGAATTCTGCAGTGCATCTCTGATGTAATCAGAGCTCCTGCAAGGAGTCCTGATACTGCTCTGTGATGCAGACAATTCAAAGTTGTGCCTGGGTGATAACAAGCATGCAAGGAAGATGCGTAACTCCCCCCTAGACTCTTCTATCAATTCCAGTGCCTGGAACTGATCTCTGCTGCCTTTTACCATTTTGAATTTTAGCAAAAAAAAGTTTCAGTGCAGGGTGAATGTGAATACAGTGACTTGTCTGAAAGGATCCTGTAAGAAACGGCTTTGCAGTTTCCATGTTTTATAGTTTTCTTAGTTAAAATAGCCAGTGTTAAATGCAGCTCTCTTCTGACACCTGATTTCCATCCTGTATCGCCACTGGCAGGGTCCCCCATGCAATACCAAGTTGTACTCACACAGCTCTCTAGGTAGCAACAACAAATCTCAAACTTTAGCTCTGCTTGCAAAGTGAACCTCCAGCCAAATTGAAGTAAAACTTACAGGGGTCAATGTATAGCATAAACCAAAATCATTCTGAAAGAACACACAAACACAAAAAGCCAAACATATCTGCATGCTGCTCTCCTTGATCTGGTCAGTGTTATGCTTTAGGGCATCTTGTGACATCCTACAAACTGAATGATGACAAACGTTACCCGGTGGTTTGTTTTATATGGCTGAGCCGTATTCTGCTGGTAACATTCAGAAGTGAAATAACTTTGCTAGATAACTTGTATCCCCAGGAGAATGTTCGGACATACATTACAGGCAATAACTACGGTAGTTCGCTCACACTGAAATATATTTGTTAAGCAATTTTAGCAAGTCATATTGAAAACAGTCTTTTAAACATCTTGTCATAAAGTAAAGGATTTGGCATTTATTTGCATATAGCCGTATTTTGCTATTGAAATGAAGGTAGTCATGGAGCAGATATTTTACAAATGTTGTCTCTGCCCCCCCCCAAATCTTTTCAAACAAAAAAAAACTGCCAGAAATACAATGTTTATCAAGACCAGTTAACTTTACCTATTAGCTGCCACGACCGCGAGTCCCTAAGTAGCTCGGTAGCAAAGCCATCTCGAGTATTTCAAAGAGAACTCTGCAAGAGACCTTCAGATTAGCCCAGGACGAGGAAATCTCAGCCGGCAGCCTCCGCACCGCGCCGTGCCGCCACCGGGCTCGGCGGGAGCGAGCGGGAGCCGCGGCGGGGCTGGCGGAGCATCCCCAGCACAGCAGCCCGCAGGACGAGGCGGCTCCCGCAGCCGGCAGAAGGCGGGGAGCAGCCGGGAAGGGCCCCGCCGGGAGCCGAGCGCCTCCCGCTGCGGGGAGCGGAGGCAGCCCGCTCCTTCTGCCAGCCCTGCCGCAGGAGCCGACCTGTTGCTGCAACCCCTGCGGGGACCCTCACGACCCCCGGGGGGGAGCCCCGGAGCCGGGGGGGAGCCCACCGTGCCGGGCTGTGCCTCCCGGTGCCCGCAACCCCGGCGGAAAAGTTCCCCGCAAACTTGCCTGGTGCCGGGCGGCGGGGGGCGGCCCCGCGGCATGGGGGCGGCCGCAGCCCCGGGTGCCGCTGCCCAGCTCCCCGCTCCCCGGGCCGCAGCCGGCGAGGGTCCCGGTGCCGAGCGCTCCGCATGGCGCACCCGGAGGCTCCCCCCGCGCAAAAGCCGCGCAAAAGGCGCGCAGAGCCCGCCCCGCGGGGGCGCGCCCGAGCTGGCGGCGGGGCCGGGGCAGGAGGGGCTCGCCCGCACCTCCCGCTCTACGGAGCCGCTTCTCCGCGGGGCCAGGGGCTCGCCGGGGAAAGGGGGCAGCCCGCTGGGGTCGTGCCTGGCACCGGGGGGTGGCAGCGGCAGGGTGGAGGGCGGACAGATGGACGGACAGACGGATGGGTGGACGGACGGACGGGTGCTGCCCCGCTGTGACCCCCGGTGGGGTGCTGGAAGCAGGGTGCTGCCCACCGGTGGCACCCCTTAATGAACTTGTGGTGCTCTTCCCACTCGGTGCTGTGCGTGTCCCCGAGAAGTGTGCAAGGCTCGCACACACACACACACACACACACACACACACACACGGCCCCCCCTCCAGCGGGATGGCTCCAGGGAAGCCGAAATCCCGTGCAGGGGTCACCACACCGCGCCCCTCGCACAGCTCAGGGGAGCGCTCCCCGTGCCCGCTCTGCACGGGAATCTGCGGGACAGCCGGGGGGAGCTCCTCGGAGCGGGGATCGTCTCCGATTTTAAGCGGGGAATTAAATCTGGGTGGCGGGGTTAAGGAGCCGGCAGCATCCTCAGCTCTGCCACGGACTCGTTCGTGGGCAAACCACTCCCACCCCACGTGTGCTGGCTCCCGGGGGGCGCAGAGCTGCTGCGCTCCTGCTCCTCGGCTGGCCTTACCTGCCTGGGCAGGGGTCCTGGAGGCAGGGAAACTCCTGCGGGTGGACTCCGGCACCTCGGGCCGGGCTGGGGAAGGCACCTCGAGCCGCGTGGGACAGGGGCTGTCTCCTGTTCTGAGCATTATGCACTGGCACCAAGAGCAGAGGGGGGGTCTCATTTCAAGTGAGGTCCTTTGTTGCTATGGTAATACAAATTGAAAACCTATACTATAGTAATTTTAGCAAAATCTCTCTCTCTCTCTCTTTTTTTTTTTTTCTAAATTAAATTGGACTGTGCTTCAGAATTGTGTGGGCTTACTGAAATAGTCATGCTTGTATTCTTCAACCGGAGTTGTTAAACAGCACTTCTGGAGGGCTGTCATCGGCTGTGGCTGAGAGCAACTTGCTGCTTTTTTCCTGATATCCGATTTTTATTTGATTTTGGGAAATTCTGTGATAAAGTTTTCTTAGGATGGCTCTCAGCCTTTAACTCTAGAAGGGATGTAGCTGTTCTTACTGACCACAGTGAGATGTATGGAGAGTTTTTCCCTTTGTGTATTCTATAACAGTCCTGCTAATGAAAACCTGTATTTCAAAAGCCTTTATGGATGGTTAGTGTCAAAAAGGAAGGACACACAAATAGGATCTCCCAGGGAATTTTCCAGGATCATTTTTCGCTGGTATTTTCTGTGATAACTTGGGCGATGGAGTGGATTGTACTTTCATAACACTTGCAGTGATTCCAGTCACGGCGTACAAGACTGGGTTTTAAAATGACCCTGAGATATTGAAGACCCAGTCTAAATTCAGCATGATAAAATTCTAGCAGAAGAAGTATGAAGTACGCCACTTAGGAAGGAATATCACATGTCAAATGAGGACTGTCTCGTTAGGAGAAAATACTGCAGGAGGGAGCCTTGGGATTGTAGTGGGTCATGGACTGTGCAGTGCTGCAAAATAGTTGTGCTGTTCTGAGCTCCAGTAGCAGGAGGATCGTATGTAAGGCATTGGAGGGTGTTATTTCTGTTCTGTTTAGCAACAGGCAGGCTTGGCTGAAGCACGCTATCCAGTTTCAAGCGTTACACACACTTTTAAAGAAAGATGTGGGCAAACAAGACAGGAGAATAGCAACCAGAGCTGCAAGGGGCTTAGGAAATGTAAGCTATGAGGCGTGATGGAATTTGATTGTTTGATCTCTAAAAGAAAACACAATGTAAGGACATGGAACAGTCTTCGGATGTGTAAACACGTTTGTAAAGATGGCAGTAATCAGTTGTTCTGTGACCACCAATGGCAGGATAAAAAGCAACTTCCTGAAGTGCAATTAGGGAGATTACTTAAGATATCAGGGGGAAGGAAAAAAAAGGAGAGAAAAAACAAAACACCTGCTACTGTGAGAGCAGACGGAATCTCAGGAGGTTTAGAAAGAAGATTTAAAGGAGATTTTTTTTAAAAAAAAAAAAAAAGGTTGGATAAACATCTATCAGGGCTGGCTGTAGCATGAATGGCCATTCCTCAGAGCAGAGAAGATCTTGTTCCAGTGATCTCCCGAGACATTTACCAGCCCATGTTTCTAGGATTTCTGATTGTCAAACAAGCTACACCTATCTATTCAGGAGAGGCATAATAGCATGGCGTAGAAGAACTCATTACACATCCTGCATATGATTAATGCAGCACTTTTAAGTAAGTCATGCCAGACTATGCATCAGTATCTCTTTAAGATCTGGAGACTGCAGCAGGTAGTGAGTGGAGCTATCCATTCCAAGTAAGCGGTTTTCAAATCCACTTTTGAACAATAATGATTGAAAATTGTTACTGCTTGATTGCCAGTGCAAATTTAAGCGTCTTGGAACTCGCTTGGTACTTACTGTCAAAATCACCACTTCATTTTTGGATGCTGGCGGAGTCAGGTGAGGTCAAGAACTTCATTGAGAGCCTGACTTTTTGAAATGAGAAATGAAAGGCAGATGTGAGAGCACTAACTGCAGGCTATACTAAATCTGTTCTGGCAAATGGAGATCTGTACTCTTCAGGCATGCCTTGCCTCCATCTTTCATGAACATGGAGTTTATGTGAAAAACAAAAGTTGTACATGCCCTTGAAGATAACAAGAAGTGCGCTAGCAGTTCATCTGCAGTGATAAGCTGACTGCAGCACAAACTGGCTGAGGATTCCCCAAGTAAATCTACTACTTTCTGCTCCTTGAGGAATTAGCATTGCCACAGAGTAAAAAATTAATCCCACTTTCATTACTTTTTGCAGCTTACGGCTGCTTTTCCTCTGTTCCTTTGATTGTTGACATTGAAATCCCTTTCTGTCATTTCTCTGGCTTTTGCAGATAATTCCAGCATCATTCTGCAGTCAGGAGCAGTGCTGCCAGCAAAACAAAGTATTTCAACTTTACAGCACCTTTCACCTCTAACTTTCCAAACAAAGCAGGAGGGTAAATTAATTTCTTATAAAACAGAATGTAAATTCCTATGCAGCTGAAAGATGAGAATTTTCAAAATGAAGCTACAGAGCAAGGATTGTTCACAGAACTTACTCATTAGAAAATTTCAACTAATGGATACATTACAAAAATGCCATCTGTTTGAGGAAGACTCTCTAAGCAGAGATAGAAGCAAAAGTCGTTGAATAAACTATGGATGAAAAATTATTCACCTGCTTTTAGAAAACTTAATATTTTTGTCTTTTGAGGATTCTATGTAATATATATGCAAAATGTTAAGCTGAAGGTGGATAGCACAGACTGCTCTTGTACAGAGATTCAAAAAGGTCTGAAAAAAGAATGTATCAAAACCCACGATACATTTTGCTGTGTATCAGTGGTGTTCTCACACAGAACATGGGAATTCCTTCAAGACCAAGGAAATATATTCCTTCATTTCTGTTTATACCCAGATATATTTTTATCTTGATTTCTGCTATTGCACAAAGAAAGTGGTTATGTGACACCTGTGATTTTGGCAATGGGGAAAGACTTTGAAGGGCAGTGAGAAAGTGCAGCCACTCAGTCTTAGCACCATCCACAGCAAAGGAAGCAGCAAGTGTTTGCCAGTACAGCTCCGTCAGCCCTTCCAATGTGACAATCCTACTGGGAAAGAAGGGCTTTAAAATGACTGCAGATTAGGTAATGATCGTGGCCTGCCCTAAAATTCTTGAGCTGTGGGCACCCGTGGGACCACTTGGCCCAGGCTGCGCAGCAGATGAGCTGGTTTAAGGGGGTAGCCATTGCTTGGTGGAAAAGGTCCTCGAAATGAGCTGGGCATGGCAGTTTTCAGCAGTTCTGGAATGGATGTGGTGGTCCATGTGCTGAACACTACCCAGCACATGGCTAGTTACCATGTGCCTTGGTAACGAAGAAGTCCAGCAGCATCCTGGGATGTATTAACAGGAGCTTGGCCACTGATCAAGAGCAGTGATTGCTCCCTGCTAGATAACTTCTAGAATACTGCACCCAGTCTTGGGCCCACAGGATGGGATAAACATCCATAAACTGAACTGAGCTCAGCAGAGGGCCACCAAGATGGTCAGTGGCTGGAGCACATGTTCTGTTGAGAGGCTGAGGGAACTGGGCACTTGAAGAATAGCAGGTTTCAGGGATTCCTAATAGCTTCCAATATCAACAAGATTTTCAGAAAGCTGGAGGTGGGCTCTTCACTGTGGTGCATGGCAGGAGGACAACTGCCCTGGGGTTTCCAAGGCCAGCTTGGTTAAGACTTGAGGAACCAAGTCTGCTCTCATAGCTACCCTTGCGTTGAGCAGAAGGCTGGGCAAGAAGGCTGCCTGACATCTCTTTCAGCCTGAGTGTTTCCGTGTTTGGATGGTAATTGCTGTTGGAAACACTACTGCCATTGTCAGCTTCCCCTGTGAGTCCAAGGTGACCTTTGACATAAGCAGACCGCACACTGCTTGCAGATGGACCCAGTTCTCGTGTCAGTGCATGGCGAGACATTTCTTTGCTGATTTATGGCCTATGCAGGCATTTCTGTTGCTTGCTCTTCTCATGTCTTTTCTCATGAATAGCCCCATTACTCTTAATGCAGTGCTTCTGTAGCGCACCTTCCTGTGGGTAAAGCTTCAGAACACGTCTATGACTTTTATTACAAGTAACCCAGTTAAAACAGCAATTTGTCTTTTGCTGGAATTCACAGAGATGCTTAGGTTACAGAGTTGCAATAGCAGGGGACCAGACTCAACAGTCCAGGTTCCCGTGTTTCTGTGCTCCTCACATCTTGCAGTTCCTCCTGTCACTACAAGAAGCCTTCAGAAATCCACGTACTTTCTCCATGCCCTGGTTTAGGACATGTCCCCCCCCAGCCACACAGACATGCATTTGCATTGCAGTAGTGTTTATCTTTACTGTGCTTCCCCAGAAAGGTAAAGTGCTCTGCCAGCCAGAAGCAATTGGCTAAAAGTCTCAGCTTCACCATTCCAAGCATGTCTCCAAGCTCTCAGAGCAGTCCTCGTCGAGCACATACTGCAGGTAAGCCCTGTCTCCATTGTAGCAGTGTGTTTGTCTGGTTTGGGGGCCCTTTTCCAAGGAATGCTAATGATCTCCTCGCCTGCCTTGCTTGAGGTAAATGTGTCAATTTAATTACCTTTGCTGCTAAGTGAGATGCATTTGACCAAATGTGGTTACCCGCTTTAAAGTAGAGCACAAATAAACTACATCTGACTCAATGGGTGACTCAAGGCTCAACTCACTGCGAAAGGAATCTCAGGTAATCTGGCATCTGATGCCCACATTTGGACAGAGGAGTCTCACCTGGAATTACCTCCCTAAGGTCACAAAAGGTCTGTAGCATAGACAGGATTCAATTTAGACATCTTACTCTGGTCTTTAGTCATTCAGCCAGAGCCTCAGACATTCATGTTTGGAGAAAAGCTTTCCTTTAGCTTTATTCCTTTTGCAGCTTTTTTGTGAGTTTTGTGCTTGCGTTTGTGATTGCACATGGTCAGAGTCAGGCTTTTCTACTGTTCTCCTTCTGTTTGCTCTTGCTGAAAATGATTAGGGAGGACTCCTGCACGAGCTTCTGCACGGCTGTATCGCGTTATCGTGGCATTGAGGGAGAGAGGAGTAACACATACCTCCTCCATCTGCAGCTCCGTGGCTGTTATGTTTATGTTTGCAAGGTGGCCAATGTGACTAAAATTAATTTACAAACACTTGAAGTCTTACTCCGGTACCTCATGCTGCCAGCCTCCCCCATATCCCCACTGCAGATACGCTGAGGCTTGTTCTGAACACTCCTTTGGTGTACACGTGTGTGACTGCTACCTGTGGTCTACTCTGCTGGAAAATGGGAGTTTTAGAAGTAGGGAACATCGGTGGACACAAAAACAGAATCAGCACAGACTCTGACTCTATGAAGCAAACAGGAAATGAACAGGTCCTGAAAGTGGAAAACAGCAGGAGGTCAGGAGCACAGTTGTGCAGAAAACTCCTTTTAATTTAAACTGGGAATAAGATATGGATATACTTGAAGTCTCACAAGATTTTAGTTTGGTCTGTGCAGCAAATGTTCCTAAGTTTAGTGTGTCTCAGGGGCTTGGCTGTGCAGCACGCCACTCCACGTAGGTTGTGCCCACCCTTGGAAAATCCTATGACTTCATGAGTGAGCAGAGGAATCTCTGCATACATATATTTTGCATATTTTGCATAATCTCTGCATAATCTGAATGTGCAGTTAATATGCTAGTAAAGGGTAAACAGGAGCATCATTGCGTGCAGGTTGCTCTTGGCACTTTGAATCTGTTTTCAGGTTAGGCACACAACAGTAACCATGTGGCATGCCACTGCAGAGCCACATTAAAAAAATACCAAAACATTTGATAAAATGCATTATTTCAACACATCTAAATTATTATTTTATCTCCTGTACTAACAAAACCAGCAGAAGTGTTTACAGGAGAGGAAGGTTCTTTGGCTGCAGTGCGTTTCAGGAGGCTGCTGTATAGAAGTTATCAGGGCAGCGTATTATTTATCACGGCTCTGGCAGGCTTCCAAAAACATGTCACGTTTTTTTTTCAGATTGCTGAACCGAAAGAGCCTTGCAAGGATCTGAGAAATGCCTTTCCAAGCGTGTGTTTAGGCATCAGTATTGTTCAGCTTTATGAGAAAGGGTAGATAACACTCCTGAACACCTTGTTACTGCATCTGCCTCAGATTAGTCACAGAAATCGTCTTTCGTGGCCTCTGTTCAGGCAACGAGAAGATGTGGGTGTATTCATATAGTATGTGGGTCTAGGGATGTGTCTTTGGACCTTACTGATGTAAATATGAATTCTAGTATGCAATTCCCTGTGAAAATTGCCAGAGCTTTGTAGACCTGGCAGTCTTAGATGCCAGCTTAGTAAGTCTGGGTCCCAGCTGGCCTTGTTCTTGCTTTGCGTCCTCTGGGGAGGAGCACAGAGCTCCCTGCTGGGGCTCTCCTCTTCCCCTTTGCTGGAACAGACTCAGTGCATCCAGCTTCCCTAGGCTCCCGCAGTAGCACACAACCCCTATTTTCCATCATCCCACCCATCTGATGGCAGTTCACTCCTCATGGACAAGGCACAGCAGGAGCACAAGCACTGCCTTGGCAACAAGTGGAGCAAGTGGGCAAGAAGGAGCACAGCAGTGTGTGCTCCCTGCCTTCATCACTTCTTCACCCATGAAGGTTTGGTCTGAGAGTAGGCTCTGAAGGGGGCACAAGAATGGCCAGGACAACACATGGCATCTTCTCCAGAAAACAGCGTCTCTTCGTGCTGCCAGCTCCCCTCTTCACTGAATGAACTCACAGCTCAACATCCATATTCTTATCCTTTATTTCTCTAGGACTAGTTTCTTGGGTTTAGTTCATGGTAAAATTCCAGGGTGTTGGAGTCCAAGCTCTCTGCAGGGAGACTGGAGAAATCTGGAGTCAGCCATTCCCTCCTTCCAGCGCATTTCCATTTGAATGGGAGCCTTTCAAATTAATGACTTCTTACTGTCAGCCCTTTTGAGATTCATTCTGTCATGGACAAGAAAAGAAAAATAGAGAGGCCAAATGGCCCCGCTTTCAAAACAGAATCTGTGGTATGAAACACTTAACAGGGAGAGAGTCCCTAATGCCAAACTAAATTTACAAGTTGTTCCCTGATGATAGATTCCACAAACTGTCAAAATGTCACTGGAAGTTGCCAGGCACACAATTTTTGGACATTCACTTCTGTTCAAAGATATATTTAAGAAGACAAGATGGGTTTCCATTACATTTGCTTTTCTAGCTCAATCAATTTTTCATGCTTCTGACACATTAAGCAAAATTGAAATAATTATCTTAGTCATAATACTTTGGTTTGTACAATAACAAATTTGGTGATGCAGTTTTCAAAAACGATTTTGACAATATAAAAGACAATTTTTATTAGGCAAAAACATCCTGCATGACTGCTGCATTTGCTGTTACAAAACCATGGGTGTATGCCGTACAATGGCATTTCTGCAGGTAAACACAACACTTTAAAAAGTCCCAATCCCTGCCTTCTTCATCCAGACAGACCTCATTCTTCGAGGTTTGACCGAGTAAAGAGTAAAGGAGAACCTGAGGAGTTTGTGTGGTTTGAGTCCCCAGGTAAGTGCTGCCCTTGTTCTGCACAGCGCGGCGCTAAGTTGGTGCTTCCTCTGCTCACTCAGCACTGTGGTTGCACATGGAACTGCGCACGAAGGCAGTGGCCAGGACACCAGGAGACAGGGCACAGTGCTTCTGTTCCTGTCTTAGCTCTGGGGCACCGGAGGAATTGTGTTACAGCTTGTGCTTATTTTCCCTCAGGAGATTTGTCTCTTGTGTCTGTGAGGGCAGAATATTTTCAATAGTAAAAAAAATGCACATGTTCACCACTGGAAATCTTCCCTTTAGGAAGGGAACCATCTGGAGAATATGCTGTAAAATAGGCCCTGAATGAGCTCCCAGACTCAGTGGGACTTGGAGATAATTCTGTAGGTAGCAGAGCTGTTAATGTAGTTATAGTCCCAAGTAATAGTGAGACCAGCTGACTGGCCATTTGCACAGGAATTTTCCATCTCTGCATGCACAATGGGCAACTTTGTGCTCAGCTGAAACACCCAGTACACAAACATGTAATGTGTTTATTTGTTGCATGCTGTGGTGAAAACAAGATCCTTGCCATTCATTTGGTTGGCTGTGAGCAGCATCTTTCTTGCTGTTTCTCTGCATCTGTACTCTGCTTGGAAAATACAGCAGCGTGCGAATGAATGTTTCATTGCATGTCTGAAGTTGTGTCGTGCACTTTTAATTAAAAAACTTTATGAGTGGTTGAAGCCCTGTAGAAAAGCAGTCAATTGCCAAACATTTGACAGTGGTAAACAATGGCTCTGGGTGGGTAATTGCGGGCTGCTCCTATAAATGGTGCTTTTGACCATCCACCAGGATTCTGCTTCCTGGCTCGGCGCAGTTCCCCATCTCTAATGAAAATTTAAAGCAGTCCTTTAAGCTCAGAGCCAGACTCTGATATTCTTGTCCTCTGTGAGCAGTGCCTTATTTCCCAAGGAGCTTGGAAGGAAGGAATGACCTCCAGCGTGGTGGGAACAGGGGGATTTCTGCCTTCCTGCCCCACAGCTGCTGCAAAACAGCAGTGTATGTGGGCAGAGTGCCCCGTGCTCTCCAAAGGATGTGTCCTCCTGCCCCTTGCAGGCTGTCTGTGAGTGACACAGCTGGTCAGCACCAGGGAAGCCTCAAATGACAGCATGTTCATATAAAAATATTTGTAAAACATCTGGTAGCTTACCTGACATTTAACCTTAGAGCTAGACCCCCCACTACAAGTAGTGAATAGCCCCTTGGTAATCCCTTTTTCTGGTACTAATTGCATTTTACTAATGACATTTTACCTGTAAGTAGCCCTAAAACAAATACTTGTGATCCTGCTTCCAAAACTTTTCCCGTGGGTTGCTGCATTACTTGGAAAAGTCTCAGCCCCGTAGTCCTGTTGCCCTTTTAAATTAATAAACAAGTCTCCCATATAGTTTCATGGCTGTGTGACAAACCATAACATCTCTCTTACTAAATTCCGATTATGACTTTATCTCATTATGATTCAACAGCTGCTAAAATTATTAACACTTAAAAAATGAAAATAGTGGAGAGTCCAGAGAGCCCAGGCCAGGTACCTCCAGGAGAGGTTTGGTTTTCCTGGTTTTCCTAGCATGTGAAAGTATCAATGGCAGTGGATAGATAATTCAAAGTTAAAACAATATGTAATCCTTATAATTCAAAAATGGACCCTCATATACAAGAAGCAAGACATGCATAATGTAGTTATTGTACCTAATTATTGTTCAGCTGTACGTCTTGCTTGGAGCAAAATTGCCGCAAAATGTAGACCAGCTTTCTGGTTAATAAGATTCTTTCCCTTCTTATTAAGTTTATGAAATGTTGCTCTAAAAATAATTCTGTAGAAATCAGAAGAATAAAATCAGGTTCTTCATTGGTGGCTTACTATGCATTAGTCATTCACTTTTACTGAACTTCTGAATCTCATGTATTTATCTAAAAATAAATATTATTTCTTGACATTTCCTGTTTGGATGTAATTGTGCCTGGCGTTAGCTTGCTACTAGGAACCCTTCTAGGCAACAACAGACTTGAGTTGCATGCTTTTGGAGTTCGATCATGGCACATTTTGGCTTGTTTTTCCCCTTGAAATTCAAGTCAAAATTCCTTTGGTTTCAATGAAACTGGCACAGGGTCGCAGGTGTAGCTGGAGCAAGACCTTGCACAGACTTTGAGGCTTTTTTGTACCTCTTGCTCTTTAAATATTGTAGCTGTCGTAGGTTTTGCTGCTGTCTTTTAGCACAGTGTGGCAGAATGGACGCTAAGATTATCATACTTCTTTCTTATTTGATGTGTATTTTGGCTTATGTTTTAAGCATCTTGTGGTTTAATTAACACTCGTAATTCTGTTTGTCCTCATACAGTGAGGATTGGATCCACTGCTGAGGCTCCTAGAGGCTGCCACGATACAAATAATAAAGAGTATTTTTCCAGCGTGAGCCAAAAAATCTGTCCTTTTTGCCATTTCTGTGTTTAATCTGGCAAAGAAAAGGACTTGGGGTGTGTGTGCACTGATCAGCTAAGTTCTCTGGGCTGCTGGGAATTGAAGAACAATGTCAGCATTTGTTATTTCTCTCATAAAATAGTGAAAATGGTACTGTCGTGACAAATCTGTTGAAATAACTCACAAATGGATAGTTCCTCTGTAGGAAGAAATATTTTAAGGCCACTCTACTCCCCTGTATCTGCAGGCATTCTAGGACTACACAACAAAATGATTTATTTTATTATTTTTTTTTACAATTATACGATAAATCTCCCCACTTTTCAGTCTCTATATAATCCTCACCATGCTGCCAAAATAACAATGCCTGATTGTGTTGCTAATCAAATCTCAGTTTAGCAGCTAGTACCTCGATAAGATGTTAATGAGTTCTTGGCAGTTTCTCTTCTTCTGTCAGACAACTAGGTAAATCTACAATGTACTAATTTAATTGGAAAATGGGCACTCAAGCATCAGCACAGTGCGTGCTGGAGAGATACCATCTACTCTGTTTCAGTAAGTGACTTAACTGTCCACTCGTGGAAAGCGTTTAGTGCCCAGGAGGTGTAAACCAGCGATAATTGCAGTGTGGGCTTTGCAGAAATGCTGTGCTGGAGATCTTCTGGAGCAACTTCTAGTGCAGGGTATATAAAGTTACTGAAAGAACTAGCTCTGTCAGATATTTTAATGGATATATTAAAGTGTGTTTTGTACTGAATTCTTTTTACATTTAGTTTGCAATCTCATTTTTCTTCGTTTATGCCTTTACAGCCGTACGTACCTTAGAAATTTGGGCTAGTTGTGTTAGCATTGTCTGATCTCTCGTTACACCAGTACAGCCGTATCTAGGAGAGAAAAGAAAGAAATTAGATCAGTATAAACATTTCCTCAGCAGCTGTGTCCCCACTAAAGGTTGTGCTGGTATTTCTGTAATGATTTCATGAACTAACTTAGTTATAGCAGTATGAGCAGCATGTGCAGAGCATTATTGTTCCTAGAGCAGCCGCCTTTTGAAGTACAGTGGGGGTGAGACCTTGAAGCTGATTGTCTCCAGTAAAGGAGATGTTTAGGTTCATTTTCTCTCTTCTTTGTCGTTCTGTTAGACTCATCTGCCAAAACAAGCACAAGAAGAGAGTTATAGACTGCTCGTGGCTCTCTGAACACCAAAAGCTGACGGACTGGCTGGGTCTAATGCTCTTCAAGGGTCTGGTATAAATCCCATTAGCCATGTTTATATGAAGACTAGCGCTTTTAAGGCAGTATTAGGGTTATAATGTGTGTGCTATAACCCTTTATGGAGTGGAGCTGTACTAAGAGGCCAAAGGGAGCAAGTCGTGTTTGCAGCTATGGGGCTTGATACGCTTCAGAATGGCTAGGTGGACACCGTGTCTGGCCAGTGAGCGATTGATTTAATTAATAAATCATCAGTTTTCAAGTGCTGTCTGCTGTGGGATGCCACGACATCCCGAGACTTCCCATTTGTTTAACAAATAGAAATCCCCATCTCCTGCAAAATGTGCTGCTGCCCTGGGAACACAGAACGGGGCTTTGTCTGCTCGGCTGCCAGCTCGCTGAAGCCTTCACTGACAACTTGTTGAGCGGTTCGGCGGATAACACAGCCTCTCCTGGGAGCCCCGCGGAACACGATTGTTCTGCTTCCAGGGAGCAGCTAGGCTTATCTGAATGGAGATGCTGATATGCTGCCCAAGAGCTGGGTTTATAGATCTAATTGAAGTGCTGTAATTGTACAGCTGACACATGCTTGTTGTTGTGGGTTTCTGGTTTGGTAGAAGGAGGTTAGCAATATACTGATTTTACTTTTAATTACAGAAATAGCAGTTGGACTTTTCCTCTCTAGCTGAGAGTAACACTACTTAGTCAGTGACCTGGAGACACATCCAATTATCTCTTCTCTGAAAGCCATCATATAATGATTTGTCAAAAACTTCCTTTGTAAACTTCCTTATATGATGCTGTGCTGTGGGCAGGAGTCATTATTTGCTGCAGGCAGAGTATGGGGCCATTCTGAATATACAGATAGCTTTTCTAGTTCCTGGAAACCTCCTGTGTCTCCTGCTGTGAGCAGGAATTATTCCTTACGTGCTGATGTGATGCTTTAAATGTACGTAGAGTTGCAGCTCTAATGTGTTATGGAGGGCTGGGACCTGTTCAATTCACTCTGTAACAGGAGAATTCCTTCCTTGTTCTTCCCATATCCACCCATATTCACCTGCTCTGTTGCCCCCAGCCTTGTGGTGCATCCTCCTGTGCTGCAAGGCTTTAGCATCACTTGTACTATGGATGCTAATTCTTGCTACTTTGGGCAGGAAAATCTTTTGAGAGGTGTTCCATGCTGCCCAGATAGTTCCAGCTCCTCGATGATACTCTAGAGCAAGGTCTGTTGTGTTCCTTGAGAGTCCTCATATGGTAAATTTCTCACTGCTCTCCTACAGCCTAACTTACTAGTGTGCTGCTATGTGCGTAGATCACTGCATGTTTAATCCTTTCCTAAAACCACTTAAATCCTCTCCAGTACGTAATGCCCATTTTGAGAGAGACTGATTACATCAGCCCCAGTTATCTGCACCACTCCTGAATATAGATTTTTTTTTCTAATTTTTCACATAATAAATTACAGAAATCAAGGCTAATTCTTGAGCCATAGTGCACTTTAAGGTTCCAGCAGGAGCACTTTGTTTGTACCATTTTCAGTCCTTTTTTACTGTACTGTGTACCTAAAATTTGGCAGGTATAAATTAAACCTCTAGAATGACTACAGTTACTCCTTGCCATGACTCAGAACAGTCTGTCCAAAGTTTTCCATCAAACTGAAATTATAATCCATTATGACAAAGGTGGCAGGATGCCAAAAGGATAATATATTGAGTAAGAGGGAGAAATGAAGCACCGCACAGTGTTTGGAGCAGTGCTTCGCAAATTGGTGCCTAAGCATCTTGTGGCGTCTCTCCCGTCCTGCTGTCTGAGGAGAGGAGTGAGCAATGCACAGTCTCCATGGTCCTTAGCACTATGTGATTCCAAATCCTGAGTACTTCTAAAGAAAAGATGTGTTTGTCCCGAGCCAAACTTCCCTGAATCTTGCATCCTCTCTTGAACTTCTGCGTCTCTGGGTCTGGCACGGAATGAACAGAAAGGTCATGCCCGTCCCGGTCACCGGCTGTAATCACAAGAGCTGCTCTGGAAGGATGTGATTTGTGGCAGAAAGAGCAACAACTGTGCTGTACAACCTCTTGAGGACCAAATTCTGCAAAATGTAGTCTGTGCACTCAAGTCTAAATGAAGTGAGTTAGAAAGCACACTTGAAGGAATGAATGTTGGACCCGATTCTCCCAAAATTCAGTATGTCCGGGGTTAGTCTGGACTAACTGGCCCATTATTTTTATTTTTTCTTATCCCTGTAACACTTTCTGATTAAGTAGAAGAATAATCACAACATTATTTTCATTTCAGTTGTTCTTAATCCAATACTTTCCTGACTAAATGTTTTGTAGCATGAAGGATTCACTCAGGAATGAATTTGGCTCACATATGACAGTTTGTGTCTGGTATGATAGTAGCTATCTAAAGAGAAAAATGTAAATTTACCTACTGAAGGAAAGGAAAGAAGGGAAATATTTATTGACAGTAGTGCTACTATAGAGACCAGGAACATTTTCAAATAGCAATAATAAAAATATCCGTGTGCTAAATTATCTCTGCTTGGTTCTGTCATTGTTAGTCTTGTTACCATCACTACCTGCTGCACTGGTTTGGAACAACAGCACCACCAGAATTTCTTTAGACATCTGTACTTACAAAAAAACTCTAGATTTGTGGAACTGGATGTTTTCATTTTACTTTGACAATGATGTTTCAGCCTGTAGAAAATAGCTTTTCCGTCTCTTCTCCAGACTCAAATTAAAAGAATAATTTATCACAGAAAAGTATAAAAATGAGCTAAAGCAAAATGAAAGTAACATTTATTTTTCTCTACATAAAAATATCCCAGGAGTTTAAAGCAAAACATGCAAATGAAGAAGGCTGATTTAGCTGCTACTACAGATTACACACATTCTGTGCAATCTTTGTTTATTTAGCCGTGCACAAGGTAAACTAAAATAAAACAAATATGGTTCAGATTTTTAAGTAGGTTTCCAGATTTTTTTCTGTGAATTGTTTTATCTTATTGATCAAGGGTGTTAACACTGCTAAGTCTAAAGCAAGGAAACTGCAATGTCCTGCACTGGATCTCTGTATTTATGCAGAAGGCAAATCAGAGATACCCACTGTAGTGAATGGAGCATTTACATTTGTGCCCGATGACTGAAAATACCTCATTCAGTATCTCGGATCAGAGAGATCTGAGAAAAATCCCAGAAACATCAGTATCCATCTCCAAGGCATGCTGTTCGTGCCATGCTCATTCCTCTGGGACTTCCCTGACCTTCCACAGCCTCTGTGAACAGGAGCAGACGGCCACCAGAAGCGACAGGGCTGGGGCTGCTTTTTCTGTTGGTTGGGAACTGTTCCTCCTCCTTTCTGCCATAACGAGGTAGTTGTGAGCCAGGATTTCAGCCCATCATAAAACCTTTCCCCCCCGAAAATAGGATTGCAAAAATGCAAATGCATCAGCACTGCCAAATCTCGTGCCTCGATACCTGTGCGTGCACCCACTGAGATGCGCGTAGGTGCAACGAGTGGCCACTGAACCGGCAGGGTGACTCAGGGGGTTCACTAAGACACACGCTGGAGTCAGTGGAAGATCAAAGCTCTTAATTGTAGGCACGTGGTGCAACTGTAAAGGTACTTTCAGCAGGCACGTGCAAATTGCCTTTTAGATGAAGGGTTTGTCACGGGTATATGTATCTTGCTCAGTCACCTGCACCATGAGGAAGAGTGATGGCAAATAGAAGAACATTTGTGTCTATTCTTCTCTACATGCATAGGTTAAAAAAAAAGGCTCTTTAGGTGTTATTGCCCATGTATAACTACCCGTACCAGCTCAGGCTCATGTTCTTGAACATTTTGCATATAGATGTAGTTTTGTGAGACTGCTGAAGATTTGGTTGTAGGGCAATAAACATTGTTCTTTATCATCCTTGTATGACATAGCAAAAATTATTTAGGCTCATATTTAGTCATCACACACTGGTTTTGCTCAGTAAAACACACCATTTAACAAATCCTGTTTGACCATGTGGCTAAGTAATAGCGACAGAAGGATTTTTATGTGCTATATTCACATCTCACCTGAGATGGAAATACAGAGTGAGTATTTCTGGTGCCCCTGATGTAGGTACAACTTCAAAGGGTGCAGGTGAATGCCAGGGAGAGCTCCCAGTTCCCAATATTTGTGCTGAACTGGTATCAAATGTCAGAAGCAAATTTCTTCATCCTCTTTCTTTCCTTTTTGTTTGAGAAGGCGTGTAAAAAAATGAAAGACCTCGTGTAACTGTGCCACTAAAGGTCCTTTATGTATTGGAGACGGATGTGTCCAGAAACGCTGCTGTGTTAAGCTGCTTGCGCTCCCAGTAGTTTCTACAGCTATATGCAATCAGGGAGCTGTTAGCTTTTGAAATGATCTGGAAAGGATTAATAATGAATCTATAACTGGAATAATGAAAGCCTTCAAGTGTTCCCCAGGGAAGAGAATGTGCTTAACATTTTAATTCTATACCATGTGGTCCTGGAGGCAGTGGGGCATTTCCACATCGGGAATCGGGTGCAGGTGCTACCCACTGGAGTGGTTTGCATGTCTGATGTACTGATAAAAATAATGCTAAAAATCTTTATGGGCACTTGTGAATTATTAAACAGCCTAAGACTATAATTTTAGATAAATTATTGATTTATTCTGAGTTCAAAAGCTGTGTTTAGCGATTGCATATTCTCACAAGTGATATGCTCAGAGGGACACCGAAAATTGAGGATGGTTTATCTGGTTATCCATGTACATCTGCAAACGCTGTAAAATCGGTTAGCTGCAAGTCAAAACACCAGCCAGAACTTCACAGCAGTCAAAACACCAGTGAGGAGCCCACAGCCTCCTCCAGCACGCCAAGCACTGCCTTGCGTGGCTGCGCCGCGCACAGGAGGCAGGAGAGGCAGGGCAGGATGCTGCGAGGCTGAGCACAAGCGCTCCACAGGAGCCCTTCCTCAAAGCAGCGGAGCCAGCAGCCTGTTCTTCAGCTCCCTAGGGTGCCCGCCTGCTACGATTTGGCCCTCTTTTGAGTACTGGAATTTCTGACATTTCAGTGCTCCCAGATGCTGTTCAGAGATTTCGCCTAGAAAGTGTGCTGCACACTGAGTCATCCACAGCCACACTCGCCCTCCCTGGGTTTCTCTTGGAGCTTGCTCCGCCCTGTGCAGTTCTCACCAAGCCTCTCTCTCTATCACTGATGAGGCCTGATGACTTTTATCAGATCATCGTGGTCTTTTTTGCATGTCACACTTGTTTTTCCAACTTCTCCTGAAATGTATGTGTGCTATTTTACTTGCTTTGATCAATACGTCAATATGAAATCAAGAGGGATGACGTGCTGTATTTTGGCCAACATAACAACTAAGATTAGTTTGTCAACGCTTTTGAAAGAGGCATTCGGAGAATAGAACAACAGTACAACAACAAGTCAGTTTTCCCCTTACCATTAGGGTAGTTACTTGTGTATAATTTTGTATGGAATGTAATTGGTAAGTATCTTAGAAAACTATAGCACTTGCATATCTGCATCTTTCAGTGCCTAAATTCCCCCAAAATACCTTCTGTATGGCACAAATTCACTTTTGAAATTGAATTTACACTTCTGCACATTCTGTTTAGGAACTTCACCTCTCGGGTGGCTGGCAAACTGGAATTGAAAGCATTGGTTGCTTTGGTATTCCTCCTACTAATGAAAATGCACAGGAGATGCTTCAATGTTCAGATCTTTTACTTCATCAGTGCATGAGGTTATATTAATGTTGGAAAACCCAGACACACAAAAAAATAAACCTAGGATTGGGAATATGCCACTATGTTTGATCTGTACTAAAATAAGTAATTTGCAGGTTTTCCCAGTTCTTTTCAACCTTATTCTTTTTGTAGCTTTTAATTTATAAGAAAAGCTCAGCAAAGAAAGGATAAACCAATTATTCAAGTTTATTAAATAAAACCAGTTAATTATATTTTCTTATTATCCTCTTATATTTGTAAATTGAAGTCATTCAGTCTGGTAGTAGTAGCAAGCAAACTCGATGTTCCTCTGCTTTTGGGGAATACCGTTGTTTCTGTCAGGGATGAAAATATTTTATTTATGCTTCGCTGTACTATTTGGCTGGTTTATGGACCTGCAAACCTCGCAGGAGAGTAAAAGCTCCTTGAGATCTCCCTGAGAACTGCCATGCAGTTTCAATGTTGGCATTAGCTGGGGGAGGTGTAAAACGCACGTGATGCCAGTCCGCTCCCCGCTGACTGTTTCTGTAGAAGCAGCCTGAGCTATTTGTTATTTCAGGGAGAACCAGCAATAAATTAACTGAAGAAACTTCTTTATTACAACTACAATAGGGCACCAATAATAGCACCTACTCCCCCTGCCCCCTGTTTTTTGGAAGGCACTTGCAGGATTTGCTCAGCTTTGCTCTGCACACGGAGATAATCTGCTAGTCCAAAGCACACAAGGCGAAGAAATATCTTCCCCTGTGCCTGTTGTTCTGGTGATATTGCTTATCCGCTGCCCACACCTGGGCTTGGGCAGATGAATCAAGATGGATTTTGTCTCCTTCTCAGGGCGGATGCTGGGATTAATAGCAGGGCCCAGCTCTGGGACAGAGGTTCACCAGAGCAATTCCTGCAGGAGGCACACAGGCTAGCATGTACTGTGAGCTCAGACTGCTTGCTGGAGCCTCAGATCCCAGAACTTGGTTTTACAGCTATTAAATCACCAGAAGCAAACAGATCCTTTTTAAAAGCACAGAAGTTTCTACTCCAGATCAGGCTAAGGTATCAAGCCCTGTCCTGCCTCCAGCAGGTGGACGTGCAGGGTTCCCAGTTGTCATCACTTGAGCACCCCTTTGGAGTCCCGGCGTTTGGCTGACTGTGGCCAGCCCTGTCTGACCTGGATTTCCCCTGCCCGGAGGGCAGAATGATGGAAATGCACATTAGGTGTTATTTATCACTGCAGGAAGACGAGGACACACAGATAAAGCTGTGCCAGGACATGGTAGATGCTCATGTTCTGTGAAACACACCACAGTGCATTTTGCTTTCCAGGCTGTCTGGTCTGTGTCCCCAAAACGCACTGCTCTTCGTTACCTCCAGCACAGAGGGGATGTTCCTTTGTTTTTTCCAGGGAAAGTTAATGCCAGGTACACCCTTCTGCTTCCTGAGGTTTCTTCCAAGTGTTTGCCTATTGCCTCCAGCACACAGGAAGATAAGCACCAAGATAGCACGGAAAGCACGTTTTCTCCTGCTGCCTCTCACTGGGCCACATGCAGGGATCTGCTGTTGCGGCAGGGATAAGTTCAGGAATGATAAATTCAGCTCCAAGCACTGACATTCAGTCCCTGGACAAGCTCCTACATGAGTCTGATATATTTAAGAAAAAGTAAAGCTGAAAGGAAAGGAAAAAAACAGATGCATAAAATGTGAAATGAATCAGGAAGCTGATGAAGCAAGCATGTCAGGACGACATTAAGCCATAACTGATGGAGCAAATTAGTGCGGTTTTGGAAAGCATGCTTAAATAGCCTGGAAGGAATAACCAAGCAGGATACAATTAATATGAGTAGAATTATTTTCTCAATTGTCCTTAAACTTCTGGCTATATGGACCAGAACCCCACAGCTCATTGCCTGTTCCTATTGCATTTTGGGAGCAATTGCTTTCTCCCCGGAGGTTTCCCTTTGGTGTGTTTGTTAGTGTGCATGGATCTGACTGTATAACTTGTAGCATGAGTTAAAAATTTACTTCAATGAGATTATTGCACAGTGCAATCTAAAGTAATGTACATATAAATGAAATTAGTTCCTTTGAACCCACTGAAAGGTCCCTGTTATGCAGTTGTTCTGCCCTGTGATAACAAGTGGAATCAAAATATTTGGACATAACCATCGTTTCCTTTCAGTCTTTGTTTCTGTAACAAACCAGCTCCACTCCTGGGCTCGCAGGGGTTACTGCAGCGTGGATCTCGCTCAGTGCCAAAGGAGGCATCTGGCTGCAGGTCCCAGGCTGCTCATCAGCCCCGCTAAACCCCTGTCGATAGCGCTTCATGCACATCGGGTTCAACGCTCAGCTCTGCTTTCTATAAATGTTCCCTGTCTTTTGACCTGTGACAGAGGGAGCAAAGTTAAGTATAGGGTAATTCCTTCCCTCCATAAATAGGCATACATGGAAAAATTTGGATGCTTTATTGTCTCGTTATAGCTTGTGCTTTCTCTGGTTTACACTTGTTTCTTGGCATGTTTTATAGCAGTGTCTGGAAAATCAATTTTTCTTCTGCAAGCTACAAAGCAGTACATGTGTTCTTAAACAAAATCCTGTCATTCTGACCAACATCTTTAGTTTTGCTTCCTTGGTGTTGTCATGAAACCTACTTCAGCCCCATCCATTTGCTCTTTCATTTCAGTGTTGCTTTTAGAGATCACACTTAGTTTAAGAATGCTGTCAAATAACAGATTATACGAAAGCTTTGCGCGTATATTTAGTGTTTTTCAAAAAGGGACTGTTATATTTTAATTACACTTTCTAAGTTGTAAAACTTTGCTGGTTTCTTTCTTCTAACCTCCTTGTTTATTATATGTCTTCTTCTAGAAAGATACATAGGTCGGTGTTGAGGCTCACTGTTTAAACGCCTCTCAAATGTGCATTTGTGGCAGGAGAAATGCTGAAGATGCTATGCGCCTGCTTTCATGGGTTGCCAGCCCCGTTGCAGTCCCGTGTTCCCACAGCAGCTGGGTATCGCAGTCCATCTTAGAGATGATCCAGGGAAGTCCAGCAGTCTCGGCAGTTGTCTCCATTAGTGGTGGATGTCAATGTGGATTGCCTGGGGGAATAGGGGATTAGTTCTACATTGGTTATTATAGTCTCCTAATTGGCATGATCCTGCATTGCTTTGAAGTCCAAACTCCCACAGGTCTCATCAGAGCTGTGGAGTCAGAAAGAGAAGAAAAGCTGCGGGTCAGTGAGCCTGGCTGCATTTCACTCGAAGGTTACGTCTGTCTGCTTCACACAAATTGATGGCTCTTGCTAGGCACCAAGGCAGCAGTGACTAATGCCCCTTATATGAGGCTGCTGAAATACTCTTTCTGAAGCTTGCCTTCATCAATCTAGATAAAGAGACTTGCAAAGGCAGAGCCTGTGGTCTGATGTCCAGCAAGAAATGGAGCCCTGCTGTGCTCCCCATGCAAAACCGATACACAGCTCAGCACCACGCCAATAAAGGGCAAGCAGCTTTGTGTGAACACCAGGATGTGGACGATGGCACCAAGCTTCATCCAGTGCTCATCATCACACTTTCTGCCTCAAGGAAGAAATTTCAGGAGAGGCTGTTGACAAACAGAAGAGGAAACCTGCATCGCGTTGTGGAAGGCTGGGGGATCTTTGCAAGGCAGAAGAGAGCAGGTTCTCCTTTTCTGCAGCAGGAGAGCCCTTTTCTGGGCTCTGTGATGTAGGACAGTTTGGTCCCCACTGCTGGGTGGAGGCTGTCATTTTAGGGTCAATTAATCAGGCCTTGTGTAGGCAGAGCATATGCTTGACTATATCTGGTGGAACAGAATTTAATTACTGCACCAAGAGTTTCGTTTTTTTTTTAACATTGAAATTAACATCGCCATTCTCATTTGAAATCAACTGATCTGTTGAATTAATTTCTTGTTTATGGTATTTGTCTTGTAAATGAAGCCTTGATCTTTTATGCTAATGAATTGACATACCACAAAGCCTCGAAGAAGTGGGATAATGAAAGATGCTGTCAGATGATGATGTTAATGGTTAGGGTTAAGGGGAGCTTCTGCCAGTACCCGCTAAGGTGCAGAGGCTCTCCCTGCATTTCTGGTAATGCCAAAAATACAACTGGGCATTTGAAAGGGCTTCTCTGCACTGAGAACATGGGGTGACACCAGAAGAGCTTGAGCTGAAAGCTCCCAATGCTCAGGGTGGCACAAGAAGCATACAGACCGTGCTGTGCCCACTTGGTCATGCAGTGCAGGAAAGGAAACTGCACAGTAGCGGCAGTGGGAGCACAGTCATCACCTCTCAGCACCTGCACACACAGAGATCTGCCCCGGGCTTGAATCTGCCATCAGGGTGTGAATGGATGAACAGTGGAGATGTAGAAGTAAGAGAAAAGAACTCCTCTTGTACCTCATGACAGCGTTGTTGTAACTCTTCAGCAGTGTTGGGAGACGGGATTGGGAAAACAAAGGGAAATTACTTGAAATGTTTTACACCTCATGTGCACATTGTTAAAGTGCAACCTAAAGGGAAACAGGCCCTGTATACCTTGATTTGAAGAGGGAACAACGATACAATGATTTGGGATGCAGCAGTGTTAGGAGATGCTGAAAAGAAAAAGAAAAAAAAAAAGAAAAGAAGAAAAAAAAAAGACTTTCTTCAAGTCCTTACAGGAGAACGCTGGAAAAACTTGGTGTACAAAATGGTCCTTATCAGGAAGAAAAGGGGTAAGATAACACCCAAATCAAAAATGCATTCAACTGATTTACAAAGCAGGGATTTGGAAATATATTTTTGCAATAGAAGTCTCTTCGATTTTTCTTTAAAACTTCAGGGCTTCCTCAAAAGAGGAATCCAAGAAGTCAAGATGCTGCTAGATGAACTCCCAGAAGTAGCACTGTGCTACTGACTGCCTCAACAGTCCTCAGATTATTTCAGGGAGTACTTAAATATGTTCTTGTTAAAAAGCACTTAAAGCTGTTTTGCTCTTCAGAAGAATATGTTGATTTCTCTTTATATCAGTGGCTTACTTCTGAATCTATTGGTAACACCTGTAGTGGTGACAGAGGTATTATTACTGAGCAGCTGGAAGCAGCACGTTATGTATGGTGCAGGTGTTCTTTCTCCCTTTTTTTTTTTTTTTTTTTCTTTCTTCTTCCTTCATATCTTTCTGCTGTTTTTCTTCCGCCATAGCTTGCAATTGCATTTTCTTCCCTACCATGTGTTGTTATCACTTTTTTTTTTTTTTTACTCTACTCTTTTGATCAGTTTCACCAGCATTTAGAATTCAGGTCAAACCCTCAAGCTTAGGGATGCCTGGGATGGAGCACACTGAGCCATCAACCTTCAGTGCCTGATATAAGAAGAGACTGAATAAACCAGACTAAAATGTAAACCATTTGTTGACACAGAGGTGAGGCTGTGAGATTAAATTAGAAGGACACAAGTGATGCAGGTAAGGACTTTTAAAATTAAACTCTGAATTGCTTCTTCTTCTTGTGCTGTGAAAACCTCTAGTTTTGAATAACCTTGGTCCCAGAGGTACAAAGCTATACAAAGACTCTGCAGACTTGTAGCTGATACAAAAGGCTGACTTAACTCCCTTCCTGCTGGCAGAGATAAAATGAGTGCTATCGAACAGACGGAGCTGAGTACGGGTGATGTGGCTGCATGCAAACGCTAGCCTCTGCTCAAGAAAAGGCGTGCTTTGTGAGGTCATAAATATTCCTCCAAGCCTCTCCTTCTTTGCTGACGTGTGCACGTGCAGTGCAGGTGAACCAGCATCCCTCCCCATCCTGGAGGGTCCTGCATCCTGGCTCTGGTGGACTTCGTGTTACCATTGACTTCAGCGGAATCAGAATCTCCTTCGGTCCCTCCGGTCCAGAAGCCAGACGTGGGGAGGATGGGGCCTGGACAAACTTCACTGCAGACAGCCGCTTCTGAAGATAAGAGAGCTTTTAACTCCCCTTGTCTGCACAGACCTCACTTTTACAGATAAGTGTTGTCAATAGGGTTGGGTATTAGTACATAATACAATTTATCTCAGCTTGTCTCTTCTGTTTTTGCAAGAGCTCTTCATCTTGTTGCCCAGGCATTCAATGCTATTAGAGCAAAGCACACAAACCCGGAGTAGCTGATATTTTCCATTGGAGCTTGTTTGAAATTATACTGATGCAAGGCTTTAGGTGATCTGAGGAGATTTATTTATAACTCTTTGAATAGCAACAGACTTTGGAACCCCACAGAGCCTTGGTCTTGACTTTCAGAAACACCTGTAAATCAGCTGTGGGGACTGCAGAGGTGAACTTGGGTGAGCCTGTCCAGATGAGCTGGTGGCAAAACTCCTGTTGCAGACTCAGCTCTTTGTGTAGTAAAATGTTGGGTGGCCTGCTGGACTCTGTGCAAATGTATCTTCTCATTTTCTCTCTGCAAGAATCGTAGAGTGATTTTTTTTCATTATTTCCTTTCCTCTTTCCAGTTGCTTTAAAAGTGCATGTGCTGTGTTGCCTTGTGCAGTGGTGTAAGATAATGTCTTAAATACTACAGACGTAGACCTTTAGGCCAGAAGCTTTTAAAGCAAACAAGTAACAACAACAAAAACTAGTAAGTCTGATCTTAAACATGGTACA
This sequence comes from Anas platyrhynchos, assembly GCF_047663525.1. Lineage (NCBI taxonomy): Eukaryota > Metazoa > Chordata > Aves > Anseriformes > Anatidae > Anas > Anas platyrhynchos. Next base: position 10,557,214 of record NC_092607.1, read on the forward strand.
TCTGTTCGCTGCACTGATGTATCTTACCACAAGAATAAGGTATGGAAGCTTGGTATCCTGTCTGGATTAAGGACAAAAATGGCAAATGCTGTTTGATTACATCCTGAATATAAAACCCCACAGCTTTTTCAGAGGTCATGCCTTTGCTAGGACAAAATTACAATAGCAAAAAAGAGTAGCAGAGCTTGGAATAACCCATCTGCCTTGAACAATACCTGCTCAGGGCATATACATGCTCCTGTACCTGCAGGTTTGGAGAGCGAATTGACCCAGATGAGTGGCCTCTCATCTCAGTGCTCATCCTGGCACACAGGAGCGCTGCTATGATAATTGATGAAATTTTAATAAATAGTCCAGAGCAATCTGAGATGCCCAGCTTTGTATCAACTTTTCATATTTGGGTTCTGAGTGGTACAGGGGATTCAGTCCACTTTCAGTAATTCAGCTGATGCTGTGAGGTTCCATGCAGGCAGCAGGGATCTTTCAAGGTGGGCTTCCTGTGCCAGTTTCATGGGATCAGACTGAACAATCCTTAGACCTGTCCTTCAAGAGATTCATGTCTAGCCAAATATTTAAGGGGTAATCAGGGCTTAACAAGCAGTCAGTCTATCCACCATCTTAACAAAACACTTTCTTTTGGTTAGTTTGCTGTTCAGAGCTGTAAAAATAGCCAGTGGAAATTGTCAGTAGGAAATGTCACCTGCTTTGTAATTAATCAGTGTGCTTTGACTTCAGGGTAGAAGTTTGCTTCCTTATTAAGACTGTAACTATTTTTCCAGCCTGTGTATTTAGAAATTTCCTTAATAAAAAAAAGAAATGCTTACAGGATGTTTTGTTGGTGTATGAGCCTGGGAATATGTCACAGTTTGCCACCTTCTGTTTTTGCCATTTGGAAAAGCTAATTTTGTTACTGGGTTTGCTTCTAGCAACTTGCAAGCAGCAGCTGCAGTGAGGTACAGTGAAGGGGCTCCTTCTGAAGGACTTCTGTGTGTTTTGAGATGGTGGATTTATTTTCTATATTCAGTACTGCTTCTTTGCTTGGGGAAATTGTCCTATCCATTCCCAAACTCCACTCCTTTCTTTTTCATTTTTTTCCTGAGGGCATCTTATGTGCTTTTAAATGAGTTTCTAAAAGCCCCTGATTGTTGCCTAGTTAAGGACTGAGAGCTATAATCACTCAAACTGATTTCACTGATTTAATGAGCAGTGCAAATCACTGACAGCTTCAGATGCTGCCAGGTTCTGAAATACAACTAAACACTAAATCCTTCATCAGCTTGGAACAACTCTGAAACACCAAAATTATTAGTGTGACCTGATGTGTAGGAGGTGACTGAGCAGATGATAAGATTGGGCTGAGGCTGGACCCAGGGATCGTAAATGGAGGGTTAGGGAAGTGAACGGATGTTAGGGTTAAATGTGTCTACTGTGCGAGGTATGAGAGTCTGGTAGTTAGTTTTGCAGTGGAAGATAAAGGCGTTTGTCTCCAGGACAGGCATTTTCCTTCTAACCAAAACCAGATCATGGGGATGGCAGGACAACTTGTATTATTAATGGCAGCCCCACTAAGAGAGACAAGGTGTGCATACAGCCCATTTGGGGAGAGGGTTATGAAGAACCTTAAGACGTTTGGAACTTTAGTTGTGACTTTCATGAATAAAATGATCCCAAAATAGGATCAGGCTGTCCTCAAAATGAACAGAGACATAGAATTTGTCTACTGCTTTCATCCGTGACAACCAGAAGTTAGAATAGCTGAAATCTGTGAATGAAATGTTGATCTCTTTTTCTGTTGGGTCTCAGTGGACTGAAGGCAGATTTTAAATGCCGTAACTGGGAATTGGATTTAGCCTTGTAAATCTAAAGAAATACAGGTAGCAAGGCAGCTCTCAATCACCTTTGTTTAACAGTTAAGCTCTGGTCACTAGTAATTAAGCTTAAACAGCCTCTGTCTCTCTGCTGGGAGATATATTCAAGCACTTCTAAATATTTGGTGCTTTCAGACTTGCACCCAAATGTTGTGGCTCATTTCTATTGATGTTATTCATTAATGTGACCTTGGATGCCAAAATAACAATCCCTGGAAAAGCTAATGCTTCTGCATAATTAAATAAATTAAAATAAAAATGCGCATTTCATAATCACTGTAATTTTTTTCCTCTCAGCTATATTTTGTGAGTGGATTTCTGTCCTATACTGGCATGTTGAGACACTGTCTTTCTTAGGATGGGGCAAAAAGGAGAAGAGGAATAGGTCTTTGTTGTAATTCTGATATTTTATTTTTTTTTAATTTTACATTCAGTTGGTAACTGAATAAAATAATTCTAAACTTTCTAAAAAACATTGCATGAGAAACTATGGCATCTGGACATCCTGTTACCGAGGATAACTTCTGGGAATTCACACCTTTGTGATCTTATACTCCATTTCTTCGTGGCTGTTTGAACCAGACGTGTCTGCTGTGGTTGCACAGAAAGTTTATGAGTGAAGTGATCCCTTCATAATTCTTGATTTATGGATCGTTCCTCAACTCATGGAGTAATAGAAAATAGCTTTTATCAAGAGGCTGTGCACAGAAACAAAACCTACTTCTATCACTGTTCATTTAAAAAATACATATCTGTTTCAAAAGGAGATAGTTGGAAGTGTGGGGAAATAGGATGACAGAAGAGCTAACTAATTGTAGTGAGGCTGATTTTCTATGTTAGTGAGGCTATTGATTGGTGTATAAGTGTTATAAGTGTTGTAGGTTTAGATTAGTTTTTGGATTGGGCTCACCTTTCTGGCTTCCCAACACTGGTCCTTAGTTTTTGTCTTTGCAAGTCTTTGTGAGCTTACAAAGAACCGCGCATGCGTTAGGGTGAGGCAATACGGTGAGGCAGCAGAAGCTGATGAGCTAAATAACTTTAAATATCTAGATAGAGAGGCAAAACTACTGCTTAAACATGCTGCTTAAGCTGCCGTAGTGCTTGGAGACTTGTATCTGGGACAGATTTTCCTCCTGCACTAGGTGCTGTTTAGGCACAAATGAAGGCATGGACCTTGACCTAAAAAGTTCATAAAAATGATTTGTCTGCATATTATTCAGTCTATATTTAGCATTTCCTGGGCATGCACAAACAACAACTCTGAGCTTGAGCTGTTTCCAGCCTAAGGCTTTGCAAGCAAACAGGCCTGGCTGAGTAAGACCTGTATATGTGAATTAGCAAAACTCCCTGTAACTCGCAGAATCTGTCAGCAAAGGGATTTTAAGGTCATTTTCAAATTGCTGCCCATATAACAGCCCATATAAATCTGATTTGGAATTCCAGTGGGATTCTGCAGAACTCAGATTTTTATTTCCTTCCTGTCATGCCTGATGTGGGGGTGGTCCCTCTAAAACCCTAGTGGTGGGCTGCCTAAGTTAACTTCTTTTATGACAATTATTTTAGGCTGTATTGTTGGGTTATTATATCTGTAGTGGAAACAGGGACTCTATCATTCTTCCTAAATGTTTTTTTCAAAGGCAGTAGGATTTGGACTGTTTTGTTGTAACACTCCAGTATGATAAACGAAGAGCTGTATCCCTGCTACTTCTCTTATTAAGAGAGGTAGGTGGGGGCAGACTGAAGTATGAAGGATATCACATTCAGTGTTATGTCACTGCATAGTTACAGAAAGATTAAATAATTGAAAACACTCTGAAGGGTGCTTCTGCAGCTTGGAAATAGAGCTGAATAAAAACAGATCTTACCAGCTAACCCAAATCCAATGTTTTTTTGTAGATCACTTATACATACCACTAAGAATGAAGTGGGAATGACTCTTCTGCTGGTGACAGTGAGTCCCTCTGCACGAGACCTTTCTAATAATATGGTTCTCTTTTCTTCATGTGCTCAGTGCAGTTGATGCATGCCAGCACCATGCCCTGCATTGCAACTTACTGAGTGCAGGGAGCATGCAAACCAGCACTGGAAGTACTTGTGGAAGCAGGAATTGTGTAGTGCTTGAGCAGTTGCCCTCTATGAGCCTGGCCATTTTCCTAGTTAAAAAGCAGAGCCACAGCTGGAATGGAGTTAACAGAGAAATTGCATTCGTTGTTTTTTTAGGTCCCCACATTGTGTGGTTTTGACTTGGAAAGTTATGCATAATGTCACTTCAATAATCATTCCATTTTCTTCCATATTTTGAGCTGCTGCATCTGAAAAGATGATCCTGGGAGAGGATATCTGTAAAAGACACCATAGATATGATGAATTTGGAGCCAGTCAGTCTCAGGTGTAGGTGAAGTGGTTGGACAGTTACAGCTTCTCTCCTTTCCTGTGGCACCTCTGGCTGGGTGGTTTAGCTCTGAAGCATTTGAGCCAACAACTAAATGCCAAAATGGTGTTTGCCAAAAGTTGCTTGAAGGAACAAAGGTTCCTTTTGAAGAGGAGGCCAGGCAGACAGCAGCAGCGAAGGCTCACATGGGAGGTAATGGGTGTGCTGAATCTGGGCTGCTGCTGTGCTGGTTGTGTGATCACCTGTGTGGTGGAGAACTGAGTGTGAAATGGAGCAGTGCTGGCCTCCTGAATCCATAGAGCCTGCGAAGGCGATGGCTGAGGGAAATGATCTTCAGCCCACCTTAATCCCCCGGGGATGGCTGCTCTCCATGCTGGAAAGGCACGCACAGGCTGTGCTGCTAGGGCAGCTTTCTTGGCACAGCTTGTCACCAGGTGCTTGTTAGCCTCTTGTCGAAGCAGCAGGTGCCACAGCTCCCTGCCTTCCTCTGACAGGAGAGTTGCCTTAGCAAGGGCCCTTGTGGCCAGATCTGGAGAATCTGTTGTAGCTCCTTACTTAAGCAAAAGGAAAGAGTAAAGACTGAAGGGGCTGCTTTTGTAAAGGAAACCTAGAACCTACTTCTGGGGAGGGCTGAGGTGAAAATCAAAGGGTGGAGGGGGCTGGAGAAGAAACATCTCGGGGAAGTGTAGTGAGAAATGAAAGAGGGGGGAAGAAGGCAAAGCAAAGGTCAGGAACAGTGCTAGTCCTGAAGGTGTACATTTGGCTGTTACTGAATGAACAGGAAGGTACTGAACAAATAGTAATTAAAATCCCAGCTGCTATGTAAATGCCAGATTATAGCTGTGATCTTTTTGAAGACTTTCCTTTGATGTGAGTGGGAGTCTGTACACTACCCTTGGGAATGCTTAAGCCTAAATATATGCTCAAAGCACAAGAGTTTCTGTCCTCCTCTTGGCATGACTTGATGTCCCTTTGACATGTACCAGCAGCACCCTGAGGCTTCTAAGAGGATGAGCATAGCTGGGATCAGTGTTCCCAGTACGGTAACTTTCCTTTTTCCTATACATCAGGGTGTTCAATACCCTCCTGCTCAGGAGCTCCAATTTGTCTGGATTCATAACCTGATCCGGAATCGAGCATCTTGCTTACTCCTGAGAATGTGAGCACGAAATCACACGGGGGAAATCATGCTCTCAAGTGGGCAGCAAATATTTCACACTCCTGTTGGAGACTATCTGAGGTATCCTCAGGTAGACACAGTGGGTAGGGTGCTGTGTTCACCTTCAGGTAGGCAGGGTGGATAGGGTGTGGTGGGCAAGGGAAAAAAGCTATTGGCAACTTATTTGCTGAGCGCATCCCTATGGTTCTGTTCCTATAGCAACCCTAATGTGGAATGTGCTGCTAGAAAAACATTAGTTACTATAGAAACAACTTTCCTGTAAGTGAAAGTTTACTTTGTAACACATGATACCTAATATTAGTTTTTTTTAAGTTAAACCACCCACGTGCGTGTTGAAATCAATAAACAGATCATTGTACTCAAGGCTGCAGAGCTGGAGATGTACAGAACTTACATGGCTTCCCTAAGCCCATCTGCTCGGCTCTGACCAAGAGCAGATCGGCTTCTGAGTAGCAATTAAGACAACAGAAATGTTAGATTATGCACGGCACAAGGGACTCCTGAAATAGCAGTATGGAAAGCGGACTGTCTTGTGGTTTTGCAGATTTGAATTTTTATGTTATTAAAGAAAAAATGCAAATATCAACTTGAGTTCCTAGGCTGTATCACTTAGATTTATCCTAATGACCATCGGGACTTTAAAATGGGGGGAAGGATTTGGGCACTTCTTGAGGTCACTTTCAAGAATCCCCTTTCTAAAAGTAGGGCCTACGTCTGCTCCTTGGTGTTCAGCTCTACTGCATCCAGCACCAGTGCTGCTTCTGACCCTAAAGCAGTGGGGGAAACAAGAAACAGCCGATGTGTGACTTGAAAAGAGTGAGAAGTACTTCAGCAGTACTGCTGGGCTCTCTGCCTCTGCTTTGGGATCTCTCCCCCATGCTTCTGCTGCTAAAGCCTGGTCTGTGCTTTCTGCTCTGTCAGCCCGTGAGCTCAGCAGCGTGGCTCTGGCAGAGAAAATCTCGGCGGAGATGTAGCAGCCCCAGCAGCCAAATCCTTCGGGTAGCTCCCAAGGGACCAGCAGTCCCGCAGTAGCTCCTGCTGGGGAAGCTGAGCTTCTTGAGGGTCTGCTGGCCAGCGACGGCCCCAGCCCCGGCAAGGTGGGAAGAAGGCCTCCGTTGTCATGGGAGCACGTTTTGAGTGATGAGCTGACTTCCCTTGCTAGGCAGTTTATTGTGTTATAAAGTGCCGACAGCAAAGCTCAGTGCCGGAGTTTTAAATGTCACCAAGGTAACGATCATCAGTCACCTCATTACAATTTCACGTACAGATCGCTCCTCTTGCAAATATCAGACTTTCTGGTCCAAAAATGATGCAGGATTCAAGGCTGCTGGAGAATCAGAAGATTCTTCTGTTATTCTTCAGGCTTCGCTGTGTACATGGGGCTAATGCTGCTCTGAGTTACTGGCACGAGTCTGCTGCTGGGGATTTAATGTAAAGGATTTCCTGCCTTTTGTGCTCTTAATTGCTAGCTGCTTTTGAGAGCTGCATTACATTTGCAGATAATGAAACTATATTAACGGGTTAGCAATAATAAAAGAACAATTTCCTATCATCTCTACACTTAGAGCCCTGCTAGTGAATCACTGCCTTACAAACCAGCTCCACACCTCCTCCTGTGAAATGAGTACTGCTAAATATTGTTGTCACTTCTATGGTTGAGTACACCAAGCTTGAGAAGAGATGAGGTGCCTGCCTATACAGCAGCTGCAGGTATAGGAAGCTGTTATAAGTGCTATGTATGGCTTGTTTAGAGAGTCAGAGGCCCTTTGAGAAGGGCTTGACACCTATTAAATGTGTAGGATTTAAGTAGGGTGTGGGAAAACCCATCTCATTTTATTTCTGTAAACTAGCTGAAATATGGAAAACCTTTTCAATTCTGTTTAATGGTACTTTTGGTCCCTGATGAAGTCCTTTAAAAAACAATCTGGCTTCAGAAATTTCTCAAAACTTCTGTTTCAGGTTTGTGACCTTCTTTCTAGCTGCAAAGCTTTCCATTTGGGAAGGTGTTTAAGGACCATATGTTGCTTGTCCCTGGTATAGGGACAGATCTGTTTACAAGCAGAGCACAGAGCTGGGGAGGGAAGGGTGCAAAGGCTTCTTCAAGGGGCAGAGGAGACCAGAGCTGGAAGGCATGGAGAAAAGAATAAAGAGACTGAGGAGATATTGAAGGAACAGCCTGTTTCTGGAATAAGTGCTCCTCCTGAAGGTTCATACCTTTCCAGCACCCGCTGCTAGCTGTCTGTGCACAAAGCTTTGAATTATCTCATTCCTGAATGAATGAAAGAAATGACATCTCATGTGGGGTTTCAGGATGGTGTTTTTAGGTTTCTTTCCATCAGGTGACTTACCCATGTGTGCTTTAGGCCATTTTGGATTTTTGCCTTTAGAAACTGGTAAAGATTGCAGTTTATGTAATTCCACCACCCTGGTATTTTTAACTTAAATGCTGCAATTGTGAAACTCAGTGCTGCTTTGGGGTTTTTAGCTATTCTATGGCATGTGCCAGCTCTGCTTAATCGCTCTCTTATGCTGTCTGATACCTGCAAAGTCCTTGACGTTCAGAGCCCAGGACGCAGGGTGGACCTGGCATGAGGCTGGCCTTAGGGGAGCAAGGTGTGCGTCTCCTTGTCAGCCTGACAGCACATCGGGCAGCCTTCCTCGAAGGGATTCAAAGTCAAAAGGATTAGATTGGTCTCCTGTTTTCTGAAGGAATCTGAAACTTGGAATAGAAATGCGAACACACAAGCTGTTGTTTCTGGACTCCTATAATAGCCTCGTTCTTAGTGCTGCAGGAGTTTTCCTTCAAGCACATTTGTGTGGTGCAACTGTGGCACCAAGTGATTGGCGGGATCCATCTGCCCGTCCTCTGTGTGGGGCCCGGGGGACCGGATAAAAACAAGATCTGTTAATTTGGTGTAAGGAAAATATCATCTTCCTACTGGTTCTGGTGTATTCCCAGCCCAAGAGTTTTGCTTAACTCTTCCTTCCCTGCTCTGGGAGGGAATGCAGAGGAGAAAAGAGACTTTGCTCTGCTTGCTTTACAGGAGCAGAGCCCGTTGGACTTCCCTCCTCTTCAGTGCTTCCCTGGGAGGAGATCTAGGGAGATGCAGCTGTAATAGGGGAAGCTGCGAAGGTGCAAGGGGCAGCATTGCTGTTTGTGGTCTTGTTCCTGTTCTGGCAGCATGGTGCCATGCTATGAGATTAAGGTGAACCAAGCTGTACCTCTTGGCAACCTGCAGCTTGGCTCGGCCAGTTTCTGTAGTGCCCCACATTCCTTCTGTGGCTTCACACTGGGGTCATGGGGGCTCAAGCCATCTACGTAGGCTGTGCTGTTTGCTCTTTGGTCAGACCCACAAACTGCTGCCTCCTCCTGTGCATCTTTCAAAGATGTGTAGGAAACCCAGGATTGGTCTTAGGATTTTTATTGCCATCCTTGATGGCACAATCCTGAAGGAAAGAGGGATTGTGTCTAACAGGAATATAAAGAAGGGATGATAACTAGTACTTCACTGACACGTGGCCACCAGGATGAGCAGAGCTGTCAGCACAGACTTCCTACTCTGCTGCTTTTAACTCACAGATTTCTGGTTTGGCTTTCCAGATGGCCTTGCTAGATGATGGATTTTCTTCATCTAGAACTTGTAATAAGTTTGGGTTAGAAAATCTCTCTGGAAGTTACTCCTTTGTGAAACCTCCTGGAGGCAAGGGCTCACATAGGTAAAACCAATCATCCTGGAGCTCACTTGATCTAATGGGTGGGTGGAAGGCATTTCTGGAGCCAGTATTTCAAACCTTGTGTTCTGGTTCATGAAAGTTTGACCAGTTCTAGGAACTTGATTGAAGATCTGGGGGTAAATTCCAGTATTGCCCCATTAATATCCCTTGAAAAAGGGAAAGGAGTAAGAAGCCATGTTTTTCTGCAATGGTAACTTAAGGACAGACCGTTCTAATTTGGGTACCATAAATTATACCCATGAATAAGCATGTCCTGATTCTTCAGAGGTGCTGAACACTCACAATTGTATTGACTTCAGTGGAAACTGGAATGAGCCCAGTGCATGCTTTGGATGAATCACGTTGCATAACAGAAAAATGATGGTAATTTATGTTCATCGCCGTGATGAAAGGTTCTTGAACTCTTTTTCTGCAGTTTGAAAGATGGAAAAGTCTGGAGACTTGTGTTGAGACTTTTAATTATAAACCCTTGCACCTGCACAGCACTTCTCATGTGCTGCCCCAGGACACCTGCCCATGTTAGCTGTCACCTAGCCCAGTGCTGGGCCACTTTCAGAGCACGATGCTACCTTGTGCGGCATAATGCCAGCCAAGTGTTGCATGCCAATGGCTCTCGGGAAGCTGGGAATGTTTGGCAGCTTGCTGCACCAGAGCCTGGAAACCTTCTTGGCACGAGAGGTGTCTGCGGCATCTGAACACACCTGGTGCTGCTGGAAAGGTGTGTGCAGGTGGCTAACAGCCCGACATACTGCTTGCACCTGCAAAGCACAGATGTGAGCATGTGAGCACGAACAGAGGCTGGGAACATGATGTCTTCAGCCCTTTATTGTGTAAATCAGTAAATCAGGGATGCTCTCTCCAGGCTGCTCTGGTGCAGTGGCTCCTGCCTCGTGTCCTGTGCCTGTCATTAGGAAGAGTGGGCAACGTGTGCGATAACCATGCATTCCCTTAGTCCCCCCCGAGCTGTTTGCTTTTAGCAAGGGTGCAGGGAACATTGAGTGCAAACTAAAAATAGCAATAAAATGAAGGGAGGGAAAGCAATCAGAACACCTAAAATCCGGCACTATCTTTAATCATAAGTGGGAAAAAAAAATGTATCGAGTGTTGTTTGATCACAATCTAAACACAGCCTAAACAACCCTTTGAATTTGTAAATGACACACGATAGAGGTATTTTTAGCTCATGTTGCTCAGATCCTGAGGAGGATTTTTTGTATGTTTTAGCTTATCACATTTCTTGCATAATAAGCTCTAGTTTTCCACAGCAGTTTAATTTTCTGCGAGCCTATTCTGTATGCAAATGACTTATCCTTTGTGTTCTCTAGTGGCAGGATTTTCTGTACTCAGGGGTGGCTTTAAGGTTAAAAAAACAAAAAACTTTACTAGAGGGCAAGAATGTAATCTCTTCATTTACCCCGTTTGTCTTTCACCAGCATGTGTTTTTATCAGTTTTGCTTATGGCTTTCTCTTCTCTCAGGTTGAAGTTCAAGTGAAAATGTGGCAAAGACATTTCTAGGGAGTGCCAAAAAGCCCAGCCAGAGGTCACTGCACTTCAGTGCAAGGCACCTGACTTTCAACATACTGGGAGCATAGCTGCGTTCAGAGGAGGGTGCGTTTTCCTGATTTTGCCAAAGAAGGGCTTATTAGCACATGAACAAGGCACTGTTGCTATATTAGCATTGGTTTGACTTGGGTTTTGTCACTTGGCCCTGAGTCCTAAATTCATTTCCATGGTTCTTGGACAGCCTTAGAGGATGTGTACAGTTCTCACATGAAGGGATGGCTGGAGGGAGGCCACAGCAAATTTTTGAGGGATTTACCAAACAAACTGGTTCTCAGTTTTTGATTTACAACAAAAGAAATAATTACCTTCTTTAGGGGCCAACAGTCCAGATGCTTCTGTGTCCCAACCCCAGATGGTCTGTGGCAGAAGCACTTGAGGCCCATGTGCTGGGGAGGAGAGTTGCTCTTTCAGGCGATTGGGAAGGAACAGAAGAACCTGGGCAAGGCTGGAGAGGCCAAGCAAACTTGAAGAGAAAGGCAAAGGAAGAACTGAAGAAGAGATGGAGCTGTAGGCAATCTTGAGGGCATAAGGTATGGGTTGCTTTCCTCAGCCATCCTCTGCTTCAGCCAAGGTCTTCTCCCAGCTGTGCAGAGCTACACATGTTTGCTGTAACGCTGACGTGTGCACAACTGCCACGCATGGCGTGCCCTCACCCCTCTCCTCCTTGTGAGCTGTTTCTTGCCTGCTTCCTGGTAAAGGAGCTGGGGACCGCTCAGGCTGTGAGCAGGCTGCAGCTTGCAGGCACGGCTGTGGCAGGCTGTGACTTCTCATTTAGACCAAGAGCATACAGCTGTGGGCCAGTGACAAGGAGAGAAATTCATCTCTGGGTGACTGAGGAACACTAAATCTGTAAATACAAAGGGTGAATGTGCTCTCCGGGCTGTTCTGTACTGGCATCTGAAAGTAATGGGCACGCTGCAATAAGCAGAATGGGAATCCTGCATTTTGACGCTTAATTAAATTCTCCACTTGTTTTAAATATTTTAAGTACAACAAACTATTCGCAGGAATTGATTCTTCCTCATTCTTAATGATTAGTCCCAGCAGAGGTCTGCTGAAATTGGCCAGATTGATTGCATAACAAATTTCAGAGTCCTCAGCACTTTCAGTGCAAATGGGAGCAGCTAGAGAATCGCGGGCTGGTTAATTACAGACGTGGCTAGAACCAGGCTCTGTGCGGCAGTTCAGCACAGCACTGACTTCAGCCTGGGTTTTCTTTACCTGCGTGGTACTGTCCATTTGACATTTTGGGATCTTTGCCATCTCCTCAATTTATATAGTTGTCATAGGAACTATTTCCTAAGCTGTGTTCTGACTTGTTCCATGAGGCACTTTATTGTGTTATAAAGTGTTGACAGCAAAGCACAGCAATAGATTTTTAAATGTCACCAAGGTAACTACTGGCATTCAATTACAGTTTCAGATAAAGATGAATCCTTTCTGCAAATGTGACTGTGACAGTCGAAAAATGTGCTGGAGATGAAGGTGTCTTGTGATACAGGAAGATTTCTCTTGCTACTTTGTGGGGTTAACTGTGCCTGTTCTGATTTTTGGAAAGGCAAATGTAGCATGGCTTGTTGCTCCATTCTTGAAGAACAGAGGCATTGTCTCTATTGTCAATTTTCTATCAAGACATTGGATCACTTGATATCCTATTTTTTTAAATTCTCTTCCATAAATGAGCCTGCCACTGTATGGATAACAGGCCCAGGGCACCTCAGACACTGTAACACCCAAGGTAACTGCTGTACGTGCCATTTCTCTGGCTCACATGAACATCCCACGGATCAGGGCAGGCATTGGACTTGTCTACAAATCTCTTGAACTCTTGGATTGAGCTTTGCCTCGTTCTTCCTAAGCATGCTGTGTGCTAAGGCTTGTGGGGATGAGGGAGAGTAAAGCTGGCTGCGGACAGTTCAATTGAACGTCCGCATCTTAGTGTAGAGAACTGGAGTGAGTGAAAGTACTTCTGGGGGGGAGGTGGTGAGTGTGAGATCTGAGGGGTTGGGGGAGAGAAAACATGCTGGTAGGAGTCTAGCAGGACAGAAAGAGGTGGGCATGTAGATGGGTGTAATCCGGTACTGGAGATTGTACTCTTAAAGCTGGGCTTGGCAGTGTGCAAGAGCTGCTCTGAGGCCGTGGGCAGGCCATAGGCCCTGAAGGCTTCCTGCAGGCAGCTGCATGCTGAACATACAACCCTTAAATCAGCTGAATGAAGCTCTTGCGTGGCTTTGAGGTGCTGCAGCCACAATGAGGGCATCTTCCAAGATGGGCTGCCTCAAAAATACCAAGTGGCAGGCAGCGCTGCCCTGATAATTGCGTCTGACTGATTTGCTTCCCCATGTTATTTAACATCCATTAGGACTCAACATCTTTCACAAAGAGCAGTGATAATCACTTGGTATCATTAAGCTAAAACTTAAGCACACATTCATCTTTCCACTCTGACCAAGAACCATCTTTACCCTCACAATAAGCCACCTTATCTAGTTCCTTTATTTGAAATTTCACATTAAAGGTGAAAAGTACAGAGCATGACAATGTCATCTGAGGAAAGCAATTATATTTTAAGGTGAAGTGGTTTATGAACAGCATCCTGATTGCTTGGCAGAGCTAAAAATAGCTGACTGGTTAAATAGCTTATCAGCATGTGGAGACCTGGGAGCAGTGCGCTTTTACTGTTGCCTAAGAATTGCAACCAAACGCTGCCCTGGCATCGGAATTATAGTGCAGGGGGAGCAGGTGGCTCCTGTGAGAGAAAGTGCCCATAATTAAGTGTGTGAAGCAATATATTCCCATCCAAAGCAGTGTAAACCATTTTACAACTTAATTTACCAGGGTAAGTTAGTGGGGGGGGTCAAACTTCAGGCACGTTTGTGTGCACGAAGCAAACCCAGTCCTCTGACATGGGCATAACTGTGAGCCTGGGCAACCCAACAGCTGAGTGACGCTGCCTCTGTCACCCACAGATAGCAATGTACCTGCACGTGTGCTGCTGCACTGTGCACGTTCCTCCTGGCAGCTGGTTTTCAGGAGGGTGAAAGGTTCCCTGAGCAGCTTTGGCCTGGGCTCGGCCCTGTCCTGCCCTCAGGGCTGGGGGACTCCAAGGACATCCTTACATGGTCTCAGGCTTGTCGCAAGGTCAGAGGCACAACTCAGAGGGGGCAGAGCCTGCTGGTTAAGAGAAATTTTGGTTCTCTGAATAAATTAAGAGGATTTGTTAGCATAATCTACCATAAAAAGATGTTGTTATAAACTGTTTCATGTTTTAGGCAGCTGAACAATGATTTTTGGGCCTGTTCCATTGCAAGACACACATGTCTACCTGCTGCTCTGTAGGGAATAGTTTCATCTCCAAGGCTTTTTGTGTCGAATACAAGGGAGACTGGTTGTTGGTGTCAGGCGTACTGCCTGCTTGGCTAAGTCATTGGGACAAGCTATGCTCCCCCCCCTCCAAAAATAAAAACAAAAGAAATGCGAAATTCCCTAACGTAAAAGGGTAAGATGGGCAAACCACAAAGACGTACAGAGCCGTTGTTCTCACTTGCCACATAACGTGAAATCCAAACAAAAGACTTGGATTTCTGAGGGCTTTGCCATGTAAGGGGCCCACTGCAGATGCCGTGCTTCCTGCCAGGACAGTTTTGTTTATTTTCCTTTCTGGTAACATGAATTTTTCTCCTTGTTTTCAAGGTGGCTTTTTGAAATCATCATAATTCCCCCTCCCTTTCATCATCAGTCTGTATACAAAGAGAATATTTCTCCCTTTTAATGCATCTGTTTCTATCTTCCCTCTTTTATTTTCCCTCCCAGGCACACTCTTGTTTGGATTTCAGCCCTTCAGAGAATATCGTGCTGGGGGGGACTGCCCCCCTCAGAGGTCTCCGCATCACTGGATTCTTTCCCTGGAAAAAACAATTACTAAATAATTTTTGCTGCTTTTTTTTTTTTTTTTTTTTTTTTTTTTAGGACATAATAGGGGACATGTGTCAGTGGAATAATCCTTTCTGAAAGGGTACCGTCACTGTACAGCTAATACGTGTGTGTGATTGTGCTTCTTGGCTGGTACAAGATCCAGCAACTATGCAAAGAACTTATACAGCAATACATATAGCAGTTAGCGCCCTCCTTTCACCACGTTATAGGAAACGAACTCTTAATATGCTGTTATTAAGAGTTTAATGGCAGGAACCCCTTGTTTCTAAGTGAACTGCTTTGTGGCAAACACCTCAGATGGACGCAGTATCTTAGGAGCTCCATTTTAGGAGGGTCAGTTGTGTGTTTTTTTTTTTTTTTTGTGTGTTTTTTGTTTGTTTGTTTGTTTGTTTGTTTGTTTCCTACTGAGAAGTGACTAGGTGACTAAGCTACTGGTACTTTCGGTAACAGTATGAGGTCATTGCTTGATTACAGTAAATTAATGATTGTGAGTTTTAATTTGGTCCATAGAAAGGACTGATTGCACTATATATGAGCCTAAGTTCTCAGAGGCAACCCCATTATACTTAGATTGTCTTGTTCCTGACAGTGTTTGCCTTAAGGGAAACAATATTATAGAAAAGGCATTAAAGGAGGACTGAGATGAATTAAGGACTGAAACTATGTATCCGTGTGAAGCCGGAGTTTTTGTATTGTTTCAATGCATTTCTTTTAGTTTTAATATATTCACATCTAGGTATTTTTCTAATATTGTGAAATATTTCTAGTGAGAAAGGATGGAAATGGCTTTATTTCCGATTTCTCACTTCTGCCTCTAGGTAAATTCTCATGAGGTTGTATCTGACAATTTCTGAAACTTAGTTCAACAGCTCTGTGGGGTATTTGCTGTTCTGAACTTGTTCAGAAGCTGTTAGTTTTGAAGCAATCCAAGCAGGGACACAGCAGAGTAGAAAGCAAATGGGAGGATCTTCTGAGTGTTTTTTCTTCTTTTTAAGAAATGCAGTGATATAGTAGAAATGGTTTGCATTTTGCTTTTGGAGATAAACATCTAAACTAGTGATTCACTGATTTATTCTGCAACTTTACACCTCATGAAACAGAAGTCTTGAACACTGAAGCACTCCAGTCCTCTGAGAATTTATTCTCAAAATATGTAATTCTTAAACTCCTGCAGACAAAGCTCTGCAGGCTGCTGGTGAACTGAGGCTTGTGGTTTCAGAGGCACCAGGTCATGCAAAATTCTTGTCCTTTTGGGTCTAGTGTCTATGCAGTCATGGTGAATCTTTACTTGACTCTTAGGCTGTGCATACACTTCAGAATGATTATCATCTTTCCACACTGCTGAGCACGGATGAATTTCTTCTATTAAAGCATCCTCTGGGTTATGCATGTTTACTATATAATTATTTACAATGCTGAGATTAGATGATCTCAGTTGGATTGAAAGAAGCCAGTTTGGCCAAACAGCTGTCTACGCTGATAGTTGCTCAAACGACAACTTAAACTGAAAAGGAACTGTCATGTACTTAACCTGTATTAAGATAGGCTGTCTTTTTTAGGGTCACACACTGCCAGAGTGCTAGTGTTCCTGGTGAGTAGAAACTGTCATTCAGCTTTAGAGGAAGCCTGTAAGGTGGCTGTGTGATAACTAACTGGGAAAAGCTGGTTAGGATATAAGTATCTGCCTTTTTTTTTTTTTTTAGCTGAATATTGAGAAACTTTGTATACAAGGAGGTAAGAATAGGTATTTTAACTACTACTCTTTCTGGCTTCTTGGTTAATCTCTGAATTGACACAAGCCAGATGCTGTTCACCAGTTAGAGAAGCTCTAGAGGAGGTCCTGATATGACTCTTGCAGTGCTATTGTCATCAGTTTTCCTTTTCTCTTCTGGTCATCATGCATCGTGGTGCCTCTGTCCCCAGCTGGGAGATTCAGAAGGAGCAGCAGAAATGGCTACAAAAGACCTGATGGCTGGATCCTGTGGCTGGGGGGACACTTGCAAACTTTGATGCTTGTGGAGGAGAGCTTGATTTTCTCATAGAAAATAACCATTGTGCACAAATGGGGTCTGAACCAGGACCTCTTGTCTGAGAGGTGAACTTGGGCCAATGCCTGCAAGCAAACACAACTTCCTAGAAATAACTCCTACACAGACGGGACTCCGTGTGCATGCTTTTCCTTGTCTTTGTCTCCCATTCACATCCTAATTTGGAAATCAGATTGGGCTGGAAGCTAAAACACTGAGTTTATCACCACAAACATGAATGGAATGGCTCTATTTTTCTTTTTGTATAGTCTTTGCTTGGTTTTTGTTCTGAATAAGAAAAACGAGAGTAGGTAAAAATATGAATCAAGTCTTAAACAAACAAATGCAATCATTAAAATGAATGCTGAATGTCTTAATTAGTAGCATATTAGCATGCTCTGAGCACCAGGAGTTCTGCAGAGTTGTTTGTCTGGCTGATTTACCTGTATTTACTACTAATTAATGAAACATTACAATCGTTAATGCTCTTTGCAACGTCTTTACAGGGAAGTTAATTCTGAAAGGACCATTACTGCTGAGCTAAACTGTGGTGCTTGAATAAGAGCTCTTGCATGGGGGGCTTTGGAATTGATGATAGTGATGATAGGAACTGAGCCTTCTGTCGCGTTGGTAGGATGGGATGGCTGTGTACTAACCTTGTTTTCTTGTAATTTTTTCATAAATGTCTTTATTGTTTGGAAAGCATCTGCCATGCAGAACACCTGTATTAAACAGAGCAGAGTTTGTCAGAAGGAAAGCAGAAGCTTGTGTCTAACAGGAGATGAAATCATATCCATTTTGATCTGTCTAGACAAGAGCTTGGTTGTGTTTAAAAATGGGTTCGACAGTTAAAACTTTCATCCTCAAAATCGTTAAAACCAAGAAGCCATTCTTGAGAGCTCTTTTTTTGTACCAAATTTATTATCTTAACCTCTAATGAACCGGGTGAGTTATAGTATAAATTAAGTTTGTATGGCTTCTCATTCTTCTGGGGTTTGGAGTATTTTTATAGTGGCATGAGTGTCCATTAAAGTCTGATACTGGAGATTATTTGGTCTGGTTTAGTCTTATTTGGTCTCTGGAGAAGATTGTGTAGTTTTAGTTCCTTGATCCTTTCTTCCAGGCAAAGCCGGTCTCTAAAGGGTGTGTGAAGCTTCAAAAATGAAACTGTTGATTGGAGTGAAGTTCAGCGTGAAAAAAAGATGTGTTAACGGTATTTGGAATAACTCTGTAATACTGAAGAATTGGGCTGCTGCTAGTAAAAGTTGGCATTTTCCCTGTCTTCTCCATCAGAATTAGAGGTGGAAAAATCTTGCTGTCTTAATTTTTCCATTAAGTTCATAAAGTTTCTCTTCCGAGTCTTAAATGATCTGGACAGTATCAGTCTGCAACTCAGTCTCATGTGTGCATTAAGATGTCACAATAACACGGAAGAGATCATCTCATTATCACTGGAACTGTTTTACTTCTGAAAGCTCACTGTGTCCCTGCTGCTGCAATACAGCCTTTGTGTTACCTCCAGGTGCCCAAAGCACAGCGTCCAACTCCATGGCTGAGGGAACAGCACCTCCCTCTGTCCTGAACTCTGCACTCATAGTCAGTGGCTCAGCAGGTGTCTTATTTAAAGAAATAAATGGGATATGAAAAAAATCCCATCTATTACTTTATCACATCTCCCACATATCGCGCTGAGGATGTGCTGCTCATCTTAGTCTAGTTGGCTTTGAATGGCAGGTAATAAAAGTTTGATTTCATCTGGAGGAAGTGATTAAAAACAATACTTCTGGTGGAGTTTGCAGAAAGGGACAGGTTGTCCACTGTGCTGCTTTCAAAACATTTGTGAATCATCATTGATGAGTAAATGGATGGGAACGAACCCCCTGAGCTCTTATAGTTGGTTGCCACCTGCTCTAGTTGTGCATTGGCAGTGTGATAAAGTGGGCAGAGTCGAGGGGAGGACATCACTGGTGTGCCCATCCTCCCCAAAGGTCACCTCTGCAGGGACGGGGAGGGTCTGGCTTCCAACGTGGTCTGCACCTGGTACCAGCCCTGCATTGCTTGTTTCATCGAGTCTGTCATAGTGAGTCCCTTGGCTGTTCACCTGGGCCATGACTTGCGATTATTGTCCCAGGTGATCCGTGCTCCTTCATGGTGCGTGTGCTGTGCCGCTGGAAGCACGTGGGGCCGTCCTGTTCATGTCTGTGCTGAGCTGGAGCGTGTTGTGAGTCCGTAAGTGTTGTGAGCCCTTTTAGGTTTCCTCATCGTGCAGATCTGTATGTGCACGGTGCACAGCAAACGCTTGGGTCTGAGAGCTTGGCTGCCTTGTAAATGACTTCAAATTCTAAGAAACTGCAGGCGGGCTCAAGTGAGTGCCCAAAGGGGCTGACGTGAAGGGTGCACTTGTAATAGCCAGGCCCTGCAATTTGCCCCTGGCTACCTGCAGGGCTAATGACGGGCATTAACGAGGAGTCTGTGCTCTGGTGCTGGTGAACAGTAAAGCTCTGGCCAAGAAAAGAGGGGCAATCAGCAACAATTACATGTCAGAGTCCGTGTGCTCTTTGCTCTGCATGTCTAGCGATGTTTTTCTCCTGTGTTTGCCACCACCCCGCTGAGCACGGCGCATGCTGGAGGCCTGCGTGGGGCTGGGGACCCACGGGTGCTGCAAGACCCCTGCTACCACAGGGCCTGGGCCACGGGGCGTGCTGTGAAAAAGCAGCTGCTTTAAAGGAGATGGGGAGGGAGGAGAATGTGTTTTCTAAAGGTCAGCGAAACCTACGGAGCACTTAGAAGCTGAGGAAATTATAGCTTTGCTCTCTCAGTAGTGGGCCTTGCAAGGGGAGGGAAAGAACAAAGGCGTGTTACAATGTGCTCCAAGGAGAAGTCTTTTAAACATTGCTATTAGAAGCTATTAGGAGAATTTCTTTGGGGATAAATGAGAGGCAGCACTTTGGAGTGGAATGTTCCTTACTTTTAACATGTTAAATGGTCTCCTTGATTATATGGGCTCACCTGGCAGTTACTGGAACTGCACATTAACTCCTCCAGTAACCGGTGCTGCCTGCAGCTTAGATAACACAAGGCTGCATCTGTGAGCCTGCCTGGGACTTGCATTTCTCATTTTCATCCACCTGCAAAAAGCTGATGCGATTGCATGTTAGGTGCTGGATATGGAGTTAACATCGGTGGTTAGATTTACGGTGTAAAGATATTGTCCTCCTCTTAGGATTTACACAACTGTAAGAGTTTTTCCCCTAAGAATTCAGTGCAATGGGTTCCTGATTCTTACTTCAATAGTAAAAATGAAAATTATTCAGAATTATGTTAAAAGTAAATATCCTATCTGTGAGTTGCACAATATTATTAGACTTGATTCTGGAAACATAATAGCACCAAAGAGATCAAACTTTTACTACAGGGAACTCCAGCTAAAACATTTGTAAACCTCAAAACCAATAATGTGAATAAAAGCTTGTTTTCTTCAGCAGGAAGTATATTTGCAAGTGGAGAATAATGCTCCATTTCAGGGCAGAAGCTCTTCACAGTAGCATTTCTGCTTTCACTCTAATCCATTTTCCTAAGGCTCAGTCACTGGTTTCACAATTTCCCATTAGTTTAGGGTCCTCAGGTCCTTCCTGCCATTTGTACAGGCTTAACCTTGACGGCACTGAGACATGAAATCTTTAAGATACACAATAAACACGGAAGCATAAAATACAGTGCAGGTTCCTCCTTCCTTGCAGGGAATGGTTTCTACAGCATCTTCTGCATAGGATCTCAGGGGTGCAGTTCTGTGCTAAAACCCCCTGCAATGCTGCTGCTCTGCATCGATTCTTCGGATGTTCCAGTCTGTGGCTCCCGGCTGTAAATATAATTCACAATAAAAGTAATGACCATAAGGTGGAATATAACTTAGTACTTGTTATTAGTTTTCAAGGTGAATGTAAAGGCATTAAAAGGAACTCTTAACTTCCAATTTTTTCTCCTGTTACATAAGGAGTTTCTACCGAATTGGCAATGTTACTGTATTTGAAAGTGGGGTGTTATGGTCTAAAATCCACAGAGTTTCATCAGTGACATTGCAAATGACTGGTTACAAGATTTCACTACTTTCTTTTTAGAGAGTTTTCTCTCTTTTTAGGTAAAAAGAGACAAAAATACAGACTAAGGATTTCTCAGAGAGTTACGTTTTCTGGATCTAGTCTTTTAACAGCTGGGTAATGGTCATATTCCTGACCTATATTCTTTAGGTATATTCTATAAACCTAATGCAAGTGACACACTGTCAGATTTGTATCCTCAGGTATATTAGGAGAGCATCATCTTTGGGAAGGTTATATGTGTACCTCATAGCTTGGCTGAGAAAGTCATACAAGATAAGTGCTTTGGCTCTAGGTTCCTGCTTTACTTAAACGCTGTTTTTCAAGAGTGAGTACTTTCATGTGAGTGACAGTTCTGAATGGTCTTTGGCCATCTTCTAATCCCTAATCTGTGGACTATTAGCATTGGGCATGAATGTTTCCCATAGGCACAGGAGAAACCAAGTACCTCAAACGTAGCCCCTGCCATTAGGCTGAGTGGAACTCGCCCGTCTGTTGAAAGGTAGTGTAAATGTCCTGAAATAGTTGAATCCATTTCCATTCCTCTTCAGTTTGTTTGTGGCTGGCAACACAGTTCACCACTTGGTCACCCTATTTTTGTGTGTGAGCCTGAATATAATTTGTGCCAAAAGTCAGATTACAAGTTAAATTCTTTCCTTAAAAAGCAACTTAAAGACCAGGTCCTGCTCTCGCCCAAGACACAAGGGTATTAGTGGGCTTTCCCCAGAGAATGGATAATTTAATGGGAAACTGATTCATGAGTTCAAATTATAGTCTGTGGTTGTAGTACAGACTGGGGTGGTTGTGTTTAACTGCCATATGGTTGATGGGGATATATTGTTGAATATATTGTTGAATAATGGATGTTCTAGAGCTTCAGGTACAGAAGCTGCAGAATCCATATGCATGTTCTGGAAGGTGCCTTATTTATTTTTTATGTGCTTTTTGATTATGTGGTAGAAACAATATCATTCAACTTGTACAGCTGATTGCATGCTGTGAAGTTTTTACAAAATAAATAGAGAGAACAGCTGGATGCCGAGGACAAATGTAGAATGCAATAAGCCTTATTAATCTATGGTAATTTGAAGGATGGGACCTATTCTGCAAGCTGAGTTCACAGTGCAGCAGACACTCTGACAGCAATTTTTAGGACACAAACTGTTAATTATACATTAATCATGCTTTCCTGAGATGAGTGTTTTAGAACAGATTGTCTTTAGTCCACTGAGGACGGCAAGACAGCACAGACTAGCTGAAAATATTATGATTATCTAATAATCCTTATTAAGATAGATTTTAAACAATGTGGTGACTATGCAGGCTTTTCATTAGAGAAAATGATTATGGGTGGAGATCACAAAGTTTAACAAATTATATTGTACTGGAAAGGCAACATTAAAAGTTTGATGTGCTGACAGGGAGATCGATCACTCATCTATTGTAACGACGGGCTGCTGTAGCACATAGTGAAAAGCACCATCACACCACTGCCTTTCAGTGAGAGCTAATATTTTTAGGGACCAAAACACTCAGATATGGCTATTGCATGCCTGGAGAGCATGGGAATTCCTCCAGGTAGGAAAAGAGTAGGGGAGGGACTCCAGTTCTCATGCGGGAATCTTTTGTTTAGTGACCACCAAAGTGAAGTTATGTATGTCTCAACTCAGGTTCAGTGTAACAAAACAAGTTGGGCAACTTCAGTGGAGAAAAACAAAGTAAAGAGCAACTTAATGTGTGTCCTCTATAAATGGGAAAATAACATTTATCTTCATTCTGAAGGAATAATCTTGTAAAGCTGACAGCCGTTTATGACAAAACGACAAACTCAGTAGATGAGAGGAGAGTAGCAATGTCATTTCTTTTGACTTAAGCAAAGCTTCTTTCAGCCATTACTGCCTCATAGACAAGCTGATGAAGAGCTGGTTGCATACATGTAAATAAGCATTGTGGATTGAAAACTGAGGTTTTGGGGCATAAAGGGTTGTGTTCACTGGCACAAAGACCAACTGGAGTCCAGAGATGCAGCCAGGGGTCACTACTAGGGCCAACACAATTTGATGTCTTCATAAATGACCTGGATGGTGAGACAATGCATCAGCAGCAAGTTTACAGCTGATGCAAAATTGGAAGGAATGGCTGATACACCAGATGGTTGTGTTGCATCGGGAGGAGCGACAGCAGGTTGGGTGAGGTGATCTTGTCCCCCTACTCAGCACCAGTGAGAGTGTTGGGTTTGGTTCTAGGCTTCTCAGTACAAGAGATACAAGGACATACTTAAGAGACTCCAGCCAAAGGCCATGAAAGTTACAAAAGGGGTTGGAGCACCTGTTGTTCATGAGGAGGTTGAGAAGAGGAACTCTTCATCCTCAAAAGAAGGATCAGGGGGACCTTAATGTGTACCAATATCTGATGGGAGTGGGGTTGAGGGAGTAAAGGAGATGGACCCAAACACTTCTCAGTAATATCAAGTGAAATAAAGAGGCACCGGGCACAAGCTGAAATACAGAAACCATTAAACATGGAAGGCTTTTACTGTGCAGCTAGTCATACCCTGGAGCAGGCTGCCCAAAGGAGTCTCCATCCTGGAAGGTTTTAACCCAACTGGACGAGGTCCTGAGCAACTCTCCTCCCTAGCTGAGGTGTTGGACTGGACAATTCCCTGTCAACAGCAACTGTTCTGTTATTCTGTGAAATACTCGGATGTGGCTTTGAGCAAATAGTGCTCTGAACATGCTGTTATTTCCATTTTCCAAGTGAATTATAAAGGGAGGGGGAGCAACTGAAAACATTTGTTTTAGAGACTGGAAAAAAGAAACTCTGATGCATTTTTAGCAGAGGAAAACATTAATTACTAAATTTACTACTTAGCACCTTAGTTTCCTGACTAAGCGACTACTGTTTTGCCCCTGCCTGTTCTGGCTTTGTTCACTTTAGTCACAATGTCACTTAGAACCCTTTGAAATGCCAGGATCTGAGACATCTGGAGACTCAGCGCATGGCAGCGATGGCAGATCAAGCTCTACGGTGTTCACTCATTTGTGCATCCAAAGCCACTGTTATGCCCAGCTAGGAAATGCATCTTCTCCATATGTTGTTTGGAGTGCTCTTATACATGGAAGCAATAGGGTCTCCAAGTGTGCGAAGGAAAACCATATGTTCTTTAGGTTGGCAGGCTTTTCTTATACAGACAAGTCTTTGAGGAGAAGTTGGGCTATCTTGAAACCAGGAATATGATCTGTCAGTCTTGTGCTTTGCACCTCAGAGGGACTTGTGCAGTTGAGCAAGATGTGAGCAGCGAGACTAACTCTGTTCTGGGTAAGGACTGGATAAATAGGCTGCTTAACATGAACAACAATTTCAACACAAGATCAAAACCAAATCAGGTGAATGGGTATAAGTCTAGCTAGGCTTCTAGGAACCCAAGCTAACTCATAAAGGCATCATCAGTGCCTGCTTCCAGCTGAATACCTGGGACTTCGTACAACATTGAAATACTGATCTTAAAGACCATGGTGCCAGCCTTCCTGCAAAAGCTCAGTGAGAACCTTTTCCCTGAAGTTCACTGAGGCAAGTTCAACTTGGAGGCCTGTACCTATTCAGAGTATCATTTGAAGTATTTAGCATGTGAGGAGCACTCCGTGTTCCTTGGAGCATCCAACTTTTTGTTTATCAGAATTGTCAATTTTTGTCTTGCTCGGGAATAATAAAGGCATGCGTTCAGTAACAACTTGTCTGGGCCAAGCGCCAGCAAAGAAGTTCTAGGAACTGTGACAGCAAAGTGTTGGGGCTCCTCAAGGGAAAAATATCTCCTGAAAATGAACAAGCTGCATCAAATTTTAAATGGTGGAGAAATCCAATTAAATGCTAAGTAGTATCCATTATTGATGAGAAGCGTACCTCAGCAGACAGAATGGAGCATTTCTTGTTGCAATACCTGCTTTAGTTTCTCCAAGGCAGCGTGTCAGGCTTGTGTTTCCATTTGAAAGACTTTCAGATCTGACTCTTGTGCTTGACACATTTTGCCCTCTGGCATTCCCTTTCACTTTTCTCCAAACATGTTTCTGGACCTGATGTTACATAGAAATGGGCGACATTTGTTGGGTGAATAATGGCTGGCTTTATTAAGGAATCTACAGGTAGATTCAAGGTTTTGGAGCTAAAAATTAAAAAGAAAAAGAAATGATTCTACATGCAAAGTGAGCAGGGAGAAGGCTTAATGCTAAAGGCTTATGGTGTCATACTGTGAGTTGAGTGAGAGTGTTTTCCAGATCTGAACTTCATATCTGGGGTCCCTCAAGCCCTGACGAAACTTGGTGCTAATGGTAGCAAGTCAAACAAAGTGGAAGGTCTGTGTAGTTTCCTGCTAAAATAAATTGGTGTGTGTAAGAAATATAGAACTGTAAGAACTATTGTAAATAATATAGAACGTAAGTGAAGACAGTCTTGGATACTATGAACAGCTGAAACCTAAAGCCATTCAACAAGTTGCTGTTAATATATCAGATAAAAGGTGCCAGCAGACTACTTCTAAGTAGTGGTTTAGCGCACACATGCACAACTGTCTCCCTTTGACCTTAGTCACCGAGGGCTTCTCAGATAGCTATCTGCATTTGATGTGAGTCGTCTGCCTTGCCTGGACCCTTTCTCCTCTGGGAAGAGTGCCAGTGGTTTGGGCTGATCCGAACACTGCAGCAAACCAGCTGGAGACCTCTGTAGCTAGCAGTGCTCCAGCGGCTGGATTAGGAACAGAGGGATGTGGAGATGTCATTAACGCAGGAATCTGCAATATTCGCACAGTGGTTTGGAGGTGCTGACTACATCGTTTTGCTTTTGAGCTTGTTTAGGATATGAGCTGAGATCTGTGGTAACTCTTTCCTTCTTATGAACCTCTTGTTCATGAGGGGAAGCAACAAAGAAAAATCCTACTCGTTTTAATATGGAAATGTATAACTTGTCCTTGTCTGAATGTGAAGATAAATCAAGGCCAGGTGTATGCTTAAAATAGGCTCTGTTCTAATATAATATTTTTCAGGTAAACTTCTTGTGGCTAATGTTTTGTGTCTAGGTACATTGTACAATATTTGAAGAGGTGATAAATTGCAGTGCAAATCCAGTGCTGCTGAAAGCCGAAGTAAATATTAAGATTCCACTTTCATGAGCATCTCCTGGCAAGGTTATTATTTCTGATTTAAGAAACCACCCCTTCCTTCTCCTACTTAAACACTTCTTATATTTGGAACAAGGCTCTTTTACTACATACTGCACAAACATTTAAGATAGTTTCTTCCCTGAGCATACAGTTATCTTCTAATAAATAGTGTTACTAGCTTTATAAAAAATATAATACATTAAATATAACTTCTAGTTGATCCACGGATCACTACTGTAGACAGCCCCAATAATACCTTCTGTTTTAATAACCCAGAAAATTCTTGTCAAATATAGAAGACAAGAAAAAAATCTGAATCCTCTTGAAGCTTAAGGGTGAGAGCAGTGATTCAAGTCACTGGAGGAAATCATTGCAGGTTGTAATTCCCATAAAGGTTCTGTCCATAGTCAGTATTTTCCCTGTCTGTGATTAGTAGGTCACCGACATTTCCTTTTGATTCATGAGAATAGACTTTCTGTTAGCTGGTAAACAAAGTCTGCTCGTGGGTTATTATAAAATGCAGAAGTACAGCAAAGGTAATTGTTTTTTTCCCCTAACACCTTTATTGACTATATTGATCTAAAAGAGAAAATTAGGTTTTCTAAAGTTCAAATGTAGTTTAATGTCACTGGAGTGATATGGAACGTCTCCCAAAATCTGAAGAGCTCAGTGACTGTTCTGTGCAGATCTACCCTGCAGCAAGAACAATCTATCTGGTTCAGGCAGAGGTAAAGTGACCACCAAGCATGAGCTGCTGGATGCTATTTATATTGCTGTCTGACGGATGTTCAAAGCAAAGATTCTGGCAGGGAAAAAGAGTTGTAATGAACTTAGGTAGATGATTGAAAACAAATAATGCAAGACAAGCTAGCAGTGTCCAGATGTTTATATTTGTATATTTACTGCATTCACTTCTCTGAAGTGTTTGCATTTCTGTCCTAGTGCAGAGCATCTGAGGAGCGTTCTTCTCTCCAGTTGGCAACCCGAGGTAGGTGGCAGGCATAGTTCATACAAAATACAGTTGAGCTGTAATTTAAAACTTAAATTCACTTCTAAATTCCCACTTAAAACCCACATTTGTCACAACAATGACTAAAGTCAAATAAAGTTCCAAGGTTAATAAATCCACTGTTCAGCCCCATTTCCTTCTGCTATAGATATGCTTGGAGAGATCATCACATAACACATCTTTCATCTCCAGTCCGGAGTTCCCAAGCACTTTGTAAACATCAATAATGCATCGTTCACAACACTCCTGGAAAAACAGGAATTAACATTTAATGAAGCAGGAGTTCGTTCATGCAGGCTGGGTGCCATGCCAACAGTTCAAGATAAAGTAGTGGAATGAGGATGTGGCAAAGCCTGGCCTGACTGCAGAACTGGGGGAGGCTTGGGGCAGGTACTGCAGGTTCACATGAAAGAATACCTCACGTCTGTAAAAGGAGTGCTAAAGGAGAAGAGTTGGACCTATCACCCAGGCTTAGATACCCACTTTATTTTATTTGCAGGCTTGAGAACCTAACATAATGGCATGTTTATCCAGGAATATGAGATGATCTCAGGCTTGTACAGAACAAGTCATCAGTGGATACAACAGTATGGAAAGAGCAGGAGTAGCATTATGGTTCGGTCATCTCATCTAGTTCAGCTTCTCTGTAATAATCTCTCACATATCCTCTTATGCTAGCGGATCAAAGAATGCAATAAAGCTATGATCAGAAATCTTGCACGCGGAGAATGACATACCATCTCTTCATAAAAGGCTCTTTTACTAGATATTACTTCTTGTTTTCACCCAGTGTGAAGTATTTTCACCTCTGTGGTGCTTTAACTGTGCAGTTTTGTTCATTTTTCAATTTTGAGTGAAAGATGCTTCTGGCAAATTTACTTCTCTTGTTCTGTTGCAAAATAGAAACGCAAAGCAGGATCTAGAGGGACTTGTTTTTGATTAGGATTCCAAAATTTTCATTTGAAAAAGTTGCAAAAATCTGGAAACTTCTCACGGTTCCTCTAGCAGCAAATGAAGCAAAGCATCTTCAGAGTTTCCAGCCCTCTTTGCTGTGCTGCTCTGACAGGCTGCTGAGAGCATTTCTTGCATTTGTTTCTGTGCCAGCCCTGGAACCACATGTCACGTGTCGCATGGAAAAACACTTAACTGGAAGTGTTTTGAATCCTTGGCAGGATTTGGGGTTGGACTCAGTTAAAGGGACAAGTTAAACCTCTTCTTACTTCACCCACATGGGTTCACCAGTCTTCAGCCTTAGTTCCAGCTGGAGCAGATGTGTGCACACACGAGCTAGCTTGGGAGGCACTCACACTTGGCCTTTGCCTCTTTTGGACTTCTCTAACAAAAAGGTTGTCTCAGCTTTCTGTGGTGCAGCCTGGTCCCTGGCAGCTGCCATCCTGCTGTGGGGCTGTTCCTGGGTGCCCAGAGCCCCCGGGGGACCCAGGGTCCCCTCCTGCTCCCTTTGGGTGCAGCCCGGGAAGTTTTCCAGAGCTGTGGCGGTGCAGCTGGTCTGCAGCAGGTGTTGCTGCCTGGGTTTCTTCTTGGAACAGAGTTTTGCTCTTCCTGAAATGTGTCCTTTAGTGTGTTTTGGTGGAAAGTTTTTAAAATTTCAGGTTTTGTTCAGAACCAGAGTTAAAGCTTTCCAAAATGTCCCAGTTTCCTATGAACTATAGGGTGTTTCAGCTTGATCAGCTCTTCAGACTCGGACCACACCACGACAGGATTTGGGACGGTCCCTGCTCACCTTTAAGCAGGAGTGGGCTCAGTACAGAGCATCTCCTGACCCTGAAAGCTCTGCTCTTTTTCTGCCCTCTGTTCCTAGGAGGTTGGGCACATCTTTAAGGGATAGTCTTGTTCCACTGGATATGGAGAAATAGGAATATATTATTCCTTTCTGAAGATTGTTCTTCACTGTTCATTTGTATAATTATAAATTTGCCATTCCCTTGAAATATCGTGCCCTGCAGCTTCTTCCTATTACCTTCCTGTTGGAAGGGGGAAGGAAATGTGCATCAAGTGTCACAAAGCATGACACATCATTTTGCAAATTCTGTTTTTGTTCCTTGTAATATATTGAATCTATCTGCACACTTTACCTCCAGAGTGCAACTTTTCAGTTAACTAATTTTCATCCTATTCCATGTTCTGGGGCTTTTCCCCCTTGAGAAGAATGTACCTGAAGTTTCCAAGAAAATTGTGACTTAGATGAGTCACATTTAATTAAAGCGGTGAAGAGATCTATGCTTATATGGTTAACTGCCCATTTTATTGGGCACTTAATTTAAGTCCCTGGAGAATGGTAAGAGACTTGATTTAGTTTTTTCCTCCAAAGCTTTGTAATGATTGTGACTTGGGACTTCTTGTTCTTGTTTTTCTTTCTTTTAATTAAGGGCTGAAAATATATACTGCCATGAAACATCTGGCATAGCCTGCCTCTGTTGCAAAGTAATATGGTCTGGTATTTTGCACTTTTTGCCAGCCATAAATAACTTCTGTCTCTCTAATATTCAGAGCTCTGTGGGTTTATTTGGCAAATATCACCAACTATTTTAACAGAAACTTGAATAAAACTTGTGCATTGCTCTCCAGAACACTTCTTGCCTTTATTCACTGCAAGTTTGAAACTGCAGTGCACAGTAACTTCAGCCTGATTTTTTCTGAATGCTCTATTCATTACAGTATTTCCTATCCTATGAGTAGTAAATTACTTATTTAATTCATTTTTATTTATTTATTTATTTTTTACTATATGCTGTTCTCTACAATAGGTGTGAAATCTGAATGTCTTCCATACTAATTCCTGATACCTTTTTCCTTTGTTTCATGCAAAAGGTCTCACAGTATCCTGTGCTTAAAAGCAGGAACATTACTGCTAAATGCTAACACAATTTGGGCTTGATACTATAGAAGCAAGACTCAGGAGGTATGTTTTCCGTGTTGGAGCCACAATCTACAGACAGGCAGGAGTAATTTCAAGATAGTAAAAGGATCCTCCTGAACCTCAGGCAAGGCTCAGATTAGTTCCAGCTGGGACTGGCTAGGACTGCAGCCATTTGCTAGACTGGTGAGTTACTCATGAAAAAATGCTTGTACCTTCCAGCAATATTTTGTCCCCTAAACATTAATAAAGAGGTGGGAAGGGATAGAGTTTCAATTCTAGTTTCTTTCCTTTTCCAGCTGGATTTGGATTCAAGTACAGTATGTTAGCAAACAGCAATGTAAACACGAGTGGTTTAATTCAGGAGGGAGCAGGACAACAGTTACCTGGTTTTATTTGAGGTGAGGGAGGATTTAGATGAGATTTGAGAGAATACCAGCCATCGGCCAGGGCAGTGAAGCATTGCAGTGAGCTGGGAAGACTCTTTGGAGATCTGCAATTAGCTGCTGGACAGATACTTGGTTGTTACTGTCTAGACATAACTTATCCTGACTCAACAGAGAGGGCATGGAACAGGGACTTTGTAAGTGGATGCTGTTTCAAGCCTCAGACGGGAATCAGTCACAGAGCTTTCACAGAACTTTGATGTTCTCTTACCCTTTGGTTACAACCTCATGAAGCTTCAGCCTGTGAGGGGAAGGAATTGGTGCTCAGGGGTGTTTTGTACTGCCTTAGCATGAAATGGCTTGTCAGAATGACCTGGATGAAAAAAGATGGGAATGGGGAAGTACAGAATTGAATTCAAATCATGTGATAACTTAAATTTGTATCTGGATTTCCACGTTTGTCTTAAGTAGCTCCATTGCAATGATCATGGCATAATGACTGATCCCAAACTTGGAATAGGCGAGTGTAAGTCATTGTCCAGGAAAAGTCTCTGTAAGGAAGGGAATTTGGACCAAGGAAAAATGCATTTTCATCGTGTAAGAAATAATTCTGCATTTTGTTCTGAAAAGAGTTTTGTCAAAACATTAAGAACATCAGGTAATCAATCCTCTTTATTAAACCTTTTTAAACCTGGAAATACAGTTTAGTTTTGTTGTTTTTTAGGTTAATGAATTAAAATGTTAATTGCAAGTGATAATGAATACTAATTTCTTTGCTTCAGATATTAATGTTTGCCTCTGTAGGCATCTTCTGTTAACATTTATGACATATGACTATTATCTACCAATTCCTAGAGGACATAAAAGTCTGTAAGTACCCGAAGAGCCTTTTGGTTATGTGGTATTTTCATATATTGTCATAATATGCTTCCATTCTTCTCTCAGAAATCCCTTCTGAAAGCAGACAAGTTCAACTATTTTCATTTTACTGGTAGAAATTAAATAGGTTTGGTGAAGAGCATTAGAGGAGCTGGGATCAGACTGTCCCTAGAGCTGTGAGACAAACACACAACCCGTGATACTGAAGATACAAAAATATTAATGGTGAGGTTTTTGGATCTGAATTGTAGAGAATGATTACTTGTAATGATAGAGGGGGAAGTTATGAGACTATTATAAATTATACAGCACACTGTATAATGTCATATTGTAAAGGAAGCATTGCAAACTCTGCAGTGAGAAGTTTTCAGGCATAATCCTCCCAAGGGATCAGCCTCGACTCAGTTGCATCCCCCATGAAGTTGCAGAAACTTCTGCCTTTATCATCACAGACAGCAGAGCAAACTCTTAAACCTGTTCTGTTAAGGTCTGTGGACAGAATATAATTGT
Organism: Anas platyrhynchos; assembly: GCF_047663525.1. NCBI lineage: Eukaryota > Metazoa > Chordata > Aves > Anseriformes > Anatidae > Anas > Anas platyrhynchos. Next base: position 10,588,824 of record NC_092607.1, read on the forward strand.
ACTTAAAGTATAATATAATTGTACTTAAAGCAAATCATCTTTTTATTAGATGACTATATTAAATTAATCGAGATAGCAAAGCACCCCCAAACTAACAGGCATGTGAAGTTGTTTGCCTTTCTGAATGTGTGTTCAGACAGAAATGCTAATGTGAATGTGGCTACTTTTTTTTTTTTTTTTTTGGTTGTTTTTATACTATTAAGTAGTGGGTATTTTTAGTAAGAACACTCTTCTCCCGCAATGCGAGTCACAATATCTGGAGATGGCTGAATTTATATCCCTCATTACTCTTGCCATCAGTGTCTGTCTGCTTTCCTCGCTCTGTCTGAAGAGCTTCTCTTCTGAAACAATAGTAGTAATCTTAGGTATTCGAAGTGGCCAGGCACAAAACGCTGGAACAAATAACATTTGTAAATAAGGCAGGAGAGAAACCAGGATAAGCACTACCTTATAGTCAATTTACAGAAAATGGAACAATTGGCAGAAAGGCTCACAAATGAACAACAGATTCATCAGACAAAGGTATCTGCAAACTATTCTGTCATGTTCTGCTTTTAGCCTGTTTCTATGCAGCCCCCTGCACGCGTCCCTCTGTCCCCCAACTCTCCAACCCACCAGTGTGCTTCCATTCACTTCTGTAAGCAGAGTGAGAGAGAAACTATATTAAAGGAGAGGCAATAAGAGAGGGTGAGGGAATACTTAATGTTCCCACTGCTTAAAAAAAACACAAACAACCTTAATGTAAATGCTCGTGTGTGCATAGTAATTTATTTCGTGGAATGGACTCTGCTGAAACCTAAGAAGATACAAAATTAGGCTTTGAAAAGTTGCTGGTCATTATATAACACTTTGGGTTAAATGAAACACACCTATCTTATACTGCATGCAATGTTGGGTGTAATGATGCAAGTTTGAGATTACAAAATAATGCCAGAATGGCTGCTTAACAGCAGCTAAACGGTTTCCAGGCAGTGTGTTTTATTTTTTTGTGGTCATTCTTGTCAGCAGAAGGCTATGTGCTCGTGAAGGTAGGATGGAACTGCACCTAACTAATGGTTACCTGCAGAAATAGAAATCTGCTCAGTTTTCAAACATATTGGAAATGGGAATTAAATTCCAGCACTTGACATATTATTCTGGTGTCAGGAAAAACTTGTCTCTAAAAGTTATTTATTTCTGTGATTAGTGGGCTGCTTTGTAAGAACATGTCTGCTCCTCAGCAGAGGGGCCGTACCTAAATTGAAATTGATTTTAAGTGTAATGCTTTTGCTTGTTTTAATTTCTCCCTTTTTCTCATTCTCTATAAATTGGTCATTTGCCAAATAGACAAGAGGACAACTTTGAACTGGAAACAAGCAATGTGCCTATCCGTCCGCACTAGCGTTTGTAGTGTAGCAGATTATCAGAATCCCTACAACAAAGGGAGTAAGTGTGGATAGTGTCGCAGAAACTTTTGCTCTCCAAGAGTTATCCTACATACTCTGAGTCATTGAAGTCCAGTTAATACATGTGGCAAATGTATTTGAACTGTCCTTTTAAGTTTTGATCATCAGTTACAGGTTTTTTGTGAAGGGTACAAGAGACAACTTTAAAAACATACAAGGGAAGCCTTGTTTCTTCAAATGGTTGCAATGCCTTTTTAGTCGAAGCAAGATGGCTTTTGTGAAATTCAGAGAGAATTAAGTCTCCCGCATTTCCGAAGTTACAGCACGTCAGGGTGCAGGGGCAGCGTGCTGAGTTCTCCAGGAGCAGAAGCCACTTCTCTGGAGGTTAACGTGCTGTAAATTGATGTCTGTGCACAGAATACATCTGCTGCTGCTCTCATTCATGTTTTGATGTATTCCATTTCACGTTCAAAGCAGCTTTTAGTGTTGGTTCCCACTTCTGATGACATCTTACATGTTAGTATGGAAATACCTGCATTTCTTCAGACCTTGAAGGGATTCATCCAGTGTTTGCTGTTCAAGTCTTTGCTTTTGTGTAGGTAGAGAAATAGGAAAGGCTGATTTGAAAATTTTTAAAGGGAAAAAAAATAAATCCTACATCACAAGTCTTCCTTTCTCTCATTTAACAGGCAACTAAGAGTAGATATTTTGCATAATATGAAATTTAAAAACAAAACAAAAACCCTATGCAAACAGCCCTCTACTTCAGCACTGTCAGAACACCAGTGGATGTCACCATGGTGAATTATAGGTTTCATCACTTTCCGTGGTTCCATGTACATCCATGGAAAGGGAGAAGAGTGCTCAGTAGCTGAACAGGATCACTTTATATAAATAGGATTAACGCTAACTTTACAGCAGTGCATTTAAAATACAGGCTAGGCAAATGTCACAGCAGCTAAGCAGTCTCAGATATATGTTCCTGTCACTTTGTCTGTACAAACAGCCTCGTTCTATGCTCAGGGCTTGTTGCTGCTGTTTTGTTTATTGGCATCTTTGGCAAGCAGCTCGCATGCTGCAGCCAGAGGAGCTTGCGTGGAAGAACGACTGAACTGCACGGGGAAATATCAAACTCAGCCAACAGCACAAAGCTCAGTTGAGTTAAACCAACAGAAGTGATTACAGCAGGATGTATGATCTCAAACACTTTTAGTCTAAAGGGGTATGCAGGATGGACAAAGGACTGGATTGGTTTTGTGTGAATTGGTAACTCTAAGCTAGCACGCTTTCAAGTTCAGTTTGGCAGTTCAAAATAGCACCTGTGCCAAAAGGTCTGATTTTTCCCTTTCTAATTCAACATGAGCCCATCTTTACTGGTACGGTGATAGGGGTTATCCAAATGGGCTCATCTCTTTGAACTTGGAGGGAGTTCAAGGCTGATCTCAATAATGAGGTGTGTGGTGCGAGGAAGGTCAGAGTTAGGGCTGCCGCTAACAGGCACTGGCATTTTCTGTGCCTCAGGATTATGACCGCTATTAAGGCTCAGTGGTGGATTTGATCATGTTCACAGCTGCAGTCCTCTCTGCGATTCCTGTGATGATGTCACATGAATATGGGAGTGTAAGCAAGCTCAATAAATTAAAAAAATAATAATAATCCAAAGCAAACACCAGCTACAAACTTGCATAAATGAAAAATAGAACAAAGGCAACCAGAGAAGTGTAACAGCTGCTCAAATGACTTGAAGGGGAGACCATAAAAATGGCCTGACTATAAAAATGACCACCAGAGTTGTTTCAATTAAAAAGGAGTAAATCCAGGACATTGTGCTCAGTGACAGGCCTGGTGTGCTCTGGGTGCAGGGCTTCAGAGGCAGAGCGGGCTGTAGTTCTTCTGGTAACTTTATTATGTGGAGCTGCTTCGTGTTGTGTCCTGTTATGAGAATGTGAGTGAAAAGGGGCAGTGACAGCAGCGCTTGTTGATCAAAGAAATGCCATGCCAGCGCTGCAGTGGCAATGCGTTAGTTCCTGAAAAACTCAAGCCACTGGTACTGGCAACCAGCTGGCTCACACAAGAGGAGTATGTTCCTGTACATTTCTGTGCCGTTTACTCTGTGCACGAAGTCAGAACCATGAGAAGTGATGGCTTTGACGTTACCCTTCAGTCAGGAGTTGTGCCTAGCTGTGGGATCCGGTTTCTATGTCCTGGAAGGCACTGAAGCAATGCTCGGAGTTCGCAGCACGGCTGTGTCCCAGCCAAGACCCAGCTGCTGTAATCGGAGTCCTTCACATTTTAAAATTCCTTTCAGACTTTGAGTGGCAGCAAACTGCCTTTTCCCCTCCTGATGAGCTGACACACACGGTTACACAGCTCCTGACCTCTCCCACTGGTGTCTACGAGCAGTGGGTGTGCGCAGTGCCTATGGCAGCACACCCAGGGGCTCGGTGCCCTAAGCTCAGTGGCACTGCTGGCCTGGGCCAGGAGACAGCCAGCTGAGCAATAATTCTGTAGGTCTGCCAGGTTGCTCCTCAGATGCACTTACTCCTTAGGCAGCTGTACGAACGCCTGCGCTGGCACGGAGCTGCGGTGGGAGTGGGCGGCTGGGGAGGGCTGGGACTGTTGCATTCAGTGGCAGCGTTTAGGTTGGCTTAATGTTCATAAGCGTGGCCTTTTTCTGAATGATGTTCTGCCACGTCTGCATACAGAGCTGGCAGAATCATAAATGAGTGTCTGTGGAAGCAACAATCAAGGTACAGCAGAAGCTAGAGAGAGTTTTTCTTCTTAAAGTGATTAAAAATTGCTACGAGAAATCTGTCCATGTGAGCACAGTTCTTTAGAAAATGCAGGAACAGAAAATGAAGATAAAAATAGCAACTCTTCTTCCTCAAATATTATTATTTTGCTTATCTTATGAAGAAACTGATTTTATGTTTCCATAAGTACTTGTGCAAGGAGACTGGAGACCCTAAAACAGAAGGGCAAGGTAGAAGGGAAATAAGGATCAGGGAGCCCTGAGCATGACCCACGTTACTGCTGGGCAGTGGGGATTTGTGCAGTGAATGGGAGCTGCCCTGACCTCCTGAGCGGGTCGAAAGCCCCACCAGCCAGCAAGCAGTATCCTGTAAATGCGTAGGGATTACCCATTCCCCTTATTTCATCTGGGAAATGTGTGAAGAATAATGAAGTAGACTTCTCGGATGCTGCTAAACTGGAGTGACAGTGTTTAGAAAGTGTTCAGTGTTCAGCCTGCCGGGTCTGGGACTCTCTTCACTGTTAGTGCAGATTTCAGACCTCTGGAAGTCTCCTGGTTAGAAATTCTGCTGTCTTGAAACGAGCTGTTAAAAACCAAAGCTTCTGGGTGGGGAGCTTTTTTGTCAGTTCACTGGAATATTTTGGTGCAGGGAGCTATAATTTATTCATAAGGCTTGAAGGATGTAAGCTGCAGGACTCTAAATGGCTTTGTCCAGGAATTGCGAAGTTACACGACACCAGTTATGTTTGGCTGATCAGAATAATTTCACAAAACAGGAAAGATGCTCAGCTAGAAGTGCAGTCAGATTGAAGGAGAGCTGCGGAGTCTCATGGGAATTGCAGCTCAGTGGTAGAGTAACTGCTGCTTAGCCGGCGAAATAATTGAAAATTGGGGGTGGAGGGGAGCTCTGCAGATGGCTGCGTGCTCTGAGAATCCTGGAAGAAGATGCTAAAAGCAGGAGCATTTGGCATTGAGGAGTAGGCAAATGATGTAGGCTTTGTGCCAGGCAACTTTTTAATACAGGCCTCTATATATCTGGAATTGCAGAAACAAGCAAAATCAAGAAGCCTGAATTATGAGCTCAAAAGCAAAATAAGTCCCCTAGTGTTAACTGAATTTATTTTCCTGATAAATGCCTCCTGCCCAGGGATAAGGTTGTCCTCTGGCACCAGCGGGAAGCGTTTGTGCGTCTGTTCGCTGCGAGAGCCGCGAGGGCAGGGGACAAACAAGCGAGCACAGGCAGCAAACACGGCGTGTGACGTATCTGCAGGATTGTTTGGGTCAGCTGGCGATTTGCACTTCTTTATTTGGCTTTCCGGTCCTAACCAGATGAGATGTGATCAGAACTGGCTGTCTCTTTGCAGGAAAACTGTCTTGTTGTGAATCTCTTGTTCTAGAGGGCAATCTGACCTACAGCAAGCTTTCGGGGCGGGGAGGAGAACTTTTCCAACTTCTCCTTGGCATATGGGAAATTTCTGCTCTGGTTACATAATGATGTCTTACACTAGAATCCTAGACTACATGGACATAAAAGCTGGCTAAATATCTATTTTTTTTTTTTTTTTTTTAAAAAAAAAAGGCTGTCCATGCCTTACGGGCATGTTGCTTTTACAGCACTCAAACCCTCAGGGGTCAATGCCAGGTACAGTTTGTGTGTCCCTGCTGCCCTTTGCAGGTGTGTGCCCACAAGCAAAGGGCATTGAAAAAGAGACTAAATCAACAAAAGATACTTTTTTTTTTTTTTTTAGTGAAAGGTATGCTGAAGGAAGCATGAATATGGCAGCGAATGCCTGCAGTAAAGGGCTGGTCCCTGGGCTGTCTGGAATATTTTGGATAACAGAGAACTAAAACTTGCATATTCTTTTGCATGGGATATCCAGTTCCTCCAGCCTAGGAGGAGCCTCCTTTGTTTGTTAGACTTAGGGTGCTTGACCCAATAGCCATGAATCCATCCTGCAGGGATGATTAAATGAGTCCTCAGGGAAGGGGAAGGAAAAAGGTAGGGATGAATCACTGCAGGTGGCAAAAGGTGAAAAGAAATTTGAGAATGTGCTAGTTTTAACATTGTGAATAGGCTGCTACAACTAAAGAACAAGATGATGCTTATATTTTTCAAAATCTCATTGGAGTCATGCAGGACTGCAGATGGGATAAAGTACAAGGACTGTTAAAATTGAATACTAATTGTTTTTTGAGAAATGTTAGACTTCCTAGATATTTTTTCCCATGTAAGTTTCCTCCAGATCATGTTGATTTTTTGATAGGAAATGAAAAATATTTTGGCTCTGAGTTGAACCAGTTTATTTTGTATATGCTGCTGCATTTGCCCATTTGATGCTTCAGTTGACTTCCTTACATATTGCTCCCTATGGAAAGGACGTTCTTCTGGGAGCATACTGATGGGCCTCTGAAGTGTTGCTGTCCAGCATCCACCCTTGAAGAGGAAAATCCATAGCGGAGTAAATGGTCGCTCAGGAAGTTCAATGTGGCAAAGTAAATGGGAGCACAGAATTTCTAAATCAAGGCATATATTTCGTAAGCCAACTGTTGAAGTATTTTAACCTTTTCTTGAAAATTGAATCTTCCTATGAGAAGTGATAAATTCTTTAAATTCAGATAAGGATGTATAATTTCTTAAATCTGGATGTGGATGCAATCCTGTGCTGCTTCCCCCTAACAAGGTGATTTCCTGCTACGTGGCAGAAGAACCCCGTGCAGCAGAGGTGGCATTATGCAGTTGCAGAGCCTGATGCAAGATGCAAAAATGTGAGGTATCAGAGCCAGTGTGTCAGTCATTAAATTAAAATGACCTTCTCCTGATGTAGTACCTGCTCCCATTGCAAGGCCTTCCTGTCCTGTTGGAAATTTATGGTGACAAAAACAAGACAAGCTCCTTCTACGAGGCGTGTTTGGGGAACCGCTAGGCACACACACCTTAATGACTGCTCACCTGAGTTATGCTTCCTCTCCGGGGAGCAGTGCTGAAGAAGGCCAGCCATCTCCCAGTGGTGCTGCTTTTGATAAGCCTTTGAAGTGTAGTCTTGTTCCTCATCATAATCCAGCAGCAAAAGGTCACAGCAAGTACGAGGTCCTTGTGATATTTTAGAGAGCTGCTGTCAGGTTTCTCAAAACAGCCACCGCCGTCCTGTTTTCAAGCTGTTGTATGTGCTAAATTAAGCAGCTGTCTTAAAGGGAAAAGCATTTCTGGAATAAGGATGCAGGAATTAATGATACTTTGACACAAACCCTGTTCTTGGGGATCCGTGCTTTATGATAGCTGGCTGACTAACCAGGAGTTCCTCCTGCAGAGATGGGGATGGCAAAGGAGAAAGAAAAGGGGGGATTAATCAGTGCTCTACAAGTGGCAGAGAATGAAGAGATCTCATCTTTCTTTACTTTGCCCTATTGAGGTTCTTCCTAAAGGAGCTCTGTACGGACTGTGCATGCAAACTTTTGATAAAGAAATTGGTTTTCTATTCAACCAATACATCATTCCTGTTCCAGGTAGGAAATTTATGCCATTTTCAGCTATCCATAGGAAAGCTACCCTGATTTTTTTTCCTGTGGTCATGCCATTTCGTTACACTATTTTGCTGCTTCTCTTTCTTGGCTTACCAGAAGATGGAGGATTATTCACTAAATAAGTGAGCCAGAGCTGGTAGCTCTGTTTTATAATTCCTTTGCATTAATTCAGTAATCACAGCAGTCAAGCAGAAGGATAACACTTGAAAGACTGCTCCCCATGAGAGGAAATATGCTGAGTTGTGGGTTGCCAGTGATGGGGAACCAGTATGTAAAGGTCGAGGCACCTGAGCATGGCTCCCACAGGGATGCTGCCTCCAGAACCTGTGCTTCCAGGCTTGTGCCTGAGCCCTGAGCACGTCCACAGCACTTGTTGCTGCTTCCCCTGAGAGCAGCCTGGTTGGGAACTGCAGTCCTATGACGACCTTCACTACACTCTTCTTGAGGACTGAGGCCTTCTGGGGACAAGGTGTTGCTGCTGCTGAGGCTTTCTCTGCTTTTCACTGCAGTGTCTGTAATGCAGCACTGGATTGTGTGCAACAGGGAACTTTGAGAAGGAAAATTACTGCAATTCCAAGTGAAAACTGTGCTTCTGTGCTGCCTGCTCCAGCACGTTCTGCTCTTTGCTGAAGGCCGGCTCCATCGTCAGTGCAGCAGTCAGCTGGTGGGTGCCCTGGGGGTACTGATCTATGCCACGCTTCCAAGGGAAATTTGGTGCTGGAACACTTACAGGACCTCTGTAGTTGATTAGATTGGTCCTTTTTTCTCTTGTATATAACTTTCTTTTTGTTTGCGCTCCGAGGCACGGAATGCCTCACAATGGGCTAACCTAGGCAACTTGATAAATTCATTTGGACAGCAACAAAATTCCCACCCCTCTAAGATTTGTTGGCAAAATATTCACGTGATGACAAATCTGGGTACGACAGATACAGCTTTTCACTTTTGATTAGCATGGCACAAACAGTTGCAAAATGTAAGGAAATGAGCACTCTGGTAAAATGTTGAAGTTTCTGAAAAAAGAGAAGGCTCCTACTCTGCGTGGGTGCGCTAATATTTCCGATCCAATCCATGTTTAATCCAGTACTACCTAGGGGCTGTGTGTGACTGGGGCCAGAACAACAAACTGGGAAGGACAAATGGTCTTCTGTTCTTTTTCTCTTTAGTCAATGGCTTTTCTAAAAGTGGTCTCTAATGCTCTTTCTGTAATATTTTAAGACCTACTCAGATGAATAACTGCTATGTAGAAGAGACTTAATTACTGAAAGATGATTCAGTAATGACTAAATGATCTCCTCCATGTGAGGGCAAAGTTCAACATGCTAAAGGTGTTCGATTTTTATGAATACAAAGTACCTGGGGTTTGTGTTTCATGAAAATGAAAACTTGCAAACAAATTCATGCCAGAGGGGCCTATTTTATTTTTTTCAAGTGCTAAGCAAGCCATATGTTTATTAAAAGAGCAATTACAAAAAGCTCAGAGCTAAGAAAGCACCGAGCAGGAAGCACACGCAAAGCCCTAACCCATTTATTTGTGAGGTGCAAGCAGCTCTTCTCAATGAAATCCCAGCCTGTCTCAGACTGGGCACTTCTTTTTGGAAGCGTATTGTCAGGCGTTGTGTCCTTGCTTTTGCAGAACTTTGGGTCCTCAGGTGCTTGGATGATTAATGTCCTTGGATTATGATCCATTTTTCTCAGTTTTTGACAAACACTTTTACCAGTATTATTAAAAGTAATAGTAAATCTCACAGGACTCTTGTTAGTTGTAAGAAGTTGTGAAACCTGATAGTGGTATTTAGCACTACTAACCTGGGACAAACCCCATCAGGCAGTAAATCCTGCCTCCTGCCCATCCACACGATTCTTGAAGACACCGGCCCCTCCTCCATAGGAGGCTGTGGTGGGGATGTCTAGAGATAAAGCTGGCCCTTCTCAAACACATCTGCTTGCTCACAAGTGTGAAATCTCTATTTAGGACCTTCTCAGCTTCCCCTTTATGTGGTACTGGTCAGCAGAAATTACTGTTTCAGACCCCTGTCCTTTGTGTGCTTTCCTCTTCATTCATTCATAATCGCGTCTTTTTCTCACTTTCAGCTGTGTGTTATTCACCACTTTGAATACATTTAGCACCCTCCATGTTCACTCTTCAGAGTGAACCTTTTCAGAATAATTACTCCCACTCATCTCCAGAGCAATCAATACAGTGAATAAACCTAGAGACAGCCACTGTTTTAATTCACTCCCATTTTCTAGAAAACATTTTAAAAGTGAAATGAATGGACATAAATGCAGGACTCAGCATGCTGAAGAGTTGGTGAAGTGCTGGTGTGGCAAGGCAACAGAGGCTTTCCTTTTGAAGCTGTACATGGCTCAAAAAACATGGACCAAAAAAAAAAAAAAAAAAAAAAAAAAAAAGAGGGATGTTTTGCATGCAAGTTATGTCCAAGTTTTGTTTGGCTTTAAGACTGAATGGAAAAAGAGCCTGGTCTTGGATGCAATGTAAAGGTACAGCTGGCAGACAAAGGTCTTTGTTATTCTTGCCATGCCAGGGATAACTTCTCAAAATGACTGTCAAGGAGCACAGAATAATCTGTCTTTCACCAGAAATAGATTGGATTGGAGGTTTGTTGTTGACATGGAAATCTTTTCTTACCAGTGTCTCTGCTTTTCCCACTCCAGTGCTATGTGGAGACTTTTTTTTTTTTTTTTTCCTCCAAGACTGCCTGTGAAGGCTTTTCATCACCAATAAGTGCATGGGAAAGAAAGACATAAGAAAAAAAAAACACAGTGAGAGAGGAGAGCTTGTTCTGAAATGTCCCCTCTCTTTCCATGCAGGAGAATTTGGTGCAGTTTGGTTGCTGAAATATGCCAGCTAAACTAAATCAGATGAATTATTAATGCTTTGCAGGCTGCTTCTCTCAATTGGCTGCAGCGAGGCAGCTTCGATGGGGCGTATGTAACTTCAGTTCTCCATGTTAAAAATAGACGTCAGCCCTCAGAGGAATGGGAAGCTTAACAGACTATTTTTCTCAGCCCAGTTTTAGTTCTATTATGTGTTATTTTGTCAGAGTGGATAGGGTGGATTGTTATTTTGGACGTAGTGGGTGATCTGACTGAAAAAATCACTTCTGTTTCCTTTCTATATGTCACAAGCTGCTTCAGATTCAAAGCCCTATATTTCCCTTGCTGCATCCTCAGTCAGAATAAAATAAACAGGACCAATGTGGCAGTTACGCAGGTGCAACTGCAGGCTCTCGGGCTTCCGCCAAGCAGGCACATTTCTTGCTAAGGGCATTTGTGCTTCACTAACACATCAAGGTCAAAAAGGTGGAAAATCAGTCTTATTCTCTCTTTTATTAAGTTTTTAGTGTTGATATTTAATTTGATTAGTCTGATTACAACAACTTTACCCTAACTGTTTGAAGTCACTCTGCTGCACCCCCAGCCAAAGGCTCTGCTGTTAACAAGCATCCTGCTGCATCACAGCCCAGGCACCCTATTTTGGCATCACAGCCCAGGCACCCTGTTTTGGTTGCAATGCTTCCCAGAGCTCCTGGGTTGCTGCAAACCAACCCTGCGTCCAACGGAGTGGTGCTCTTCTCTGCAGAACACATAAGTGTTCAAAGGTCTTTAATACAGTTTTTCACTCGAGCTCCTTCCTGCATAGGTTAAATGCTTGTTTTCATGCTTTGCTGCCTTACTTTTGACTAAATTAGCTGTGGTCACTGCACCTTCTGGGGCTCGCATCTCCCAGCTAATGAGAGCACAGGAAGCATGACCTGGCGTTGACCATGTCACTTGTACTACCCAAGCACTGGTAATTAAAGGACCATTTATGCACTGTGTGGGGGCAGTGTTTAAGGTTTTAGCCCTGATTGTTGTGAATTTAAATCCCAACCCTTTTGCCTGTAGGTTTCAGACTTTGGTAATCCTGTAGCATAACTATATTTTATCTACCTTGGGTTTGGGTCTCTGTGCATTAGAGAAAACATTCACTTAATCAGATCTAAGAGTTTGGTGCTGCTGGAGTAAGCAATTCCAGTTCCTTCCTCCTGGCTTTGTTCCCCAGTTGACTCTCTTGAATCGCCTTCAGTGCCGCTGTGACCAGCCCGAGCTATAAATGAACCCCAGGATTTTGCATCCCGCTGCGCTGAGCGGGGTGTGCCGCAGCCCTTGGCTCTGGCCCAGCTCAGCCCTGTGAATATGCTCACAGGTAACGCAGTGAAGGTGCAGGACAGCTCATTTCCTCCTAAACTAGGGAGCTCATAATGATCCGTGTCTTCTGGTTTGCTTAGAATAGTTTATTGTTTAAGGCTGGGTTTCAGATTAGTAGCAGAGATAGGTATCCATGTCTGGCTTACCACAGTGCAAAATGCATTAAGCCTCTATATAGTTTTCAGATAGATAAAACAAATTACTCTGTTCATCTTTTATTAATTTCCAAGTACTTTATACAACAACATCCTGCAGTGGGATTAGGTGACAGCAGAGACCGATGATTAATGGGCTGTGCAATACAGCAGTATAAATGCTGACCTTTCACATCTGCCATACCGTATACAAGGTTTTGGCACAGGCACCAGATAGCTCTATAGTCCAGTATTTAATTTTTAAAATAGAAAAGTAGTAAATAAAAGCAATCAAGTGTAGGAAGCGTTATCAGAGGTTATAAACTGCTACTTCCTTGAGCAAATTCATTCTTTTTTTTTTTTCTCATATTGTTGCAGTTCTTGGAGATTGCTGTAGTCACACAACAGCAGTAGGAGCTTGTATTAACAAAAGTGAAGTTATTTATTGCTCCGAATGAATTTTTCTTTGGATTGCAGAATGTTAGTAATCACTTTTTCTTTCTGCTTCATGCCTATTGACATCTTTTTCTCAGTAGATATTCTTGATTTACGGTGCTATTTTGGTTGGGGAAATGCACATTCTTTTTACAGTGTGTGAAACAGAACTATTATGGTATATGGTGAGATTTAACCTTTACTTCAGTTTAAGATTTCAAATGCTTTTTTTTGGAACTAATATTAAGAATCAGGCTTTAAGTTCTTTACTGAGAATCATTTCTTCAGACTAGCTTGTTATTAGCATCAGAACGTGATGGAAATTGGTTTGTACATATTTTGTGTGATTCCCTAAGTATCCAATAATGGGTCTGGCAAGGCCAACAGAAAGATTCCTTTCTAATTAGACTAAATTGTGGCTTTCATGTAGGGATTCAAACGCTGCATGAAGGCTACAGTGAGCTTGCAGATGACCATCTTTCTCTCTATATACATGAATAAAAATAAATGCTCGGGAATTTGTGTTGCTAGCAGTTTAAGTAACTGGCTGTGTCTCTGAAAATTTGTGAGTGATGGAAAGCATTTGACCTTGTCTGTGCTTATGGCAGATCAGATTGGCCCTATATATCTTTAAATGCTCATTGCGGTGTACAAGTGGCCCATATTTTCTCTGGTGCTCAGGATGCTGCTTTTGAACACATTACTTCCACTTTGAGGTAGATGACTGCAGAGAAAATCTGTTTGTTTTGTCTTAAGTGTGTTTTATTCCGTTCATTCCAAGACTCTGAGATTTATGGAGGTTTATAGGAAAATTTTCCTGCTGCGCTCTGCATTTGGGTGCTATTGCCAGAGCCTTGCCCTTCTCTCGCTTCAGTGCATCATCGCTTGCAGGCTTCGTGACATCTGGTGGCTGGCATATTTTGAGATAGATCTAAATTCCACATGAATCATTTTATTTCCTTCCTTATTGTTTTGAATTTACCATCTTGTCAGATATGCTAACATTTAAGCTGTCTTTCCATTTACACTATTAAACCATAAAGCAAACAATCAGATGCAACAGCAGTAAGTGGACTGTCTTTGGCTTCTGTGCTTTGCTGATATATTACTTCCCATGCTATTCCAGTCAAGACAGAACCATTTTCTTTTCTCTGTGTTGATTAGATGCAACAAATAAAAGTTCATGACCCAGTAAAAGGCAATTCTGCTACCAATATATGTGTGTGGTTTTGTTTTAATGAGTAAGCAACTTTGCTGTAAACGGAGGGATGCTGAGAGCAGGAATTATGTTCAGCAGCTGAGCAAGCTATGGCCCAACTTTAGGCACTTACCTGCTTATAGCAGTAGCATGTCTTGCCCCAAGCAAGGAGAACTGTGATTAAAAATAAGAAAACTTTTTTGTTTCCAGTTCCTGTATGTCTTTTTGTGTCTACTTCCCACCTTCGTTCTCTCTGAATTTCAAGGCTTCACATCTCGTTTTGTGTTAATTGGTCCTAAAAATCTCTCTCTAGTGAAGGAATCACAAATCTTCTAATCTTCGATAGCTGCTAATTAAATTACAGCTGACTTTTGCTGTTATAGATTTGTGTTACAGAAATGAGTGTTTCCTTTTTGATCTGATTCCTTCTCTTAGACAAAGTATGGATCAGCTCAGAATGCTATTTTACATTAGAAATGATTTTTTTTTTTAGGGTAAAAATGTCTTCAAAGAAAATCATTAGAGATGAAATCATTAGAGATGATTTAGAAAGGGATATAAAATCTGAGTCACAGCAGGCCGTGTACAAAGAGCCACTTACCGCATAGTACACGTCTTGCATGCAGGTTTGTGATAGCTACACTGGGGATGGCTGTGAGGGTTGGAGCCTGGTTAGCCTTGCATAGTTTCTGTGTAAGTGCATTGCTCCCACCTCCATATATATATACACCCATTTCAGCATGTGTCTTATGTTCAAAATTTCAGTCAAATGTTACCTGGGCAAGTGGCACTTCCACTGGGTATTTTGTATGTACAAAACACGCACAGGATGCGGTAGCATTCACCCACGCTGATGCTTGGCCCTGCTGAGATGCCAGGGCAATTCCTTATCAAAGCCGGCCAGGAAGGCTGATGGGAAGACCACGGGCAAATGCCATGGGGGTGGGTTTAAATTCTACAGTCAGAGTTGGAGGCAGCTAAGGCCACGTGCCCTAAAATTAACTGATATAACAAGACTTTGAATTGTTGTGTTAATTTAGGTCTCAAAGAGCAATTGTTGTGTTTGTGGTTTTGTTTTCATTTTGGTAAGAGTTAATTTTTTTCATTACAGAGTTTTCTTTATTTCCATGGCTTCATGTGTTCACCTCTCTGCTGGTGGAGTTTTGTTCCAAGTCGGATATTTAGAGACAAATCAATGTTAGAATATTTATTTGAACTTTGGTCTTAGATGAAAAGAATTTTTGGTCTGATTTACTAATAGTTTTGCAAAATCAAAACCTGACATGGCTTTTACTTGCTACTAATATTGATCTGTGGAGGCTTTTGATTTGTTCCAAGCTGTGCCTTGTAGTTTGTGAGATGCCTGTGCTCCAATAGTGGTTACGCGCACTGTTTTCTATTTGTTGTTACTCAGGGAAAATTTATCCCACTATTATAGCAAATTTTGACAATGATATTTATTTCTCTAAAAGGATTTTTGTTAATAAAGATTTTCTTTAACACACTTATTTGATATATATAATACAAACTCCTTAAGTGGCTGTTTTGCAGTTTTCCTTTCATCTCGGCTCATGGATATGAAATGAGAGCTAAGCTTCCCAAGTGAGCCCAAAGGTGTGTGAAGGAAGAATCCCTGGTAAAGGATCAATAGCTGGAGTATAACAAGAATTCATTTCCCACATGGGACAGGCACTGCTGAGGTTGGTTACAAAGGAATTTGTTGCATCACATTCACTGCAGAGGGCAAGTTTGTCCCATACAAAGGAGGCCTCTTAAGGCTGCTTATTTTTCGCTAGGGGGATCAGCAGAAGATTTGTTTAGTTTAAAACACTCACCAGCAAGTAGCCTGTAATTTTGCGACTTGTGCCCCTGAAATGTTATGGAATCACTTCAGCCCTCAAATAACAAATTCTTTTTGCAAGAATCAGAATTTCCATCAAAAAAAAAAAGAAAAAGTTCTTGTATGAGATGAGATGAGATGGTGCTTCTTTCTGCTCTTTTACCAGTCTTTCCTCCTGGACTCAGTGGCCACCTCAGTTTTGCCCTTTGCCTACCCCCTGATGAAGAGAAGCTGTTGATTAGGAGTAAAGAAGGGCAGGATTCTGCAGCCCCACCACACAGAGAAGCGTAGGTTGCACACAAGTCAACACTGAACCACACCACAAGGAGCTGGTTTGGTTCTGGCTGAAAGCTGAGGTTCTAAACACACAGGGTCTCATGGCAGTGCACGTCTTTTGGCAGAACTGTGATATTAATCCATGTCTGAGCAATACGTTTGATTGCAATGCTAAGACACAGCGTGTTCTGCCCATACATTCCAAGTGTCTTTTATAAAAGTTTATCAGGTTTCACCTCCGAGATGGTCTCATTTCAGAGATGAATTGAATTATTTCACATTATGTATCTTGGAAAAGCTCTTCTGCAACCTTTGGGACGAAAATCTCTGAGTATATAGAAAGAAGATTTTGCTGTTGTTTGCATCCTTTCAGCTCCATTGACTTCAGTTGGCTTTACAGGTGAGGCAGAGGTTTATCAGAAACCTCTGTGCAACTTGCAATTGCTTGAACGATGAGGGTTTCGATTTTTCATGTCCATTAGTCTTCCTTGCATACATGAATTCTGACTTCTCATGCAATTTGTCAGTAAAGCATTGCTTAATTGACAGGCAGTGTTAATGGGAGTGCATGCACAAATGGTGTGGCTGTGGATAAAAAATAAGTCATTTGTATGCATCCAGGGGAACTGGACACAGTACCTCATCACACGCCACTATTGTACCTTCATTTGGATGCCTTACAGGTTCAAAACCAGATGCACAACGTCTGGGAATCAGCTCTTTTGCAGGTTGAACTTGATATCTGCTGCCCTGTAGTCACAGGTGTTTGTCATGATACATGGTTATTGAGACTCAGGATAAAGTAAACAAGATGACAATGTGCTGAAAACATAATTTGAAAAATATTTAAATGGGAAATGAGATATTAAAAACCTGTTTGTGTCAACTTCTCAGACAACTGGAATATGAAATGGTGTAACAGCTACATTTATTAGCTGAGATTAAGAGCACAGTTTGAAATGAAATCAATATAGATAAAAAGATTACGATGAATGAAAAACAACGATGCCAAGTAAACAAAATACTTTGAAAAAATGGAGCAAAAATTCACATCGCTATGGACCTTCTGCTAGGGATTTTATCTTTGACTAGCTGGATCCCTTAATTACATTTAATGGTGGTGGAAAAAGCACCATGTTGTTTATTTTGAAGTTTAGTCCAAAATCAGTGGGATTAAAACAGCTGCAGGAATGAATAACAGGGATGTGATCAGATACTTGGGAAGCTTTATCTTTATCTTCCTTTATCTCAGTGTGTTGTCCGGTGCAGATGAGACCTGGGGACTCTGAAGGGAAAGTTATTAATCTTAGCTGGGATTATGATGATCTCTACTAAGATTTGGGTTTTGCTGGTAAACAACATGATCTTGTGTGTAAAACATAGTGTTGCAATCAGTAGGCCTGGGAATTGTTCATGGTTTTGTCACTGGGTGACCTTAGTTCAGAGATCCATGTCCCCGTGCCTCAGTTTCCCCATCCATCCATCCATTTTAAGGAGAAGGTTGCCTCCATAATAAACCACAAATGTACGACGTGCCTCATGCGAATTATCCCGTCTGTGTTCCCTGTCTCTAAAACTGAACACAGTTTTAGATTTCCTACACTACTCAGAAGGAGGTGGAGGTCTCTGCAGTGATGTTCTTGCTGGGGAACTCCAGTGGAGTTGGGCAGAGGGCAGGCAGTGGGGTCTGCTGCACACGAAGGGCCTGAGGACGGTGTGGGTCATTGCACTGCCTCTGCAGTGTGCACGGCACAAGGGAAGGGTCTGCGGGGAGCGCTGCTGGGCGTTATGCACGGTGCAGTGCAGAGGTGTTATTATCACTGGCAATGTCTAGTATTTGAAAACAGCGACTGACATTTATGTTGGAAGGGGCTTGAAGCACGGCATTCACTTCCTTTCAGGGCGCCCTGACGGCGATGGCTGGGTGCAGCTGTTAGGATTGCTGGGGAAGTGCAGTTCAGATGTGCCTTGCTGCTGTGACAACTGAAGTGTAAAAGTTTACTTTTTTAATGTGACTGCTGTAATAAATGCCTCTTTGTCTAAAACCCCCAGTTGGCAGAGAAGGTTTAAGGTGTTGATACTCACTGAAAGGATGTGGTAAGGGTTCCTTGCATCATCCAGAAATCTGAGCAAGACCCATCGTGTCTGTGCCAGGGAGCTGCCCGTACCACATAGTCCCCTGCTGCTTTCTTGCTCGGGGAACTTTCTCACCTGAATGATCTGAATTATTTGGTGTTCTTTCCAAAGAAGCAGTACAGCCCTTCCTCTCTATCCGTTCTGATGCTCAAAAGAGGGGTAGCAAGAATTCTTGGTGCATTTTCTCTAGACAGAGTAGAAAAGATTTTTGCAGGGCTCCAAGGCCACATCACCACCAGAAATGTCTTCCCTGGGACAGAGGAGGGGCGAAGGACCTGAGCTCTTCCCTTGCTTGCCACAGAGCTCCGAGCGGCCACCCTCACAGCATGGCTGAAGCCCCGCACTTGTATGTGCTGCTGACTGTGATCCTTGTATGGCTGCATAGGTATCACCTACACATACTCTGTACATCAGACGGAGACGTATTCGTTTATACGCATGCATGTGTTATATATAGAGGTACACATGTATGCGTGTCTATATATTTAAGGAGCAAGCGCACTGTAAGAAGCTGGGGCGAAATCTCTGCCGATATGATCTCCTGCTGGCAGAAGATGTTCTATTTCTGGCCCTTTCTTATGGCTGTTATAGCAACAACCGCAGCGAGTGGTCCCTTCTGTGGGGCCGTGCAGGGAGGGTGCTGCACGCCCCGAGCTGGCCTCCCGCTGCCGGTGGCCCTCGTGGCCAAGGGGACGTCAGGGTCCTGCCCTTGAACCTGGCGTTGAGAGCCGCTCTGCACGTCAGGGCAGGGCTCCTGGCATGGCCCGTGTTTGAGTGGGATTAGTTTATATTTACACCTGGGAAATAGGAATTTTCGCTTTGGGTGCTCTTCTGAGATCCATCTTGAGCTTGTTTTCATGGACTCTCCTTCCAATGCCAGTTCCAGCATCTGAAACACCGCTTTGCTCCTTCACCTTGTCACTGACCTTCTTGACATGGTGCTTGCTTCACTCAGATATTTCATTCCTGATAGTCCTTTCTTAATTTTCTCTTCCTTTATAGTTTTATAGCTTTTTACCGCCCATCCTTCTGGAGGGCACTGTCCCAAAATGCTGCTGCAAGTGTGCCTTGGCTGAGCTGCCAACCCTCCGTGTGGTCCCCTGGGCAGAAAGGGAACCAGAGGCACCCTCCACGCTGCCTGTTGTGCAGTAGAGCATCCCTGAGGGCACTCCAGCCCCCCTGGAAGAATCCGTCTCCATAGAAAGCGAATGCTGAACAGAGACGTTCTTTGGCACTCAGACAAGAAAAACATTGCAGATCCATAAAGGGTTGTGGAAGGGGTCTTGCTGGCATCCACACGGGCACAAGGAGGGGACTGAGTGGCAGGTGTGAAAGAAGAGAGCCAAATGACAAACCTTTGTGCTGTGTTCCTACTGCTGTCTTTAATGCTAGAAAGCTCCAGAAGGAAATAAAACTCCAGAAGGAAATCACTGTGCCTGCAGCAGGGAGTGTGAGGAGCAGACAGTTTCGTGGCTGCCTTCCCTTTGGGATGGATTCTCCTTTCAATACTTCATTTTTGGTCATGTGCTTATTATGGATATTTTCTGGTTCATTTCTCTTGCTAATAGCTCCCAGATTACACCCAGTCAGCCAGCCAGCTCACAGCAGTCCCAGCTTTAATGCTAACTGACTGCAAAGCTGGGCACTGCCATTTTCTTATACAAATGCCTCTGAGGGCGGGAAGATTTACTCTTGTAATGTGCTCAGAGGGAGTGAGGAAAGAGCAAATCATCACATAAGGACTGCAATGTCCCACCCCTATTAAACAAATAGACTGGGGTGCTTTTATGGTCAAATTTTTCCCTTTACATCTTTCGCTATGCCCACCACAAGGATTTCTGATCATCCTCTTCATGGGCGGTGGCTGTGCATGTATATATAAAATGTAGTCATTCACTGTTTGCACATTCATGCCACATGAATGCCCTACCCATTCTTTCTGCTTCACTGTTATCCCAAGACTCGTGCAACAGTTGAATTTAATGGGGAAGAAAAGATTAAAAATGGGATACTCGTTCTGTTTGGATGTGCCGACATCTGAGCTTCCTTTTGCTATTCTTTCCAAAAGCAAAGAAACTGCCAGCTCCTCCCTTTCCTCCTCCTCCTCCTTTCCTTGACTTGGCTGCCTTCCCTTTCCCTATTTTGGAACGACGATCAGCCTGAGTCAGAGTAAAGTTTGTCAGATTTGGAGGAAAACAACTCAATTGCCTGGGTCTGCTGTTGATCACTGCTGGCTAAATTGGGTTAGGGAATTGCTGGGACAGTGCAGGGAGTGGATAGATTGTAGGAGAGCTGTCAGCATTCAGATATACATCAGCTTTTGCTTCACGTCCGAGGTTGAATCAGAGTTCAAATTCAATAGCATTAACATCTCATAAATCATCTTGCACAATTTCAGTATAAGCTGGCCTGAAATCTTTTAGTGCCACCTGTCTTAATAAGATTCCTTTGGCTGTACAGATTCTGAAGATAAATCCCATCCGTGTTTTGGATTGAAGGTGGCATTAGATCACAGCGTGCTTGTTTGTATCCAAGGCTGCAAGTAGAAATTTCCTGAGATATTCAACAGGTTTTGAAGGTTCCAGCCTTGGTCCTTACCCAGAACTGAAAACAGACTTTTAGGTTTCTCTCCATCATGAGAGTACTGCCAGAGGAGATCTAGAGGCTGTTGTGGACTAACCCCGCACCTGGCAAATAGGCATAGCTGGCACGGAACTGCAAGTATTCTGCATGGAGTCAGCAAAAATTCATTCAATGCTAACAGACAATTCTTATCTGTCCTCTGGAGAAGCAGTTGAACCTCTTTTGTTCAGTGCTTCAGCTGAAGTGCACTGTGACCTTCAACTTTCTACAGATGACCTGAAGATCTCTAAGAATTCTTAGTCCGAAAAATTCTAGATAATATAAACCAATGGCATTGGCAGAGGTGGCTGCAAGAAATATAATTTGATTTTTAATCTGCAGCCATATAGCGTTTCTGGTCTTTCATTTGAGCCAAACATATAGCTCGTTGTCATGACAATCATTAAATGCTGCTAGTCCTTCGGCTTTGCTCTGGTTTTCATTTTTGTGCATGCTAACTGTACAAGAGCGTTCGTTATCATTCTTTATCAGTAACTGTGATCCAAAATGTCAGCTTGTTACAGCCCTTTATTTACCAAGGCCTCCCAAGTTGTACATATTTGTTCAAAGACCTATAACAAAGTCCTGTAAAACAAGCAGTGGCATGAAAGCAATGAAGATCTATAGTCTAGAACTCACTGAATGTGATGGCGCAACCCAGGATGTCTGATAAAATCCAGCATGAAGGACACAGTCTTCCTTATGTCCTACAGGAAGCTTTAAAAACCCTGAAATGCCTGAATTCCCCAGGCTGTTTCTGTCACTGCTGTGAGTGGACACCTTCTCATTACAGTGTTTTGAAAGCAGGTGGTGAAACACAGGGAAAAACCTGGTAGCAAAGCCTCATGTAATTAGAGGTCTGACACTATGCCTACGTTTGGCATCGCCAGCACGGGCTGCTGCAGGGAGATCTGCCTCGGGCTTGCTGCAGGGGTCTCTTGGCCACTCAAGGTGACAGTTGCCCAACTTTCTGCGGTGCTAAGCTGATGTGAGCCTCCGTAACTGCTCAGTTGTTCATGGACTTAAACTCCTTGCAGGTACCTGCAAACTCTCTGCCTACCTTAGTACTCAGCCGTTGGAGAAGTGGCCTTCATCTCAGCATAGGTGGATGCTGCCAGTGCTGGTTGGTGTGCTAGTACCCTGCTGAGCAGCAATGGCAGACCTTACGAGAGAGAGACACCTTTTATGTAGATCTAATTCCATATCTGCTATAAAATTTATCTTGAAAGATTATGATGTTTTCAAGTAATAGCATGAACTCCAACAAACTGAGATACATTTCTATTCAATGTATCCCCAGTATGGAATTTCAAAGAACAGCTCTGCTTATAACTACTGAACCTCTAGGTATTCATTAAAAACATATATATATCACTTCATCAATAGCGGATTGAGCTGCAACCTTCAGTACACTTTGTATGTGATTGTGATCTAGAAATAAATTGATAGAAATTAGGTAATCACCACTGGTGGTATTCATGAGAATTTCAAAGCAGATAAATAATGAATAGGAATGTCATTTACTCATTCAGCTTCAAAACCAAGGAACAGTCTCCTCATTATTCTGTTGACTCAGTAAGAGGGAAGAAAAGGGAAAACTAAAGACAATCAAACCATTTTGGAAGCATCATAGGCTCCGCAGTCAAACCAATTTAGGGATGGAGAGCCTGGAAGAGGAAGAGTAATGCTTAAGAGGTGATTTAGCAATGTTATCACAGCACATTGATTTATCTGGTTTAAGACCAGAGAAAAGCAGCCATGTCTGCTGCTGTGCTTTTACTTAGCCCTTAAGACATCCCTGGGCCTTCTGGACAAGGAGGGGATCTCAAGCAGGCACAGCCCCACCGGGATTGTCCCCTGAGATTGTCCTCTTTGTGTTGTTATGCTACACAGAAAAGGAACAGTCACTTAATAACCATAACCACTGTCTGCTCCTGGAGATAAGACTAAAACGTGCATGTAATTTTTGTATCTTGAAGCACAACACAAGGGTTTATGTGAATTTTGAATGTGAACTGGGTGGAGGGTGACTCCAAGACGCAGTGTGCTCAGTTCAGTCGTTTCTCTGTGGCTGCGTGCCCAGAGCCGTGCCTGCTCCCTGGCAGCTCAATGGCTTTCATGGGCATGCTCTTCACTGTTGGTGTTTGGCCTTGACCTGTTTCCCTTCCTGTTTTGCCCGATTTTGAAGTTCCATTAGTCAAACAGTGATAAAAATGCTGAGCTATCTCCCATCAGGTAATGGCTTTTCACTATCTCCCTTCCCACTGTTCATTCTGTCTCTCGTTTGTTCAACTATTTTCTTTACGTCCTAGCATCAGTAGGACAACCTCGGGGACAAAACCAGGACACTAAGTGCATTGCCATTACTCGTCTAAAATCCATTTTAAAACGGTAAAAAAAAAAAAAAAAAAAACACTATTTTTTTTACTGTGAAGTATGTTTGTACATTGAAAAGAACATTTCTGAAGGCATGTGTACTCCCTGGTAGTCCATGCCTGAGTCAGCGAGGAGGAACAGTGCTGAGTGCTGTTACTCATCTGGCTTGTGCTCAGCAACCAGCAAGCTGGAGTTAAAGGCTCAGCTTAAAACTTTGCTGAAGTCTTGTTGCAGCTGTGTGTGTTCATTTTCAGTCAAACGACATTAATAATTTTCTGCTATTTATGTAAGCAGCTTGCCCTTATGAAGAAAGAATATTTCCTTTTGGGGAAAAACCAAAACAAAACCCAAACAAAACAACAACAAAAAAAACTCATTTTGGTGGTCAGTGACTTTTCTCTTTCAGTCGATGCTGACATGTGTCATTGCTGTCAGGGGCTGGGTGAGATTTAATACTAGGGTTCAGTTTGGTTATGTTATTTTCTGAAAACAAGCAAAGAGAAAATGAGCCCTGTCACTCTGTGGATGGGTTTACAGCAGTTGACAAAACTACTGGAAATTCAATTTGTGAAAGGGTTTTATTTTGTTTGGTCTTTCATTGTAAATTAAATGTGAACATACTTGTACAATTATTTCAGTGTAGCCAGATTCTCAAAAAGCTGCTGGACTTCTTTATGAGTAAAGGTTGAATAAAAATTTCCATCATATTGAAAACATAACATTCAAAGTGTGCCATTTCAAAAATAAATACATCCATTATCTCTGTGTAGGAAATCCAGCGTGGCCCTTCCACATGAAATATCTGTGTGGGGATGGTTGGTTTGTTGCTTTTGTGCAGGGCATCAGCTTTACAGTCTTAATGTGGTGAAATTCCAGTGTGAACCAATTCTGTCTGATTAATATTCTTTGTTTTCTTGCAGAAAAAAATGTTATTCTCACTGTTCTAGCATTTCAACAGCAATGCTATTTTAGCACCTGGGATTTGAGTAGGGGATTTGAGTAGTATTCTTTTCAATACTTCATAAAAAAAATTGCCACGCTTGCCTGTCTTCTAGTGTAGAAACTACCAGATCCAGGAGAGCAGAAGCATATGTAAGCAACTGTGTTTAGAGAGGATCCCTTTATTAAAAAAAAAAAAAAAAAAAAAAAAAAAAAAGCTTAGGCAGGACTAGTTATACAAAATTAAAACTACAACATCTATTATTTTGGCTTAGAGATTTTTGCTGTTTTTTTTCCCCTGAAGGAACTGGTGTTCTACAAGAAATGAAGAGCAAATAGGATGGACCATCCCTTTGGTCAGTACCTAGCCTGTATCTGGCTTCCTTGTAACAAAAAGTCCCAGTCTCAGACTGGGCCCAGTAGCTTTGCCCAAGCAACATTTCTGCTTTCTTGTCTTTTTTGCATTTTCACTGAGCTTTCTTGTATTTCTCCTCACATCCCAGAATAATGGTCCATAATGCTCCCCAACACAGATTGCTTGAAGCTCAGGGAAGCCTTGTATCTGCTGGGGATATTGAGAGGAGAAATTTAATTGTCTTAATAGCTCTCTTCCAGTTGAGATGCACAGGTATTTTACTTTGCCAGCACCAGTGAATGCTGGAACAGAAAGCCTGGTTGTCAGGAACCATGGTATGTTCATAGTGCTTCCTCCTTTTGTTTAACGTGTTTTACATGAAGCAAACACAACACCTGTGAGCATCCCATCAGGCATGACCGCTCCCTTACAGATAAACTTGCCCCAGCTCAGTGAAGTTTCCCAAATATTATGAGATCTTCTGGCTGGAAAGCACTTCATGAGAACAAGCACCAGGCTAGGATTCAAGGTTAGCAACCCATAATCACAGAACAGAGGACAGCACCCAACACAGCTGCCTGTCTCCTAGCAGGTCCTTGGATGCAGTTTCCAGCAAGCGAGCTTTTTAAAAATAATTTGTTTTGCTGTGCAGCATGAATTTAGACACTTTAGATTCTTTAAGGTATGAAGCGTATTACTTTTCCCCTTGACTGAAATGATTCATCACTCAGATCATGCTTGGATTCAGGGATGGACATAGCAGAAATATTTGTACTGATGTTCTCAACTCTTCCATTGCTCTGAACTGAAAGGAACTTAGATTGTGTTTTCCAACTTGTTTTTAGGAAAGACACTCCTAGGCACTCTGGAGAGATCAATTATTTCAAACACACACATTATTTGCAGTAAATTTATTTCACAGATATGAAGCTGCCCTTTTTCTTTCCAAATAGCTGCTGTCTCTCTGTTCCAGAACTTTTTGATGGCTTGAGCCGAGAAATAATTAAAAAACAAACAAACCTGACATTTGCTTATCAATTAAACTCCATGAACAAATAGGCAGCCTGTGTGGGAGCACTGTGGGCTGCAGTTACAAACTGTGCTCTCAGACACGTTTATGAGGACAACATCCTTCCCTCTGGGGTCTCGTGGTGGTAGGGAGAATGCCAGCAAAGACCACAGATGAGACCAACGGGGTGATAAAACTCTCCCAGCTTCTCCCGTCTTGGGGCAAAGACACCAAACCTGGGCTCACGTTACCCAGGTGTCATTTTTACAGTTACGTTTTGTATTTTCTGTGGATTTGATATTTCTGTTAGAAAATTGGCAGCGCAGGATGAAGTGCATTAACTGGGGAGAAAACAGAGTTGGAAATTGATCCCATTTCCTCCTAGGTTATTTCCTAGCTCATTTTTGATATGCAGGCTGCATAAATGGCAACATACACTAAGGATGTACCCAGCAGTGCCTGCAAAAGTGACCTTTTGCAAAGGTAGCTTAAAATGTACCTTTTCCACATTTCTTGGAATGGTATATTTGAGCCCTAGAAAGGATTTTCCATGTTTTCGAGGTGATGTGCTGATTTGCAAATGTGGAGTATAACTTGACCGATTCATTGGAGTGTTTGAAGGCACAAGTTTTGGAGAACTGGCCTTAGAAATGTATGCTGCAGGTGGCTGTAACTGTAACCCCTTAAGATTCACCCCTTTCATTTAGCAGGAGCCATTTTGATTTGGCCTTTTCTGCTTGTCTGGGTACAGTATTAAAGTAAATATCACTGCACAGCCGTGATTACACAGTGTTACATGCATTCCCCTTGTGCAGTGGGCAGAGGCTTTCAATTCAGATGTCATTCACAACTTGTGGCAGCAATTCGATGGCAGTGAGATGATATCCCTGCAGTGAGAAAAAGATGAAAGGGAAAGATTTATTTTGTTCTTCTTTTGGAAGCACGGGACACAGGATGCACACATCCTCTTTCTTCTTACAGAAACAGCTGTTCTGACAGCCAAGAAATTTCTCCATCGCATCCAATCGAACAGGATATATATATGTTTACCGTCTTGAAAGTTCCATTTAAGAGCAGCCAGCACAATTCTGCTTCCACTTATAACTGTCTAGCTGAGCTGGTAGCAAATGCACAGATCCTTAATGCACACTGGGAGGATATAGAATAAGATACGTGTAATGGGTTCTTTATATCTATTAACCCAAAGGATGCCTCGTTGATAAATACTGACTTTGTGTAAGTTAGAGGAGAGAAGCGTGTTGCTTGTCAGTGGAAGTGGCAGAAAATCAAAGCTGCTTGCTGCAGAAGTTCAGAGCATACATCTTAAATAGGATCTCATATTGCAATTTTTACTCACACATGTGAGCATCTTTATTCCCATGGAGCATGTGATGGGAGTAAGAGCTGCTGTAATTGGATCCTCTTACCCTTCCTGTTACTGGTCATGAATTTAATTGAAATTCTGGTCTTTTTAATAATTATTGAGAAATTATTCTTTCTTTCCCTATTGCTGCTCCTAATGTGAACACGATGTTCTTAATTTAAAAATTAAATTAGAGGAAAGTCCTTCTGGAGCATGTCTGAGTTAATCAATTAAAACTACCCCCTTTGAGCTGAGCAGAAGAAAATACACTGCTGTCAAAGGGTAAAGCAAGGTCCAGCACTGAAGGCTTAAGTAACTTACAGATTCTCAGCTGAGTGGCAGGCAAAATGAAGAGAAGCTATATGACCTCAAAAATAGTGGCTGTCTAATGGTGGTTAGCTGCATGGAACTTTATAAAAATTAATCTTAAAAATTAAAAAAATAAAATTACTTTGTTTTACTGTGCATTGCCTTCAAACTGAACAGTCGTAGGCATGACTGTTTCTGCCAGATGATGCTGTGAATGGCATCTAGGGTTATGGAAGACATCACGGAAATTAGTCTGAAGCAGATCTTAGCTATGGGAAATAGCTTGTGTATTTAGTTGGTATTTGTTATTTTTTAATGAAGTCTGCGCAAAATACAGAAAAAAAATCGGTGTCTGATATCCAGATGCCTGGCTGCGGAGTCTGACAAGTGAGCAGAAAAAAAAACATTCAGAGATGTGCTTACATACTTTATGGGCAAGGCCAGCTTGTAGATATACGGCTGGGAATGTCAAAGGGCCCCAAGGATCATGGCTGCTTGGTACTCCCATTTGACAATCTGTGGAGGTTTCGTTGTCTAAGGATAAATCTGCACACGGTGTGACTCAGTGCAGAGACAACTAAGCTGTGAAGTTGAAAGTAATCTAGCACATACCAGGATTTATGTAAAGGCAGTGGCATAAAGTTAACTTATCTTGGGAAGGAGAAGGCATCTCTCCCCACAGAGCTCAGTGCTGAGGTGGCTCACCTGTCTCCTGTACCTCCTTTGAGAGCAGGCAAATATTTATCTGCACCAGCCAGAACCTGAGCTTCTTTCTGTTCAGTGTGCATTGTGAAAGACTTTCAGTACAGAAACTGCATAACTCACAGAACAGCACTCCACTAAGAATCTGAATTTTGAAAGCAAACCACAAAGTATTAATTATTTTCTTTCAAACAAAAAAATAAGTGAAGGACTCAATCGCATGGTCATATCTTTGAGGGTCCCTGTATTTATATGCATATGTTTTAAAAAAAATAATCAGTTAAACACCCCTCTTTGGACTGGGTTTATTATGTTCTTGTGTTATATTTCTGTGGTTAAGAACTTTCCACTCTCTTGCTGAACTGCTGCAGCAAACCCCAGGAGATGCCATCCAGCTGGGGAGTCTGGTTCAGCAATGGGTGTGAATGGGAGCTGGAGGTGCACTGCAGGCTTTCTAGGGCTTGGCAAGCTGACAGTTTCTGTGGAAATACTGTGAAACCCAAACTAATACAATCTCATCTTTTGCATTTTTGGGGGAAGAGCAGATTTTGAGAGCAGCTTCATTGCCTGAAGCATGAGTGGTGGTGCCATACTGATTGAGTGATGACATACAGGAGAAAGTGGAGGTTAAGTTAGTCTTGGCCTAGGAAAATGTATTGACTTCAGCTGACCACAAAGCTGGAGAAGTGCACGTGGCAGCAATGTGTCCGTATGGGCTGCTCAGTCCCAAGGGATTGCAGGGTGCAGGGAGAGGGAAGAATCAGATTTCCTACTAAACCTGCCAGAGACTCTGCAAATGTCAGTACGTGCACTCATGGCTGGTATGGACAAAAGGTAACGATGCTGGGTGTGTGCTGGTCCAGTCTCCTTGGCTTTCTGGCTTTGTTCTTTAAGCTGCAAAACGGGCATGTGGATGCTTCTCTCACCATTAACTCTTTGGGCTAGAGCTGCAAGAAAGCGTAAGGAAGAGCTCATTACTTTGGTGGGCTTATGAACAGAGGCCTTGAAAACCTGTTAAGAGAGACTCACTAGCATTCAGTGTTTTTTATTCCTATTTCATGTGTACTATTTTTCTGCAAATGCTCTTGAAAGGAAGACAGAATGTGTGTGTTTAGAGGGGAAATGTGGGGAAAAAAGGATAAGGGAAAAATAAACAATTTTATTTTTAGATACCCTAAGATCTTAGCTGTGTAATGTGCTGCTGGAAAGAGGCATAGCACAGGGTAACCAAAGTAATCTGTCACTGGCCTGACAAGGGCTGTGCTGCACCTGAATTACAGCATCGTGATCAATGAAAAGCAATCCCTCCATCTCTGCAATTGAACGGGGAATTACACGGTCCCCTGGTGCTGGAACAAAGTGTGTAATCAAGTTAGGCCCAATGCAAATGCAAATCAAGAGCATTAATTAACAGGAGCTGCACGGCAGTTAAGCGCTGCAAGAACACACACGCGATTCCTAGGCCCCTGCAGCTCTCTTTCGATAATTAGGTTTCTTAGAGAAGAGGAGGAATTCAGGGAGGCAGTGGGGGCTGTGGGGAGGGCACAGCCTTGGCCTTGCCGTCCCTTGTCCCTTGCTGCAGGACGATGATGTGGCTGCCACAGGGAGCCAGGCCCTGGGGCCTTCCCTTCAGTGGCCCTCGTCCCTGCCGAGATGTGGCCTGGCAGGAGCAGAGCCTCTGAAGCAGCACCTCATTTCAGAGCAGCACGGAGGCTGAGGTGTTATTAAACTATACGTGTGATTTTTTTTTTTTAAGGCTTTTTATGTTGCCTGCAGCTGTGTAATTGCCAGCTTTCATGTAGGCTGGAGAGGGCTGTACCTCTGCCATGTAGCATTTACAATTCTTATTCAACAACAAGCTTCAAAAGGCCCAGAAACACAACTGCGAGGCCCTACCAAATGCCACAGCAAATTGTCCTTCAAAGTGGCTAGTTTCTTGTAATTGTTATAGCTGTCCTCTTGTCTTTGTTTTAAAAACCATTTAGGAATCTCATCCATGGGTGCCATGTGACAGAACAATGCTGCGAGATCAGCTCTTGAGCTTTTAATGCAATGATGTATAATTGGAGCCCAAATATCACCGGACTGATGCTCTGGGCTGTCCCTGCTGCTAAGTTAGAAGGGATGACTGATGAGGTACTGCTGGAATTCACACCGTGCAGCACAGCCATCATCTGCAGTCAAGCAGCAGTGGTGATATTTGCTTTTAAGAAGGCCAGGGATTAGGACACGTGGAAGCCAGCTGCTTCCTAACTGAGAAATAAGAGCCACAATCAAGGTGTGAGACTCACCCCCCCCCTCCCCCCCCCCCCCATGTATTCATTCTTTCACAGCCTTTTGTTCCCCTTTTTCCCTGCTTTCCTGCTTCTTCTAAATTGATTAAATGATGGGATTAAACAAGCCACATTTTTAAAGCCTGTTTTATTCTGAGGATTCTCTGGTGTTATGGTATTTGGGACTTCTGTGCAGAAAAAAAATAATTATTTATATATATATATATATATATACACACACACGTACTGGCTTGTTAGGGAAAGGAATTACAGTATTAATAACGAAAGAGAATTTAACACTGTTACTTTTATTCCTGTGGAGCTCCTTGTATGTTACCCTGTGTGATGTGCTTTGAAAGTATGGGCAGTATTCCTCAACACAAGCCTCATTTTACTGAGATGAAGCAACTTAGCCAAGTCACTCAGTCACTCAAAGGACCACTGCAATCTTTTTTTTCTCAGCTTGTATCTTTAACCCCTCTCTTCATGTGGTCTGCCTGCCTTGCTATTCTCAACAGCATAATTAAACATCTCTGCCTCTAAAATGCAGCTTCTTGTGGCTTTTTGTAGCTATATTTCAAATAATACCTTTTTCTTCTGAGTTAGAGGGCTAGAGTAGAACTCAGACTCAGGAATTTCTAGCTGTCCTTTTTCATGGTTGACTACTTGTGGATTCATGAGGCTGTTGGGAAACAGAGGCAGTATTACTCTGTTAATCCTCTCTCATCCTCCTGTGTGATCTGTGATATTTTCTGCCAAAAACGAAGGCTCCCATCTCCTTGGCTCACACCTGTGTGTATTTGTATGCAGTTGGGTCAGTCAGCTGCAGTAATCAGAGCTGAGTGCTCTAGAAAGCACTGACACCTAGTGCTTTAGATAAAACAAGTTAATTCTTTCTCACCTTAGGCTTTGGAAAATCTGTTGTCTGAAGTGATGTTTTGAGTAGCTCACTCACTAAAACCTCCCTGGTCTCGGGGATGGTTGTATGGAGGTGAGCAAGGAAGAGCAGCAGGAGTGAGTTGAGAGGGACCATGTGAACTCTGGGTCTGGAAAAAGCAAATGATCCAAAATGAGATGCTGCCCTACTCCACATATCACTGCTGTGGTGATCCTATTAGTATGTAAGTCAGGTGGCTGTTATTGCAGGATTGCTTTCTATAACTGTTTCATTTTTTGTTCTTATCTGGGACATACCTGGGCCTTAGATTGAAATTCTAATTAGCCCTGTCTCTTTGTATCGTTGGTATAGTTTTTTCTTTCCTCATTCAATTTGAAGATGAAACCCAAAACTTGCTTTTAAGGGCCATCATTGTGAAAACTTGTGAAGCAGCAAAAAGCTGGAGTTTTATGGTGTTGGAGACTTGCCTTCCTTTCATACATTCATTCTAGTCAAAGAATACTTCACTGTTTCTCTTAAAAGGCATCCTTTTACTTCTTGCACTTTTCCCCACTTCCTGATGATCCTGATGAAAGAGGAGCTTGGAGTCCCTTCTAATGGTGCTTGTCCTATTTTTGCAATTGTGTCCATCCAGCCTGTTCTTCAGCATGCATCCCTGCTGAATTCAGCCAGTGAACACGAGTAAGCCATGGCAGTGCTTCCAGAGCTGCCTTGGTTAGCTCAAGGTAGAGATCCTCTTACCTCTAGCTTGCGAGATCATGAGATCAGTCTTTGCTGTGAGCTGGATTAAAAAAAAATAAAAAATCACATCTGAGTAAGTGCAGTGCCTGAATGCTGGGTAGAATCAACTCCAGCGAATTTAACCTGTGCTGCAGACATGTGGGCTGAAGCTGCTTCTCTAGTTTCTTGAACGCCCAGTTCTTGATACATTGGACCCAAGCTGTAATTGGCCTTGCAGCTATCTGTACTGGGGGATGAGAACAAACCAGGAAAGTGAAATTCTTAATCAGTATTTAATGCTAATTCCTAACTAGGTTATGGCCTTTATTCACTTTTTGCTTTTTAAGCAGCTCTGCAGATAAGCTAATTCCTTCATTGCCTCTAATGTCATGTGGCACTGGTAGAGAAACTGAGGCAAAGACTGCTCAAGTGACACATCAAAAGTCAAAGAACGAGGCAGCATGACAAATGTTAGTGATCAGAGCTTCCCATTAGGAATCAGTAATAGTTCACATTGCTTGTTGCTGAATTTATCCTAAGATAGGAAGAATTTTTTGTAGGATCGTATGATGGAAAGTGTTACTAGTAAATTGCATTGCTCACAAAATGCTCATGCATAACATTAAAGGTCAGATAATGAAGTTCTTAGTCAGGAAAAGCTTCCAGTGGCATTTACTGGGATTTTGCCTGAAGAAAAGACTAAGAGGACCACAGGGTAGGGTTTGGCAGCATGTGTAATCTTTGTTGGAGAAATGAATGTGGCACAGTGGGAACTGAACTGGATCCTTCTGTAGCATGCAAATGTCATTAATCAAAGTAACAAAAAGCCATAGCATTGACTAATTTGAAATATCCTGCCCACTGGCCCCGTGGTACACCATGTAATGGTCTAGTGCTATTGGATAATGACTGTGATCAACATAGTATTTAATATTTTATTTGCTGAGCTTTT
The DNA here is from genome assembly GCF_047663525.1 of Anas platyrhynchos. Classification (NCBI taxonomy): domain Eukaryota; kingdom Metazoa; phylum Chordata; class Aves; order Anseriformes; family Anatidae; genus Anas; species Anas platyrhynchos. The sequence continues at coordinate 10,621,235 of NC_092607.1, forward strand.
TAAATTTGTAATGAATTCACTCCCTGCCCCAGGAGTTAACAATCTATATGATTATACAGACAAAGCATCATCAAATCTATACTGATTTGTCCAGTTCTATTGGGCAGAAGCAATGACATAGTTCTAGGAGAGCTGAACTGTTTTTGAAACAGATCACTTTGAATTAATAAGACATGTATTATCACCCTTTGTTTTTTAGGTTTATGGACAATCTTTGAATATCTGTCAGTAGTAGAAATTGTTTGTAATTCTGGAGATGCTGAAATCAGCATGCTGAATTTCTTCCTACATCCTCCCTACATCGGAGTCTTGACATATGACTCATTCAGCAGCACTCAACATGCAATCTCTCTCTCTCTCTCTTTTAAAAAATCTTCTAATTGCAATTCCAGCTTCCTACTCTGAAATATGTGGTTGCTTGTTCTTCTTTATCTTATTCAAGTGTAAAATGCTGTTTGTGAATCTGGGCTACCAAGTGAGTGATCTCACCTGGAGGCTGGTTCAGGCATCTGTCACTTGTAAACTTCATTATATTGACAGCAAACTGGATGTGCTGTTTTATTCCTGTAATGCCACTTATTGACGCTGCCTGCTTTTAGATTACAAGAAACATTTACATTTTAAAACTAAGAAAAGTGGTTGTGGGCAGCTGATTTTAAAAATAATAAATCCAGTCTTTTAAATAAACAAGAAAACTCTTCATGGGACCCAAAGCCTCAGGGGCTTCACATACATTTCCTGGGTGCTCTGTGTGTCTTCCTTTGCTTTGGTCTCTTTTTTAAAGTATTCTTTTGGGATTGTAGGTGCAGAATTATTTATCCGATTATTACAGGCATGCTGATGTATTTCATCCCATTCAGTTGCCAACACGAATGACTAGTTAGTTCCTTGACTAGCAGGTAGCACAACATGTAATCCTCTCTTTTGACTCTTGCCAGAGGGAGGTTGATTTTCAAAAGCATTTTTAGACTGTGCGTCAGGCACCATATCGTCAAGAAAGTTATAATTATTTCTGGAAATATGCATGTACATTCATGTGATTGTATTTTGGGGGAATACAGGCTTCAGTGAATGTACAGCTTGATTTGTGCACAGTGAGCGGAGCTGTGTGTGTGCAAACCAGCACAAACCGTGGCAGAAACAAGTGGCTGCTTACTCTGCTCCTCCCAGCCACCAGCCAGGCACAAGACCCCTCAGCTAAACTAGGCTCTGGGTTTCCTCAATAGGCAACAACAAGACGTGAAGTCTTCCCAAGGTGATGAATTACCCATACAATGCACTTCTTTTTCTTTTTTTTTCAAATGCAGAGGGAGCTTAGGCTCACTGCCAGTGCTGGATGAGATGTCAAACTTTTAGATGGCTGAAGATAAGGACGATGCAGCCAGGCCTTGATTCTTTGAAGATGAAGCCCTTGTAAAAAAAAAGTGCACCAAATGCTTTTCTCTCAACTCTGCTGGAGGAAGAGAGTGGGAAAAAAAATATTTGTGGGTCAAATAAGGCTTGTGCTTCACTGCGGAGGTCTAATGGTCTGAAGATGAAAAGCCTGTCAGAGGCTGGCAGTGAAATGAGTGTTGATGGGTATGAAGCTCATAAATTCTATGAAGTGGTCTGGGCAAGCTGACGAAAAAGTTTCTAATGATGAATTAAAATGTTTCCCATTTTGGAAATTGTTTTTCACTGCTAAATCTGATGATATGCTGTGTGCTGGCACATACAGGGTAGAGTTCAGAGGAGATTTTTGAGGCCTGTAGATCTGAATGAAAAAGGAACCTCAGTCTTCCTAGATGAGAATATCTTCATAGATGAGAATTTATTTATCTTGGTGTAATCCCTTCTCCATCTTATTTCCTGTGGAGTTTTTATTTCAGGTGGGGCTGTGTGTATTTGACTAGAAGGGAATGCCAATGAAGTGGTGACCAGACTATCCAAGTTCTCAGCAGAGCGTGTCCCCTTGCTTCCAGGTACGTGCTGTGTGCTGGGCAGAGGCAGAAGCCCAGCAGCAGTCCCCACTGATTACTCATTCTCCTATCACAGCTGCCTGAGGGAAGGTTGGAAAGAACAAGCCTAATGTGTGCTGGTGCTATAGTAATAAACCAAGACACAATAATAAATAACCAAACTCACAACATATCGAGGCACTGGCAGACCTGAGTTTAGCATTTGTTTGTTTAGGGTTGTCTTGTGGAAGATAACAAAGTGTGTAATGGATGGCAGGGCTCAGACCCTTCCTTTTTAACCAAAAATAGATACAAATCAAGCATCTATTCTATGCAAAGCATTATTAAAAACAATACTAGAACACAATGAAATAGGATTATTAAATCATAATGTGAAAGACAATGAAAGCCTCTGATGACCTCAGAGAGGTACAAGGTATAGCCCACCATCAGGGATGTTTCTGTTGAGGGCAATTGTTTAACATCACAGTCACATTCTTAAAGAATAAAATATATGCTGTATGAAAGGTAGTGAAAGATTAGACAGAATGGAGCATGAAGGTATAAGTGAAGTGATTTGTTATCAAGTATGACAATTAAGTCCAAATTATTCATGAAGCTTAACTTTATTGGGTTCCCATTCCTGTTAAAACAACTAATTGAAAGGCACGGGAGTTGTTTGAGGAAACAGAAATCTGATCATTAACAACTGAATCCTCTTTTTTATTTCTCATGTACATGCACAAAAATGAGATGTAGGCAAATAAGAAAAAATATATCAGCCCTGTGTCTCATATATTGCATTTATTGAAACCTCATCTCAGTGGATATAGCAAACAGCTCCATCTTTCAAATGAAATATGCTTCTGTGGCTGTGTAGCTGATCAGCATTCATCACATAGTGAGGGAATCTAGTCCATATACAGAAAAGTGCACCCAGGTTCTTTAGATCATCTCAGACAACTACTGGACCAAGCTAACTCTTTAAATCCACGTTTGCTTTGGAGTTTCTGTTTTATGGGTGCCACCGGACACCCAGGACAGAATCACAGTCTCACCATTTCATTTGTCTTGAGTTGAAGTTGTGGTCACATATAGTGTGTGACCAAGAGGTCTCTGTGACCTTTGTGCTCTTGCTGTATGATTGTACTGTGAAGTGACATGATGCGTTTCAGGAATTTAGGAAAATGTCATTCCGTCTTCTCCAGCTAAAGCTGTAATATCTATCTTTTTGCAGGGGGCTGAGTTGGGAGGAGGATTTGGGCTCTATGCTGAAATGGGCTCTTTCTTGCTTTCTTTTTTGTTGATACCAAATTGCACTACATTAAAAAAATAAATTGAAGAATATGAAAGGAAAAGCGCTGAGACTGTGCAGAGAATTCTGTGAAGAGCAGTGCTCATTCTCATTCAGAATTACAATGAGGAAATGTCTTCGATACAAATAATGATGTACAGCAAAGAAAAATCCCATGTCTCCTCCTACCAGAACCTTTAAATACAGACAAGCCCCTTCTAATCTACAAGTACTTTTGTCAGAAAATCATGTGCTTTAGGAAAGGTCATTGTCTGAACTTCAGAAGTTGTGGTTAATCCTTGGTTGTACGTGACATCCAACAGTTTTCTCTGCATCCTAAGGCATTAACATTGTGAAGGGAAGGGGAAACAGATGAGCAGCTCTTCTCTTTCCTTCACACCTTTGTGGATGTGCTTCCTGTAAGCTGCTGGAGCCAATAACCCTGAAGCCTCAGTCCTTGTGATAAGCTGTGCACAGTCCTTCACATCCCCGAAAGTGTTCAGAGCCTCTCAGGGTCAAGTCCTTTGGCCCCAAGTTAATAGAGATGAAGCCCCGAGGTCCCAGCAGCCCAGGGACAATGCGGCCATTCTGCTTGGAGGCTGCACTGTGCCGTAACATGGGCACTGCTTTTTGGCTCCTGCAATTTAGGCTACTTCTCTGGTATGAAGGATCAGAAAAATGGCAGCCAATAAACAAACCTGGTTAATTGCCAGAGTACAGAGTGTAACTTGGTGTAACCTAACACTCTCCAGGGGCCTGGTTTGAATAAAATAAGAACTGATGGCTCATGCCTTCATTTCAAACTCTGAATGAACCTAAGCATGAAATTTAAACATGAGTAGTTTTTCCCCCTAGTTTAACTATTTCCACATTTCTCTGTAAATCCAGATTCCTACCCATCCTGGAAGTAAAGATTCTCTTAACACAGAAAAACCAGTGCTCCCAGTCAAGCTGGATCCATGTTCATAAGATAAGATGATAAGAACAGTGGTTATACATGGTGTGACAGTGGAAATGGGGATGGAGGGAATTGAAGCAGTGCAATACATGGACAGCATGGCTAATTGTGCGTGTCTCAGAACAAAGAACTATGATCACAGCTCTACGGAATAACTTCAGCGTGTAGTGAGTCTAACCAAAGTCTGGGTCCTGCCTGATAAAGCTGTCTATTTGAAATCTCAGATTTTCAGACATGAGATTTCAAACCCATTGAGATTTCTGTCTTCATGGTACAACGAGTCTGTCTCTAGGTTGAGTTTAATGAAATTAAAGCAAACAAACAAAAACCTATTCCATCTCACTGCAAATTATTGTTGCTTTGATAAATATTGTTAGTCAATACTCAGAAAGAAAGACTAGACAAAAACTCCAGGCATTGAGAAACTTTTTGGAAGTGTTTCTTATGATATATGATAGGAGTACACTGTATTTTGCACAGAAATAGATCTGTCTAATAAAAGAGTGAGATCTTTCACAGTAGGTTACCAGAAATGTAATTGACATTGTGAATTTGATTTATGAAAGCAATAAAATGTTGCATTAGGGGTATTTTATCATTGGAAATCATGAGAACAATGCATCAGTGCCAACATAGAATGGATTTATCATAATATTACATGCAGTGTTTTGTTGGAAAGTAGGTCCTGACATACCCAAAAAAGATTTAGACAGCAGGAAGCTGCAGTGGATATCGTAAATCCACTGTCAAATCTTCAGTAAGTAGACAAAATTTTTAAACTTTGACTACAACATGTTTAATCTAGGTGCTATTCTTATTTACTTGGAAGTCTAGTGAAGGTCTTGTTGATTATCCTTGTCACTTTGGGTCAAATTAAGCATCTAGCATTTCATCTAGCTAGTAAAAAACATGTTTTCCTACTGTTTTCTCATGATACTTTGAAAACTTAAATTCAATGGTTTCTGTTCCAATGGGGTTTCCAAACCTGCTAGAGATTGACAGCTTACTGTTGTCAATGATTTTGGAGTTAAACTGGATAAAGACAGCTATTAAAAACATGGAGATTGCTATACTTGATGTTATTAGAAAATGATCAGTACTTGCCCATCATTTTTAATAATGTAGTACTGCAAAAATCTTCAATCCTGTCTCAAGAGTTACTCAAGTAATATTTCTCCTGATTTCATTGACAGTGTATTCTTGATGAGTTTTGATTAAGGAACTTGGGGATTAACTGCAGTGATTGCAAATGTGGAAGTAATGCAAAAGTGCTATCTGCTTTTCTGGCCTCCTCCCTCTTATACCTTGATACAGTACGCATGTGTTAGTAGAGCAGCTGTAATCTTTCTTTGATAATTATTTGGAATGAAATGAAGTTTGCCGGGAGTAGAAGCTATCCATGCTGTTACTGAGTACAGTACAAGCTCCTTCAGAGAGTAATTAGACTAAAAGCAAAGTTTTATTGCCTGCCCATTTCTTTTTTTGACTTCATTTCTTTTGCCAGCACTTCTCATAGTCTTAATGCCTTACTGTCTTAAATTCCTCTCTTGTCTTGTCCTGGGCAGAGATTTGGTTGTGTCTGGAGTTTACCACTGCCTAACGGAGAACTCATGCCTTTCTCCACACACTTCATGTTATCCCTGCCGTTCTAGGCATGCTGTAGACATGCAGCCATGTCCTTCACTAGGCTCTCCTGTCATCCCAGAATTACCCTGGCCGTGGTGATTTTCCATATAGCTTGTGATTTTTGCCTGCGCTCCTACTCTACTGTAAGACTTATACAAGAGCCTTCTCCTCTGCTGTCTCTAATAGGCAGGGTAGTTCCTTTCCATTGAGATATGTTCTTGGCACTGCTTTTGATTCCAAATCTCATTTTAAAATCTCTTTTATTACCTGTTTCATTTCCTTTTTTTTTTTTTTTTTTCCTTCCTTTCTTTCACCCTCTTTTGCTACTATTATGCTGACTTTGTTAGGTCTGTTATTTAAACGTGAAGTGTATTTTAGGAAGAATTTGATGAAAGTCATTGCTTGATATGTCTATAAAAATGTAACTTCCAAACAAGATTTGTAATCTTTGTTATGCTATATCATAAACAGTGTATCTAGATTTAAATTAAGACAATGAACACCAAAATGAGCAGGAGCCAGAAAGTGCTGGAGGAAAAGAATAGAAGCTCAGAAACGAGTGGAAAATGTGGAAGTTCAGATAATAAGACCAAAACTTCTTTCCTGTGAGTGTTTGTTATTCCTCCTCCAACTTTGCCCAGCTTAATAAAATCTTGGAGAACTTTCAACCCTGCACTACTGATTTTTAATTAAAACTGATGAAAGAGATTAGGTATCTATGTGCTTGTAATCTCTTTTATAGATTGAGTATTTTTCTACACATAAAAACTGCTTCTGCATTAAAATGCCCATGAAAGGTGATTTTTAAAGAAATCGATAATGTTCACTCTTGTTCTATTGGATGTAAAGTTGCTATATGTAATACTCTCTGGATGCTCTTGGATTTATGCAAAACAGCTTGTCAAGGCATCTCCATTTTCTGGCTGCCATGGACTTGCTGGTGCAGGTTATTGCCATGCCCCTGCTACAAGAGCAGCATGACCTCTCCGTGCCATTCAGTTTGTGCCTGTAACACCAAGTCCCTGCTCAGCTACCCCACAGCACATGGCAGCCAGGGGTGCTGAGGTCTGTGAAGTTTTTTGAGCTCCCCAGACCCCTCACTGCTCAAGCCTGGGGAGCACCAGGGCCGCCTCCCCGTGCTGCAGCAGCCACGGCTGTCCCTGTTCAGCGAGTCCTTGTGCATGGACACACATCACAGCTACCTGCAGTGAAGCTTTGGCTCAGCTGTTGCACAGGAAATCTCTATACACGTGCTGAGAAGCACCAGAAAGGCTGCTACTGCAGCAGCTTGGGGTTCGAAGTGGGTCCTACGCAGTTTTTCCAGCCTCCCCATTTCCAGTTCTGTTACTTCCGACAGCTCCAACGTACCAAAGGCAGCTGCAACGTGAAGGTGGCTGTTTCTTGACAGTTTCCAAATATGTATTCTGTCTTTTGTGAAATCCCACTGTGGTTGTAGGCTTAAAAATATATGTTGAGTCAACTGATCGCAGCGTAGGCTGAGCTCCTGCGATGTCTTCAGGAGGCACCGCTCCATATGGGCATTCCAACCTGGCTATTTGGGGAGGACTTTCTCAGCACCTGAAGACTACTGCACAAAAGCAAGGTTTTGTCTGGAAGTGTGACCTCCCAGATGAACCATCTTCAGTAACACATCTCTACTCGCTGCTGCTGTCCATGCCTGAAATACCCAGAAACTTGGAGGTAAATTCCTGTCTCTCTTGGAACCTATGGGGGTGCTGTCAATGAGCCCATCACCTATTGTGGAGAAGGACACTTAGCTGTTGTAGTTACCACAACACACACATCACAGACCCCATTTCACCTCCTTCAATAAGCCAGAGGATGTTTGCAGCCCCATCAGCATGATGGCTCCTGGAACAAGATATAATTCAGTGAGGATGGCAGGCTGAAACCTTACATCACTTCACACTGTTTGATATTGGTGCTCGTGGCTGGCCATCAAGTATAATTGAAAGCACTTGGCACACTCCTAAATAAAATATTAAAGCTTAAGGCTGAGAGGCAGAAGCACATAAGTGATGTATGAAAATGTTGATTGCCAATTTCCATGTTCCAGGTGTGATTCATGGGGATGCTGCCTGGGAAGCATTTATATCCAACCGTAACAAACATAAACAGAATGACAGAGTTTATTAAGCCAGAGGCAAATGTAAATGATGAAAGGCTGCTGTGTAAAACCACATTTAACATGTCCCATTACATGATGTAAACCACATTTTGTAGCTGCTTAAACATAATGCTCCTTTCATTCCTCTAATTCCTTGGTGATTTAAATTTCTATATTTTATGAGGTAGGAAAATAATAAAATAAGAATTGCAGTTGTGCATGCTAATGCTCTGTTATCAACATAAAACTAACAGATAAACTAATGTCACTGGGAAGAGAGGTAGGTCTCAAAATATCTGTCTGCAGAAAAGGAGAATCATTTTGCACCCACAGCTGAATGAGGGAAACCAATCCCACCTACGCTGGTAGGTGACAGTCACACAGACCTCAGGATGCATGTACATGGACGCAGAGGGTAAAACTGCAACAGTAGAGGATTGGGATGCTGAAGGGTTGAAAACACATCTCTGAGACTATATCCTTGCTAGCACATTGCAGGTTTTTGTATTCTGAGGAAGTTCCATTGCTTTCAGTTAGAGGAGAGGAAAGGAGGCTGTTACGGTTGACAGTTCAGCCAGCAAGAATGATTGTGCAGTTGTTTTCCAAGGAGTGCACAAGAGATGTCTTTGAACCTCTACAGATGCATGTAGTTTCAATACGTAAAGGATCACCTACAATGGCCACAGCTATTAGCTTCCTGGGGTGGCCTGGGCAGTCCGGCAGAGTTCACTGTCTCAGTTCAATGCTTAAGGGCTTCTTTCTAAGAGCTCTTGCTGTTGAAGGTCCCTGGACCTGTTTTGGTATGCTCCAGCTGACTACTTCTTGGTGCACACAGCGTTATCTTGCGGTGCTCTGTGGGCTGCTGCGGCAGCCCTACCTGGCAGCTTAACACCATAAACATAAAAATTTAAGAAAAGCTCGGAGCGCCTTAGATTTTAGCAGAGTAATTTCACTCTTCTGCCATTTCAGGGTTATTGAAAATCTTTTGCAGAGAGGATTCATCTTTCCTGATGCGATGGAATTTAAATGCATTTAACAATTCACTGAGCTTTCACTGATGTTGTGTGAAGGGCATGCGTTAGCTTCGTTATGCAAGCCTGGCTACCTTAAAGAAATGTTTTTTTCCAGTTCATGAAGACCTGATAATGTGGGGTCAGACTTTTTCAAAATTCAGTGCACCATTCTGAATGCAGAAGTTGCCCTTGTAGTGTGAGTGTGCCACGACCGTGCACCTGCCCTATGTGCCAGTGGGCCAGGTTTGGGTGAGGCTGAAAGCCTTTGGGGTTCATCCACGCAAAAAAAGTGAAGGGTGGTCCAACTTTCTCTTCTGCCTTTCTCCCTTCCTGTAGGCAGCTGGCTGTACTGTTGTAGGAAGGAGAACACTCCTGTGCCATTAACTTCCTATTTGTCACTTTTCATACACCTCTGAATTGCTGTTATTACAAAGTGCAGAGAAAGAGAAACCTCTGAAAAGCATGAAGGAAGGAGATAGCTTTGTTCTGACTTGCTGTTTAAAAATGGAGTTGAGAAGGGAACTGATTTCTCATCCTCAAAAGATATTGTCATTGTGAAAACAAAACAAAACAAACAAACAAAAAAAAAAACACCACCAAACACTTGAGCTTTTGGGTGAAAACCTCAAAACTCTGAAGGATACATAACTGTTTGGCAAAAGGTAGCAACCAACCCATTTAAGTTGATTTAGAGAGAGAAGGAATTTAAACCATTATTTCAGGCACCCTTTGCCAGCAGAGCAAACATTTCCCTCTCTTCTTTGAAAAATTGGCATTTTCTGATTTATTTTTTTTTCCAGATAGGTTGAAGACAATCAAATTCTGTTGTCAAGCTAAGGAGGAGAGAGACTCAGGAAAAATACATTATTTCTGCAGTGAAAAGTTTTCCCATTTATTCAACAGTATTTATTGTGCTCTCATATCCCAGTTCTTGTTAGTGTGCATTCAGTGGAAACCATGAGCCAGCCTCAGCCATAAACTCCTGATTTCAAAACATGTGTAGTGCACAGTGCAAGCAGCATAAACCAAACGTAATTCATAGTACCAAATAAAAATATTTACGGTGCTATATTTCTTGTACAAATTCTAAACATTGCCTTTTCATCTTTTTAGGATTCTGTTTTGCATGAATTGGATTATAATAATTTGCAGTTCACAAACACGAAGAACAGAAATGTTATCTAGGGTGTGATAGAGGGGATTTGGGGCATTGCAGGTTACTGCTCACTGGCCCAAATCTGTTCTTACCACGAGCTTTTATTTTTCTGGCATCTGGGCTCTTTTTGTAAGTGCGTGCTGGTAGAGGTGGTAGAAAGGACCCGTGACACTGAGCCATGTGTGTGCTGAATCTGAGGGCCCTGCCTGCTGTTCCTGCACGAGGAGGAACACTACTGGAATCGCAAACAGGGCAGTGAAGAGAATGGGGAGCACCCATCTTGGCTTCCTGTAGGAAGCCCCACAGGGCCTCCTGGCAAAGTGTTAGAGAATCATCTGGGGATGGAGGAGAAACAGAAATTTCCTAGGATTTTTAGCAACAGCCAAACAAACTTAACAGAATGCTGTTACAGTATTTTTGGCTGCATCTAGATTGGATTTGGAAATTAAAATTCCTTCTGCTTTAATCCCCTAAAGTTTTATGGTTGCAAATCCTTCTTAGGTCCTTTAAAGGATAAGGGATCTCCCTCTCAGAAAAGCAACCGCTCTTTAGCACAGTGTAAAATACGGGCTCACACTGGGCCTTTCCGCAGGCAGTCCCTCTCACTTTGGTATTTCATTCACAGTTGTGCAGTGCTGCTCCTGGCAGCTGCCTCGCTTGGCTGTGCAGGACCAGGGAGCATCCAGAAAGAGAGGCAGTGATGCCAGCTGTAGGATTATTTTGCTGCCTCTGTGACTTCTTTGCTATCTTTGCCCACTAGATGTAACAAGGGGGCCAGAAGATGTTACACACACAGATTTTCAGAAGCTCATTTGCTTGACTTCTTTTTCAGGCAGTATTTTTATGCATCTCCCATCACAGTCATTAGGCCCGTGTGGTTGTTCAACCCCTATGTGCTCCATGCTTGTGTTTTCCTCCCACCTTTTTAAAAACCAGACGTTTCGGCATTCTGCAGCATCACATCAGTTGCTGTGGAGACGACTGTGATGTTGCCAATAGAGATATGACTTCACTAACAACTTCTGAAGAAGGACAGAAACACGAAGACGCAGTGTGGCTTTTATTTTTCTCCTGCTGCCCCCTTCCAAATAACCCTGCTCTGCCATTTCCCGTGTTTCCCTGTGCTGCATCCTGACCTTCAGCCGATGCACAGATCTCTTCTTTCTTAAACTGGGCTGCATGGCCACGTACCAAGAGCCTTTGGGCTGTATTTCTGCAGGAAGGGTCGACCAAAAGTACGTGCACAGAGAAATTTGTTTCTAATATTCAGGGAAAATGAAAGTAATTTCCTATCCTTCTGATCCCAAAGAAAAGTGACACGTTGGAGGGAGGAGAGGAGAAACTACCAGGCAGGGTGGCGAGCCATTATTGCTCATGCTGCTTATGTTGAGTGTCTGGCCAAAGAGTAAACCTTGCTCCCTACCCTGCTGCTAATCATGATGTTGTGAAAGAAAATTGGTAGGCCTGTCAGAATGGGTTTTACTTGAAAGAGCAGGATTTGGACCAGCAGGACACAGGTAGGCTGTGGGGAGTGGGTTCTGCTGCTGCAGGAGGCCACGGACAGCTGCAGGGGAAGGATTATGGTTCAGTGATGCTGTAATACAGGGCCATGGCTGGAGTCAAAGCTTGGAAAGGAAAAATCCAGCTCCATTAAGGGGTCCAGACACTGTATAATTGTCAGTGTCTGTTTTGTGAAGTTTTGCAGAAAATTCCCAAACTGTGTAAAAACAAATAAGTTGTATTTGCCACTGGGGGAAAGTAGTGCTTTAGAAATATGGCAGTATTCCTTCCTGGTGGTCTGAGAGCCTGTACCAGAAGTGGTTTGTGCTGTGATGGTAATTGGGTTTCAGCTGATTGTAGCAAAACTATGAATCAACTGCAGTCCATTTTTAATAACGAAGAACTGAAACATAATCAGAAATATATTCACAGTGCTACAGCCTTCAATGATTACGTGCAGCAACTGGTGCCCACAGCCTCTCTTTGGACTCAGATTCTCTCTTTCGCATTTTTTTTTTTTTTTTTTTAGTTTAAGCATTAGAAAAAAAAAATCAATATTTAGAGCAGTTGATTTGGCATGAGATGGAACAGAATGCAGGAATTAATATTGCTCTTTTCTGTGCTCCAGTGCAGGCTTCTTTCTGAAGCCCTGCTGGAGGAGAGCTTCTTTTCCCTGCTCCTGCCCCAGGCCAAAGTAATCAGCAGGCATCACCGGCAGTGCAGAATTTGGCAGGCTGTGATGTGCTCTTGAGATCACTTGTGAAAATGGTGCAGTAACCTTGAGGGCTGATAATGGAAAACTGTATTTTATCTCTCTTGAATAAAGGAAGAGATCGTGTAGTATTAACAGATGGATAAGTTACTATGGTGATGGAGGCTATATAAATAGATAGAAATAAATATATGTATAGTACCTGTTAGATATGATCTGACAAGAAGATTGTGACCCGTTTCCATGGGACTTTATGCGGGAATGGAGTGTGTTCGTATTAATGCTTCATGGAAGTTTGAAGTGACACGAGAGACCTTATTTTGTATCAGCAAAGCACTGCAGGAAGTTTGTGAGCTAGATCAACACCTCCTGAATCCCAAATTCCTCCCATATTTGCTGCAGTCCTTGCACCCTCTCACCTCCAGTTCTGAAGGCTGTGGCTATGGTATTAAAACTCCCTCATCCTTGTTTTTGTCTTTTGCCTCTGGATACTGGGCTTCGCTCAGGTCAGTTCAGCTTAATAGGGTTCTCCGCTCTTCAACCTTCTTCCTGAGTTATTGCAAACAAAGCTCCAAAAGTGATAAATCTCTGGCCTTTGCCCACCTTGGTTCCTCTAATTTCTTTTGTTTTGACTCTGCTGGGCAATGTTCCTCCACTTGGGATGCAAAGTTGTCCAGACCACAGGCAGGATGCTCCGAGAGGCTGTCGCCAAGGGGTGGACAGGCAGTGGGTGTTTGGGATACAGCAGCTCCTGCAGAAGAGAGAGGCCGTGCCAAAGCCCTGCACATAACCACATCCCAGCTGGGGCTGGGGCTGTTACCATGGATTTGCAGGGGTTCTGGACATAGCTTGCTTGAACAAACCAAATAAATGTGATGAAAATAGAAGGGGGTGGCAGAAAGCATTTTTTAATGCAAAAAGATGCAACCCTGAATTTTTCTGCTTAGAATTTTTCCTTTTCTGGATGCTTAGGTTTCAAACCAGGCAAACATTCTAGGGGGGAAAAAACACAGAATTTCGTGGCTTCCCCATCTTTCTCTACCTCTTCCTTCCCCCAGGTTACTAGTTCATTTTCAGCTAGCCCTCAGTATTATTCTGCTTTTCTCCTCCCGTATCTCCACCTGCAGGCTAAGGTAGCTGGCCAGCTGGGCTCTGTAATGTCCCTTATCTTTATTTGTAAAATGTCAGAGTGAGTTGTAGGAAGGATTTAGGCAGCACTGATGGTAATGTGATGATTACTGAGATTAATTTTAAAGCCTTCTTGGCTTTCAGAATTTTGCTCATGACTCACGTCTTCACAAGATATGATTAGAGAAGTTTTTGAAGCAATGGCATGTGTGCGGCTTTGGAAGGCCCTTGTATTGATTTAAAGGAATGTCTCAAATGAGAAGGTAAAAAATGAAGCCCCAGATGAGACTTCAGGACTCAATTTTTCTACCAGCTGGTATTTGTTTGTCTGCATCTGCCATTCCTCTGAAAAAGCTACTGGCAGCAAGAGCTGTGCTGTGTCTTCGTGATGCATGCAGGGGAGTCTGCTCCCTGTGTTGGTTCTGCAGTGCCAAGAAGGTAGAAAGCTTGATTTTGTCAATAAAATAAAAAGTTATGACTTAAGGAGCAAAACAGGAGCCGAGTAAAGCTGTTCTGCTCTACTGGTCTCAGAACAAGATTTAATGTGGGCTGTGAAAGGGCAGAGAGTGCCGTGCATGCGCAGCACCCTGTGCACCCCGCTCCTCTGCAACACACCGTGCTTGCCCTCTTGATTTTCCACTGCTCCCCATCAGAAAAACAACCATGGGTCAATTTTCCAAAGAATGAGTGTCTGAAGGGGGACACATCAGCTCCCAAACCGACTGAGCTCCAGCCCTGCTGATCCAGGTCCAACACGCCATCTAAGGGCACGTATTTATCTTTGGATGTAATCCACATTTTATTTCTCCATTCAGACTTTTTTTGTTGTTCTCTCAGAACAGTTCCTGGTGTGCTGTGCAACCAACTTTTTATTTGTGTGCTTCAGCCTCAGCATCACTGAAGAGACCTTCTGCCTTAGCTGCGTAACTGGTGCCATCAGCTATCTTTGCAGCTACTCACACCCAGCTATTCTGGGACTGTGAGCAGAGCCTGATTTTCACATCTCGCTTCCTGACGGTGTCTGACTCGTGGTAGACGCACTATTTGCACCCAGATCCACGCAAGAATCCTGAATGCCAGATGGGCTCTCACCAGCCCCATGCTGAACCTTGGCAAACTGTTCAGTGAACCCAAGGTAAGATTTTAACGGAAGACAGAAGATAGCCCCAGGCATTCAGCTTTCTTTTGCAGTGGTACAGAGCCCAATTTCCTGAAAGGTGTTTATTCAGTTTTCTGTGCAGCTGTTGTGATTACGTACCTGGACCGGTCAGCAGTCAGTGTTTTGGCTACCTTATAGCTGCTTTGGCCTTAGCCAATTAACTGATTTATTCCTGCACTGGCAGTCGTTGGGCATATGAATCAGATACAGATTTGCATATCCTAAATTTAGTGTGTGCATCTATGTATCCAGTCTGTGTGCACGATTTGGGCATGTTTTCATTTGCATTTTATCACATTTAACTGAGGCAGGTTTAGAAAAGCATGTTTAGATCATTCTGAGTTGAGCAGGACCTCTAGTGGACCGCTGTGTCAAAACACCAGTATTTCTATACCCTTCAACCATCCTTGAGGGCTTGCCTGGAAAGGAAAATTTTTCCAGTTACACAAATAAAATTACATAAGTTGACAAAATACCTCTGTTACATGGAGGTTTATACATCATATACCCCATGGAAAGCTACTCTGGTGTAACAATATCAGCTTGAATTCACAAACTGACTTAAACAGTGTATTTTCCCCTTTTAGTAGGGGAATTTAGCCTTTAAAAATCTCTAGGTTTTTTTTTTTTTTTTTTTTCCAAAATATCTACTAGTAGGTTTGTTCCCAGATATTCCATTAAATGTATTTACACACTATTAAATTACATATTATATATCCATCACGTGTCCTCCCATAGGATATCCGTCCCCAGTGTATGTTGAGAGGCCTGGACCAAAGCAGTGCTGTACCTGTCCCAACCAACTCTGCCACATGCCCATTGCCTTTTATTGCTGTGCAGCTTTGGTGGTGCCATCCCTGAGCAGGTCCCCAGGGCCCTAACCCCACAGTTTGTTGCTGTGCTCCCACGTTGTGGAGGAATTTGACCTCCTTACTGTAACTGCAAGGGGCGCCCAGGGGAAAAGCAGGGTGGGAGTGGTCAAATCCTGGAGCTCTTATTTCATATTTCCATGTTTACAAACTTTTTTCTCACTTTTTTTTTCCATTTGCACTCCTGAAAGTAGAACGCTCGTAGGGGTCTGTGTTGGTTTTGAGGAAATCAATACACGAGTTCATCCACGTTTACTTTTCTGAAGGCTCTTTGAGCAAAGGCAGAGTACATCGCAATGTTAAGAGTTCATCAAGAATTTACTCCACTAAAATGAAAACTAACCTTTGGGATTTCGTTCCAAATTGGAGCAAAGCAATGTATGTTATCACTATTGGCTTTTGATCTTCATTGTGTTCCTCTGTTATCTTCCTTGAGCTAAGGAGCTGAGAAGTGGGCAGGGTGTTTGGCACATGTCTGGGAGTTAGGGAAGCATCACTCCATCCAAGTACTGAGGCACTAGACCTTAAAGGAAATGCTAATGAAGCTTGAAATCACATTTGCATTGCAAATGACACAATTTGTTCTGCCTTTGTACAGAATTAATTTGGACTGTTTGTTGTTTTGTTCCAATTGTGCAGCTGAATAATGCTGCCTCTTGAGGTGGCTCAGCACCGTAAAGATCTTATTCATAACCAAGGCAGGGTAAATGAAAAATTTGCTATGTTAGACAGATCATCTATTCAATTTTCTGACATTCATTTGTCAGCCATCTTCAAATTACAACATAAGAGGGGGAGTCCTGCTCTCCCGAGTGTGAAGCATTGCTGTGGATTTGGTCAGTTACAGGCAGATTTTTATCTACGGTTGCCTTAGGTGACTGCCTAAAGGGTTAAGCTACCTCCTGAAGTGGTTTCATTAGCTCTTTTGAGTAAACAGAAAGTAGGAAAGTGTGGGTTTTATTTAGTAACTGATTAAACAAGAAGTAAAGTGGCAGGCCTTAGAGGAAACAAGTGCGGTGTCCATAGCAAGTCCCTTTCAAGCCTGCCTGATTGCTTTGTACATCCCTGCAAGAGCTTTTGAAGACCTTTGTGTAGCAACAGCAGGCAGGCAGGACTGCACTGAGGCAGTCTGGAGGGAACAACAGAGTCCACCCTCACCCCATGACCTTGTTACACACTCCGTCTGACTGCGGATCGCACGGCATCCCCGACACCTTGCTGAGCCTATGAATCTGAGAGCAAAGCTCGTGGGTGCTGGCGAACCATGGGGTGTTTGTCTGGTGTGCGGGGAGCTGGGAGATGACAGCATCTCTCCGGGGCTCCACACTGGGGTAGGCCACGGCTGACTGAGTCAGAAGGACCGTGGATGAACGGGTGGGTTTACCCCAGCAGCTGTGTGCACTGTGAATGTGTTTCCTTGCATGGCTTGGGAGTGGTGAGCAGTCCCTGTGTCAGCATCATCTGGCTGCTGAGGCCACTCTGATTTCACCCTGGAGCACCCTATGAGGGCCGCCGTGGCTTGGAAGCCCGGGCTGCATGTCACACTTGTGCTACCTTACTGCCCCATCCTGCCATAGTCTGGTTCATCTGAAGGAAGGGCTGCTGTAATTAGAATGGAATTTCTTTAAACAGGAGCCCACAAGGAGGGAAAGCCCTGCAAATTGGCCTCTTGGTCTCTAACCACTACATGCCGGTGCCTGACAGGAGGCGAGTGTTGCAAGGCAGAGGTGTTCGGGCAGGTTTTCTCTTGTGCAGTGCATAAACAAAGCAGCTCCCGTCTGGTTCTTCTCAAAGATCATAACTTGGTGACAAATATTCTAGGCGCGTAGAAATGCTAAGGATGTTTTTTGTGTCATTTCAGTAAGCATTGCTGAAAAGATACCAAGTCTTGAAAACAAGACTGCTCTTCTGCACTGTAAGATCTTACGTGTGTGTGGATGACAAGGCAGGTTAGGAACCCAGGATCTGATCCAGATCCCGTTACTTTTCTTTTGGAACATATTTGAAATTCAAAGATACAATTTTCTAGGCCTGCAGTGTTTGTACGTCTGTTTGGATGTGTTTGTGTGGCAGTGATGAAATGTGTGGCTGACGTCCCTTATGGGTAGCTGCAGCAGCAATCTTTGCTGATCACTGCCTATAAAGCAGTAAGTGTTAGGTCAGAAGAATAAAAAAAAGAGAACAAAGAGACTTGAAGAGAACTACAGAGAGAGCAAAACAGATACTTGATGCATTATGGGTGCTTGAAGATCTTCTGAATCAAGGAGAGATGAATCCTCCCATTGGTAGACCTGGGAGGCACATTTAAATCAGGATTAGTTGCCTATAACTTTGTCTTTTGTAGACTAGACATCTCTTAAGCCTTGCTCTGGAACAGTCAGAAAAGCTGGAGCTGATTCTTATCAGCTGGGGAAACACTTAAGGCTCGTTAGTGTAGATACTTGTAGGTCACCTGTACCAAAAGGCCTTAGTCTCAGAGCCACATTTTAAAAGCTTCCTCATGGTGATTTAAGATTCAGTTCCCATTTTTACAGGCAATGACTGCAACTATGTGAGGAATATTCCATGAACTTTCTTAAAAAGGCACGTAAGTTTAGATTTGTTAAAATTTTAAAGTTAACTGTTTAAATTCCAAAGTTTTCAGAAGTGTGGAAAGAAAATAAGTTATGTTTATTTCTGCAGTCCACAGATCGTAGAATCATAGACTGGTTTGGGTTGGAAGGGATCTTAAAGAGCACCTCCTTCCAACCCCACTGCCATAGGCAGGGACACCTCCCACTAGAGGCAGGGATGTAGAAAATTTGACTTTTTCACACAAATTAAATTTTGCACTTACTCTAAGGGAGCTATTTCAATTTCCCAGTGATGGATTGCAGCCCTCAGTACCCCCTAACCCTCAGTGAAAACCACTAAATAACAAAACTCAAAACTATACAACTGCATTACTCTGAAATGTTCCTTTGATTCATTTTCAAAGAAAGATCATTGGGCTATTGTTTTTGACAAGGAATTGTCTGGTTTTTGTTGTACATTTGTCACCTTTTAAATGCTAATTTATAC
Source organism: Anas platyrhynchos (assembly GCF_047663525.1). NCBI lineage: Eukaryota > Metazoa > Chordata > Aves > Anseriformes > Anatidae > Anas > Anas platyrhynchos. The sequence continues at coordinate 10,639,775 of NC_092607.1, forward strand.
TCTCATAATTTTGCATATCTTCATTCATTCATACGTGCTACAATAGCATATCATTAGGCAGTGACCTTCCTAAACATGTTGCGTGTCCGTCTTGATTGGCAGTTCCTGTACTTTCTGAAGACATTTTTGGATAAGTGTTTAGTAGTTCAGCGTCATCTGCGTACAGAGCCATAGCTTTTTTTTGGCTCTCTGCAAACAGAGGTTTCAGAACAGTCACATCTACAAATTATTTAACTTTCAAATGCTCATTAAATCTTTGGCTCCTTCTGCAGGCTGTGCAAGTGCCACGTACAAAATTCTGGAAGCACGGCAGGAGGAGAAACAGGATAAAAATTGCTTACCCTTAACACCAGTATGCCCTGGGATGCATTGCTGTCTGGTCATGCACTGTCACTCGTGTGAAATACCCTGTGCAACACCAACACCCAGGGAGCCTTGTAGCATGTAGTGGCACCAGATAATTAATTAAGTTCATAACAAAGCTTGACTGGCAGAAAAGCTGGGCAGTGCTAATGAGGAATTCACATTTGACTTCATAAGTTTTGTTTGCAGCAGAGCAGTCTGAAAGTAGACTGATACCTGAATGTGTTTGTGTGCCTCACATGGCAAAAGCAATGAGCAATAGGTGGTGTCTGACTTAAACTACAATTTTCACCATCTAAATCTTTTTTTTTTTTTTTTTTTATTCCCGCTGCATAGTTTTAGCAAAAAAAACGAGTGAAAAATTGCAGCCATAAAAGACTCATCTGCTTTCCATTATGCTGACATTTAAGGATTGCACACACTGAAATGCTCCTATGTGCTACAGAGAGTGACAGAAAAAACAGAAGGTTGAAATTCACAACAAACGGGAGATTTTGTAATTCGGCCACCCTGGGGGTGGGTGAGGAACCAGCCACTGGGAAACTATAAAGCTTTCCCTGCACCTCAGCCTTTTCATCTCCCTACAGCTGCATGCCAAGGAATTAAATTGCCAATGTGTAGGAAAATTGTTTTTGAAAACACCCTTTGCCCTCTGTCTCCTCCAGATATGGGGAAAAAAAAAAAAAAAAAAGAGAGAGAGAGAGGGGGAGAGAGAGAGAGAGAGAAGAAAAAGGAAAAGCAGAAAAAAAAAGGAAGTATCAATATTTTTGGCCAAAAGTCAGAGTGCTGTGCTCCCTGTAGGCATAACTCTAAAGTCAGTGACTTAATGTGATCTGCTTGGTCAGTGGCTTTTGGTCTTTACTGGAATGCAATTGTTAAGAAGCTTTTTCTTTGAAGCAGGAAAGTCAATTCCTCTTTTCCTTCTGGGCAGCCTCCAGCCAACTGGTATCTTTCCTCACAAGCTGGGGAGCAGCATTTTTTATAAGTGAGATTTCTAAAAATACTGGTTGTTTTACAAGCGAGTGGCAGACAAACAGTTCTGTGTTCCTCTGCAGGGGGGAGCTGGAGCTTGTCTCTTTGGATGCGGGAATATGAGTGTGGAGGAAAACAAGGTCTTATAATCCTTTGCTTTCCAGGTATCTTCAGAAGACCCCATGAAACCACAAGGAAAGATTGAAAATCATTTTTCTATAACAGTATCTCACACCTATCTTTGCATTTGAACCAAGTAGCACAGGTCTAGGCCTAGGGTTTTTGACTTCTATTGAGTGGTTTTCCTTCAGACCTTTTTTTTTTCTCAAAGTTTTAGATGTTCATAAAATATCTAAAATCTATTTTTAAACAGGTTACTATTTTCAACACTTTAAGTTGTAAAAGCACGAACATGAAGCTTCTGCCTCTTATTCTCCAGCTACCACTTCCGTATCAAATATATTCAGTTTACAAGTCAAAAACAGCTGCTTTTTTTCTATCCCCGTGGCTTTCTGCTCAGCCTGTTTCTTGTAATTCAGGCTGTGTTTGCTCTGTTTCATACAGCACTCCTGCCAGCAATGGACCTGGACCGGGACTGTGCCTGGCTTGGTGCTGCTGCTGCCTTGAGAGCAAAGTGCTCGCTCTCCTACTATAAAAACACTCAACTTTCCAAACAGTAAAACTTAGCTTTGATACTAAACTGTATGCTTTATCTTAAGAGGGAAACTGTAAAACGAGATGCCAACAGGTTTTATCGGATTCAGCTTGCATTGTTTTTCACGATCTTAGAAATCTTTAGCATTTTTTCTAGCTTTGAGTCAAAACCTGGACGTTGTGTTTGGCAGCTACCTATCCTCAGGCTGCAAAAGGAATGTGTTTATTGCTGTGTAGAAAAGAATAAAATAACTAAATACCTGCATTTGAATGAAAACATTCAGCTTCTCTTAGAAATAGAGCTGTGGAATTTGGATTTCCAGCATTCATCTCCTTTTCAGAGCTGGAGATCCCTGGGTTGAGGCACATTGCAGTAAAGTGAATTGTCTTACGCTCTCTGAAGACAGTCACTGAGCCATAAAATCCTCAGGTCTGAAAGCTGAGGGGAGCTATTCACCCTCAAGTAACTTCAAGTAATGTGCAGTATAAAGTAGAAGCTAGACGCAGTGCTCTGCAGCAGGATCACATAGCGAATCCAAGCCGACATTTCTGTGGGTGATCTTTTGCATCTGCAAATGATGATGCTCCAATTTATCAACCCATATAAACGATGGGTTCAAACACATACCGCTGCATTTATGGCCCTGAAAGCCCAAGCAGTGGGTAGCAGGAGGAAGCAGAGGAGGGGAAGGGAAGGTGCTCACAGGGAATAAAAGCGAAGGAGAGGGAACACTTTCACTGAACCACGAATTGTTGGCCCTTTGTGTCTTGTTGATGCATTAACGATCGATAACTGCTTCCTTCTCCTAGCACGTATTGTTGTATGCTGTCGCCTACTGCTCTGCTTGCCCTGTTTTCTGAGACTGCACAAGAACTCCTGACAGGGACACACAGGGAACCAAAATGCAGCTGCAGGATGAGTTATGGCAATATAGAAGAGGGTGAATGGCAAGCTGTAGCTTGCTTTTTTAATTGTAAAACAAGCAACAACAACAAAACATACAACTGGAACTTTAAAGATGTAAACATGCTAATTATTGCAGCTGTATGGACTTTGGAAAAAAAATGCTTCTCTCTTGGTGCAGCATTTTTACTGATAACGTGGGAAAAAAAAATCAAAACTCCTTACAGAATGAAAATGTTCATCTTCAGAACCCTTGAACATCTTGTGATCTATCTCAGGGTGTGCGGTTCAAAGAAATGCTTTGGGAACTCCAGTGTGACAACAGCAGGAGCTTTGCAGAAGTCAGAATAAAGTTAAAATACCAGCCTGGGATGCTGCAAAAAGCTAAGCTCACATCCTGGTTCTGCTACAAACCTACAGCTAGCACATCAGTCAAATCATTTAGGTCGTATTTCAGCAGTGCTTTCATTGTGCCTCTCATTACACATGTAGACAAATTAGTTGTCTTCGGTGAATCCCTGTGCTTAGTATTTTAAGCACATGCCTAGCTTGGACGTATGTAGGCCTAAAGAGACAAACAGTGAAAATATCTTGGAGGATCTTTGTTTTCACTAATCTTTATAAACTACAGAACAAGACCTCATACTTGCTGGGATAGATGAAGAAAATTAGATAGGAAAAAAGCACATTGCAAAGTATGCTGCCAAACAAAAAAAGATTGTTTTTCTGGTTTGGGGTGAGAGCAGGTAAAACGTGGTATGTAGGTTAGTGTTTAAACTGCACAAGAGATCAAGATGCTTAATTCTAAGTTTGGAAGCAACATCAATGAATTAATGCAGTGTAAACCTGATGTGGGATGAGAGGTATAGATTTAGATTATTTCATGCTTGAAGAGGTATTCAGTGAAGGAAGTGCTACATTAACCATTTGACAGAGACTGTCCTAGCAGGTTCTTGCAGGTTTAATGTGTTTTTTTTTTTTTTTCAATGAGAATATTCTCCAAAAAAAATTTTTTTTTTAATTATTTTTTTCCCCTGTATCCTGACTGTGGCTTTCTGGAATCCTTTTCCTCCAGGGACTCTCATAGGGAAATTAGGAGCTGTCCTGGCATTCATTAACAAAAGGCTGTGACACTTCTGTGAGCAGGGTCACTTGCACGTTTACAGGTTGCCTTTGTTGCCCAGAACATCAGCTCTGGAGCTCTGAACGGGTTTGCTTCCCAGCAAAGCAGGATGGTTTGTAAATTATCTTCTTCAGATTATTCTCTCTTTCCCTACCACCAGTGTTTGCTGCATCATTTCAGTGGATATTGCTATGTGGGAAAAGAACTTTTACAGAGGCAGGATAGACTCTTTTCTGGTCTTTTTTTGCTATAGCAAGGTCATTGTGTCCTACCACCACAGGGCTCAGCATTGGCAACCTCAAGCACCTGACTGCTGTTTGAAGTAGTTTAAACCGCAGACGAAACCCCTTGTATATGAGCAGTGAGGGGGTACTATTTTTTATGATTAATTCCATGCCAGAGTGATATTTTGCCATCAGTTATTACTAACAGCAGCTTGGACCAAAGCCCCTTTCCATGTGACTCGCTGCCCCACAAGGTTCTGCTCTAATGAAGGGAATCTCAGAGACTTGCTGCATGTTCTTGCCCAACTCCAGCTGGTGGGCAGGAGACACCAATGGGGAGAAAGCCTCAAAGATTTGGTTCTGCAGTAACGTTCTGCAGCTCCCCAGCCTCGTGCATCCAAAGGCTTCTCAGCATTCAAGCATTTGGCCTGGAAACCCCCCTGGATTCGATGGAAAGCCTCTCAATTCCCTCAGCATGTAATGCTAAGCACGTTGGAGGGCAGGGAGCTGCCAGAGGACTGTGCGAGCCGGCTGGCGGCAGCAGCCTCTTCATTAGCAGAGGCATGCGGAACCTCCCAGAGTGCCTAACTCCAATTAACTGATTAGCTTGAGGTAAAATCCTCGCAAACACAGGGCTGGTGGAAGTTTCAAAGCCAAAAACTGCCAGCTGACCTGTGGCTGGAATACTGAGTGGTTTGGGGTTATTTCGATGTATTTTGGGGTTGGCTAAGGAGCGGAGCTGGCACTCGGCGTGCTCCGGAGCATGGCCAAGGAGGTCGCTGCTCTAGGGGTGACAGCAGATCTGTGGGACTGTCACCTTGCTGGTGACTTGTGTGCCTGTATGGGTGCATAACTCAGTGCAGCAAAAATGTTCCCTCACATTTGTAAGAAAAAGCTGGAAAAAGAAAATAGACCTAGTTGGACTTTGTATCTGGTATGCCCTCTCATTTGACTCCAGAGGGAAATGCTGTAATTTCAGGGTATAAGGTGCTAGATTAAAGCTGCAAAGATCTTAATTTTGATCTTTTCTTTCTTTCCTTCTATCTTTATTCTCTCCTGAGATTGTGACTTCATGACATTGTCATCCATCTCAGCTATTGCACAGTGCAGAATGCCTCTGGAAATATTTACTCGCTTGTATACTATTAGAAAAAAAACTGTTGTTCATTTTGATGCACAGTGGGAAATACTGTGTGATTACTTACACCAAAGCATTAACATGATAGGACTAAACTCTTTGAAGATAAATATCACATTTGCTAGCTTCAAAAGCATGGCTTGTGAGCCCCTGGAGGTCCGCAGCATGGATTTTACTGTACTGTAAGCACAGGAACCCTTTTACAGTATTCATTTTACCCAAGTATATAACTGATCGATCAAGCCTAGGTGTTTCTGACAGTTTTTTTAATCACCTGTTTTGTTTCCCTATTCTATTTTATTCCCCTCCCCCCCATTTTTCATGCCAGGCTGCACCGCATCGTTAGTATAGGAAAAAATGTGTGATGCTGTGGCTGCCCGGTGTCGCTGCTGTGCATTACGTATGCAGGCTGGGAGCACTTGCTGCGAACATCCTTGCTGCATTGCTGCTATCTTAGCCAGCTCCAGGTCAGAGCTAAAAAGAAAGCCTTCTCTCTCGTCAGAGGAAACCTTGCCATTGTGTGAACTCTTGAAAAGGCAGCAAGAAAAGGCACCAGTCAATTTCTCTGGACGGTGGTTTTCCAATTATTCGGGGAGTGTCAGATGGCAGGCTGTGCACCTTGGTCCTGTGGGTGAAGAAGAAGATGACAAGGTTCTTTTCCTGCAGCGGTTTTGTTGTCGGGGGGAGTGTGGGGACAGGAGGGAGGTCAGGAGTTGGGGGCTCCTGGAGCCCTCACTCAGCTGTCCCCTCCTCACACCCATGCTCCTGTGGGCTGACAAGCACCAGGCAGTCCCCACCAATCCTGTACCATGGCTTGAAGCCCTAACTACCTCTCTGCAACTCTCTTTGAGGCTGGTATTATTTTTTTAAGGAAGACTGAATGAATTCAGAAATATAAACAGAATGGAAATAGCTACAAATATGCCAATTTATGCATTTAGCACTACTCCCAGCATTTTTGTGTTCATTCTTCTTTTCCCTATCCCCTCCAGAAACTCAGGGATGTAAAGTTTTATTAATAGTTAAAATGCTTGGTTAATTCTTCCAGCATAATGACCTTGCAAAGTCTAATTTGCTCTTCCTAGGCACAATTGTTTTGTAAGTGTAGTATATGGGTTTATCCTCATTTACCCACCTCTTTCAAAATTTCCAATCCCGGAAAGTTGAGATTTTGATATTAAATATTATTACAAACCTTTATTTTTAATGAGCTGTAGAAAGCCCCCAAATATTTGTTGCATTAATGTTTGTTGCATTAAGATCAACAGCTTCCTAATTGCCTACCACAACGTGCATGCTTGCAAATGGTAATTAGATGCACAATTTTATGAGCGACATGAATTCAAATGAATGTGCTTACACCAAGCCCTGAGTCACAGAACAGCTAAGGGATGCTGATAGCAGTGATTAATCACAGCTGGGCTACAGGCCAGCAGCAACTTGAGGCCGGAGTTGCCTGTGCAGTTTCCAGCCCCGCAGAGCCCCAGGGATTTCGGTCCGGGGTTGTTATCCCTGGGCACGATGCAAAGCAGTCCACTGGCTACATGCTGGGCTGGGGGCCCTTTGTGTTCTTATGTTCCCAAATACTGTATAAGTACGGGTAGTACTTAAACAGTTTTTAACCAGAAAAGAGATCTGCTGTTTTTTCATCGTTTTTTTCTGATCTGCCTCACAAATGAGAGGTTCCTGAGATCCATCGTCCTTGAGGAAGATTAGCTCCCTTCTGGCATCTAAGAACATTGCTTGACCCACTTTTCTTGTACTGGTTCTTTCATAAAACTTTGGTTCTAGAATATTGCATCCTAGTAAGATGTATTATGCAGGTGCATTTCAAACTTTTGCATTAACTGATTTGGTAAAGTATTACAAAGTAGCAGAAGCGTAGATGACAATAGTTATACATGTAAAAGTAATAAAAATAGAGTAATGAGTAAAGCCAAAGAAACAGATCGCCAGCCTCCCTGCAGACGTGAACATTAACGAGGTTTCTTTAGTTTCTGCCCAAGTGTGGGTCTTTTCTCTTACCCCACTGATCTCTGCAAGAATTTCCTTTCTTTGTGCCTGGTTCCAGTTAGGGCCACAGACAGAAGCTGGTAAATAACAATAAAATGTTGTCAGAAAGAGGAATTTCTGACCTGACAGTACATGCAGCCAACCAGTAATCTTAATGGGACTTTTTTCTTGAGGTCATTAAAGAGGAGGGAGAGGCAGCTGGGTGTTTATGCAGACTGAAATTCTGCAATTGCTTTGCACAGGTAGGAAAGACAAGCATACATTTCTCCAATGACTGTCCAGCTTATCAGGGAAATTTAAATACATGAAACTGTATTTAGGGAAGGAAGTGAATTAGGGAAGATTCTGCATCGCCAGCTGCTGGCCTACTTGTCTGCTTAAATAAATAGGACCAACAAGTGTCTTGAGGGCAAATGAGAATCAGTTAGCAAAGGATGTAAATGGTACTGGGTATTCAGTCCTCTGGTGTTTCCTAAAGGCTCACTGTTTGCTGGCTGCACCTTTCCCTCACTTGATTTCAGCAGGCAAAATAGAAACAAGGCTCAGCCTCTTACAGTGGTGGTTGGTCTGCCCTTTTTCCAGTGAAAAAGGGTGGTGATGGACTGAAAATTAAAAAGGCAACACCCTGTAGCACGGGACACATTCCAGTGTCCGCATCTGCGTCCTGCTTAGGGAAGCAGAGAAGGTTGAGTTGCCAATTTCTTCTGTTAATGACTTGTGATCCTGCAGCAAACCCAATTTGTATCCATAATGAAACCTTATAATGTTAGTGGCAGTATTAATATCGGTGTAATTAATAATACTATTTATACCATCAAGAGACAGCCACTAATTATGCAGAAGGATTGATATCTCACTAGGCAATGGCTTGAACTTGTTTTCACCCAAGTAACTCATTAAGGGATGTGTTCAGAAGCGCTGCCACGAGGGGTGGGAGAGCTGCTGCTGGAAAGCACCTGAAATCTGCTCACCATCAGCGTGCTCGTACTGCAAGGCAGCCAAAGTCTTGGGGCCAGGGCTTCTGTAACTGAAACTAAATACAGTTTACTTCTAAGTAAGGCTCTATCGCCCCTCTGAAAAGGCACCTGATTTTCAGAAGTAAATTGGTGTGTGGTCACTGATGATACAGGGTGATGAAGTGAGAAATATTGTGCAAATAAAGCCTTGTTCCATGGTGAGGAGAACTTTTTTCAGGCTATCTGAAGCTCTTTGGTTTTTGTTAATGCTGCTCTAACTCAGACTTCTGAGAAACTGTGAGGCATAAAGATGTCTTTGTTAAAATTCATTACTTCTTTCCCTTTATTTAGAAAGGGAGAAGAGTCTGAATCAGAGATTGCTGATGAGTTATATGGGAAGGTCAGAATTGATAGCAGTTGTAAAGAAGAACAAAAACACTTTAAACCTCATCCCTTTCTGATGATAAATAAAGAACACGATCTCAATTATATTTCTCTTCTGTGGACCTGTTTTAAGTGAAGGGTTTTTTTGTTATGCTTAGTTTCTTTGAAAAAAAATAATTGCACTGGTAATAAAAAGTAATTCTACTTTGGGGTAAGCTTTGTTCCATAAATTCTGACAATCCAGCAGTCACGGCTGTGCTTCCTCATTCACAGCCTTATGATTTACACTGCACAAAGGGTTGTACATGTGCAGCGCACAGCAAGAATGATGTCCCACGCCCGTTTACTATGTAAAAATTATGTTGTGGTGAGAAGACAACGAGGTTCCCAGCGAGAAGTTGGAAAGCCATCAGAACGGCTGCTGAGTAGGCTTGTGCTCAGAGCTGGCTTTATAAAGACTCTTTAAACTACTTCAGATAATTTATGCTCTTGAAATTTCAGTCAGTGAAAACCAGAGGTCTCACATATTTCTCCACTGACAGACAGCCGTTGCATGCCTTGGTCTTTCCAGCAACCCACTGTGTATATTAAAAGGTAATGGGCTCTGGATTAAATAGTCGTGGCAGAGGCTGTGTCACTTGAAACTTTTATGTCACAGCTTGATTCAGACTATTGTGAAGATGTCTATTAGTGCTAGATCATTGCTTGGTGCTCTGTAGATAATAGCCTTGTACAAAGGCAGAGTGATGGATGAAAATCCCATTGTATTCCTCCAGGTACTAAATGTTCTCTGATATTTTTACCGAGCTTATCAAATGTTATGGTAACATAACTGCTCTCTGACTCCACAGCTTCAGGAGGGAGGGGGGAAGTGGGAGGAGCGAGAAAAGCTGTCCTTAAGCTTAGGAGATTGAACTGTAAGTAGAATAAAGGGGATACAATATCCAGATACTCACACTATGGCTCTTAAGCAGTCAGCAACTTACCTACTGCAGGGACACACAAGGACATAGCTCGGGTGAAAACACTGCAGGGCAAATCCAGCCCTGCTACGGGGCTGCAGCAAACCAGCGCCTGAAGCCCAGACTCGCCTCAGTTCTTATGTGACTAGTACCCAGACCATTATCAGACTCGTGCTGCTCTGTCTGGGGGTACAAGCACAATTTCAGGGAATCTGAACATCTAGCTGGGCCACCTTCTATCCAGAAAACAAAGACATATTTGAGTTTCAGTCTATTTATTGAATTAGAAAAATGACATAGCTCACACCTTCCTTCCTTCTTTAATGCTTAATATTTCCTGCGCATACCTTGGAGTATCCTTCACCTCTGTACTCTGAGTCCTTGGTTTCTCCTTCATCTGAACAGCTGGTGCTCCCCAGGTAATCCACCTCCACCTCAGTGAGGGCATTTGCCTGTAGGTGGGAATGGAATTAGGCAGGAATTACCTAGGCAGGAATTACCTAAGGCTTCCTACAAAAGATTAAAAAAAAAAAAAAAAAAAAGGTGAATTTGTGGATGTAGAGTAACACTCATGTTCCTGGTTCCCAGCCTGGCAAGGCTCCCTGTGAGCTGAGCCATGTGTTTGGGGTTTGAGCTGTGACAGAGGCTCCCAGCATGTTTGTGGGGCACAAAATTAGTGCCTACAGTGCATTAATTGTTCTTATCGTGGTGAGACCCTCTTAGTCCTCAAGGCCTGTTATTGCAACATACAGAATGAACTGCTTAGACAGCTTTAATAGTGGGCATGACATTAGAGCCTACAATTAATGAGTTCCCAGCCTACTGCAAGCCTGTCCTCTGTTGCTGAACATGCAACTTCAAAACGAAATATTTGGCTTTTTAGCAGAAGTCCATGGATTCCCCAATGACCACAACGCTCTGAATAACAACGTGGGGTTTGCAGACACTCTCACACGATGGTGAAAAATAGTTGCAGGCTTCTATATAAATTAATTTTTCATGTAAAATCCCTGGAACAATGAGTCTTTAACATGCATATATAAATAATTAGTGTGGTTATAAGTTGGTTGGTTTCTTTTTAATTGACTCTCTGTGTGTATTTATTGACTTTGGAAATGATGCCAAACTCTTCTGCTAGATCAAAGGAGCTGACTTTCCCTCTTAAAGTCAATGGTTTCCAGGTGGTGATTTGTCTAGCAGGAGTTTCTCTGAGTTACAGAAGGAAAAGGCTCCCCTCTTGTGGCTCTGGAGGAGAATGACGTTTTTCTGCACAGTATTCTGCACTTTTCTACTTAGAGGAATGTAAATAAATTATAAAATTCCAGTTATCTTCCGTGTAAGCTATGGCACAGAGCTTTGCCCTCTGTTGTGCTGCAGCCGTATGCCAAAGAGCTCTTTAATAGCTGCTGTGTTTGCTTTGGGGTGAAGGGAAGTATTTGGAGTGAACTGATTTAAGTTATTTAAATTGTAAATAAAAGTCATGATCTAAATCAATTGGTCAGAAACATTAGCTTTAAACAACCAATTTAAAGCTGTTTTGATTTTGTGCTTCAAAAATCCTTTCTAAATTTGTATGTGCTAGATGCATTTTGCTTGTTCTGCGTGCTCCCTGAGGAAAGGCTTTATCGGTAAATGTTTAAGGTAACACTTTAAAATTATTATTTAAAAGCTGCCTTCAAATACTTTGGACTCCTCAGAAAGAAAAGAAGTAAGTTTACCTAGCTGTGTTTCACAATTAAATGAATGCATTTATTAAAGGAGGGAATTCTACCCGGAGTCAGTAAATTGAACCCATTGTTTCTTGTCAATGTGTCTGCCAACATTTTTGAGCTAACAGAGCCCAGGCTCTCACACCTCATTTGTATGCATAAATTGGAAGAAGAAAACAAACTTTTTTGCCTTTTCAACTCCTAGCTAGTTTCTCAGTGTCAAATAACCCACTCATTGAACACAAATATACTGAAATTCAAATACACTGAATTTTCTTTCCTCTGTGTTCCTACAAAAGAAACAAATGCTATTTGAAGTAGAGTTCAATTACTTATTTAAATGGCAAGCTTTTTGGAGAATAACTGCATGACTCCCTTCACACTATCAGCAGCAACGATGTATTATTTCAAAAGTAAATAAATATGTATAAAAATGTAAGTAGCTATTAAATTTATATCTCAGTATATTGAGTTTTTATCTCAAAGTTTTTATCTCAGATTTCATTTTCAAATTTGTTTATTTAAAAAAATATATTAAATTATCTGATTTTTACTTAATTCTCTTTTATCTATTGTAGAGAGACTTAAATTACAGGAAATAATTTGATACTGGGATTTCAACTGGACCCACATGAAAACAGTAGAAGTTTTGAATTCAAGGCTATGATCTTGGCCAGTTGTCAAAAGGAAACATAGTAAAGGGTAGCTCAGGAAAAAGGCAGCCTGAAATTAGAACTGTTGTTAACACAAATAGAACAGATTTATATTTTAATTTTAACACCGGTGCTATTTTTATACTCTAAAGAAGCTAGAACGAGAAGTCTTTCCTGTAATGAAAATCCAAATACAAGCAAATCCTAAAGCAGGTTTCTCTACTGAGGAAGACTTACATTTTTATAATTTGCAGCATCTCTCATGATTCAATGAATAATAATGAATGATCTTTAAAATGAGGTACAGTCAGCCTAATTGCTTGAAATATGTAGTAGAACTGTTTTCTTTTAATTATTAGTCTGTGGCAGCAAGGCCTATCATTTTTGCTATGCAGAGCAGAGTTGAATTTCCCTAATCAAAAAGACTTTGAAGTGGGATGGAAATGGAATTATCTCTGCATTAGGGCAAGAACAGGAAAATTCATGGCATCTGTATCAGGTCTCAGATGAGAATATGGATCGAGAATATGCTCTATTTGTGTGTCCTGCCTTTGACAACATTCTGCTTTAGGTGCTGCTAAAGAAGACAATACACTGAAAGATAAAGACAGCTTTACAGAACAAATTTTCTGCACTGTTACCTGGGGCAGGAGAGGCAGAGCCTGCCCCTCCTCTCTCGTGCCCAACTAAGAATCTCGCAGCTGACAAAGCTGTAGGTGTTACTGGTGGCAAATTGCTCAGCAGCTGTACCCAAATTATCATTCTGACTTTCATTGGTGTCTTTCTGGAGTGGAGGTACCTTAGCAGGGCACGGCCACCAGGGAGCTGAGCATGCCTGTTTGCAAAGTAGATCAAAATCAGAAACCTTGGGAGCTGGAAATATCCCCAAATCTGTATTATGTGTGTTTAGTCCACATGCATTATGCATGCCCTTAGCTGCACAGAAGGCTTCTCGGGAGCTACAGCTATAACCGCAGCACAGCCAAGTATTTGTTCTTCCCTCTGATAGGCAAATATGTCCCACAGAGAGCAATTTCACCCTGCCGCATGTGGACACTCAACCTGCTCTGAGCAACCACTCCAGGAGGAGTGAAGGACACTCGAGGGCTCTGTCTGCAATTTGCAGCTCACCACAGATCGCTGTGAAGTTCCCTTGGAAATCCTCAGCCATCTAGATTAAGAGGTTTGGGAGCCTTTGCAGATTTTTTTATATATATATATTTTTTAAAGAAGCAATTCATATAGTTCTCTAACAATGAAAATAGAAAACTAGATCTTCAGTGCCGCAAGAAGTTAAAATGGGGGCCACTTTACTTTTTTAAAAAACTTTTTTTTTTTTACATTTCACTTTACATTTTACCATGCAACATGGGTTTCACTCAAGTTCTCTGTGGGTATACAGCTGAACAGGAGAAACTTGGGCTGTAAAATGCAGATGCCGTTCCACCTCAAATCCACCTCGGAGGAAGTGTCTTGTGAGGAGAAGAGAGCAAGGATCATCACCAGGAGCCCTCCAGCTCCTCCTGGGCACACTCAGCAAGGGTTTGACCAGGTGGTGGCACATCTCTAAACCTAAAACTCATATCCAGACTCTTTCCCATTTTTCTTTTTGTTGAAGCCCATCTCAGTCAAAACGTTTTCTTAGGATGAGTGTATATGGCACAGGAGAGAAGATGATTATTCTGACAAAAATCAGTATTAAAGATAAAATCCTGCTTGTCCTCATGTGAGTAGGCCCAATGAAACTGATAGCTTTGACTACTTGAATAAAGAAATTTGGAAATTGTCATTTGTGACTACAGCCACTAGCTTGTAGATGAGCTCACTGCTGAAATGGGACACTTGAGCAAATGCCAGCAAGGGACTTTGCACTTTTGACTACTGAATTTCCATTCAGGGCATAACTCTGGACTAACACACCAAAAAAATTCTGTCCTCTGCTCTGTGCTGGAATAGACTATTTTTTCCATAGGCATGATCTGGCTAACAAGTTCAGCTTGATCCTACGAATCTTATATGCTTGGTTTTATCTTTTTTGCTTAAGAGTTTGCCATGGTCTGTTTGGATCTCTCAGATTTACAGGATGACTTACTCTGTAAATTAAAATTTATGAGCTCATTAAAAAAGAAAATGAACACATCAAAAAAGGGCTTAATGCCATTTTACAGACTAGTGTAACGTGAATTCACTAATTCAGCACTCATGAATTCAGGGAGTTTTTAACTCACAAGTTTTCCAATTCACAACTTGTAACTCGCATGCCCGTGAGCAAAATAGTTCCCTGGCCCACTGGGAGAGCACTCATCCTTCCTCCTCCTCATGGCACAGGAGTCCCCTGTATCACAGCAGGTAACATGAAAGCCAGCTTGGCCTCTATTGGATCCACTTCAAAAGTTTTTTGGCAGTAAGATGATTTATTTGTATCTTTCAGCTTGAAAGTTTGGTCTATACCGTTTCCATAAGTTACTGGATACTGGAGAAGCTTCCAGACAAATAATAAGCAAGGGTGCAGAAGGTGATGGTGGCTGCCTGATGACTTTATCCCACCCTATCCATTGTGTCTTGCCTATGCTGTTGGTCTTGCTTTGACCTCGTGGTGCTGCTTCCAGCATACACCAGGCCTTAGGACCAGGAATGTGTTAACCAAAACCTGAGCAGGATCAGAGCAAACAGTCCCAGAGGTGCCTGCGACGTCAATGAAGCTGCTGCAGGGGGTGGCCTGAGGATGGCATGGTTTGTGGAGTTCCTCTCCTCAGCTTTGTGTTTGCCTTTTAGTACTTTACAAAGAGGTAAGTTTATGCATGCTTGTTATCTCATTAATGTGCATGAGATAACCAGGGCTCCTCCAGGTGAAATGAGCTTCAGAAATGCTTGCTGCTTTTCTGCTCTACGTTGAAGCAATAATCATTTATGAGTCTAATTAGGCTTTGGTTTGCAAGAGTGATGAATATTTACATTCTAAATAGCTGAGAAATATTAAAAATGTATGACAGCTTTATTTGTTCCAGCTCTGAGAATTACAGGTGAATATTTCTCTGAATGTGCTGAGCTTTCTGAGTGTCATTCAGGTGTTGAGCTTGGAAAAGGGCATCCAGCCTGATGCATGTCTGCGTGCAGTGCCCCACACATGCAGTTGATGTACCCATTCCAAAAATAGCAGCTACAAAATTCCTTCACTCAGGGTTTTAAAATCCCTGTGACAACTTGTTTCATTGCCTTAGTTACTATCTAAGTCATTTTATGGTAAATGTATTTTTAGGAACTAGATCTGTTGAACGTGCAGCTAAAGAAAATGTTTTTTGTAGTAACCTCCAGCCAATTCTCATCAGTAATTTTGTGTATGTGTTTTGGAACTTGTGTATTTGAGCTGGAAGGATTTAATAACTCCCTTTGCATTTCACCTTTAATTTTATACCTTTTGCTCTGGATTCATCTGCAATTATCAAAGCAGATGATCAGCAGTGCTGCTGCCCTTAATGAGGTGTTTAATTTACATATTCTAAGTTGCCTATGTTGTAAGGAAAGTATGTTTTTTTTTGATCTCCTTCTAATTACTTGCTCTATTTTGCTTTGCTGGCACAAGGATACAGTATTTGATTTGCTTGTGTTCCAGTGATCTTTACATACTTCCAAAAACTTTTACCATCTAAATGAGCAATCAGGCTTAAATTAATACCTGAACACTGGCCTGTAAGAGAGCCCATCATATGAGAATTTCATTTGAAATGTATCTGTGTTGTTTTGTTTTTGTTTTTGTTTTTGTTTTTTTTCCTCAAGGAACTGAGCAGAGATAGAAGAATCCTCTCTGGTGTATTGCTCTATAGAGGTTTTTTTTTTCTTCTTTTTCCTGTTGGTATTCATTTTGCAGCACAGCTCGCAACCAGGTCATGCTACCCATCATGCTAAAACAGCAAGCAGTGTGTCTGTGGTCAGCCAGAAACTAACAGTCTCCATGTTCATGATGCAGTCAAGTTCCTTTGAATCGGATTTGGTTTTCAGGAATTGCTTGTGTACATATAAAGAGAAAACAAACATTTCTGCCTGGCAGCTCATCAGCTGGGCAGTACAGAATCAGCATCCTGGGAGCTCTGAGCATACTTTTTATGAATGAAAACTAGAGCAGGTAACCTAGAAGTCAGCTTTTAATAAATTTTAAATACCTTGGACCAAAAAAAAAAAAAAGAAATGCAAATTTTAAATGACCATAAGCATGTCTGATGGGTGCAGTAGCAATCCAGGTCATTGTCCTGTCCTGTTGGCACAAGGTGCAGGGGGCAGCTCTTCTAAGGACAAAGGTTTGGCAGCTTGGTTTGCGTATATGCCAATTTGTGACACAAAGTGGGCTGCTACATTCCCTTTCACTTATGAAAGGGAGAAGAGCTCCCACAGAGCGTTCTGTGCCTTGGGAAGTGGGAGTGGAAGCAGAGGGGCCAGGACTGCTAACATATATTGCAGTTTAGAAATAGCGGCCTGGCACTGCAGCAGAGAGCCCCTGGGATGTTGTATGGCTGGTGGCTCATCTTCTGCTCAGTTTACCCAGACCCCAACCTCCCCATAGACCCATCCTCCTTGGGAGCACCACTGGCTGCCACAGAGAATCCCACGAAGGCAGCATCCAGCAGGCCAGGGACCTGCAGATGCCCCTTTATAAAGTCTGTCCTCTGCTAGAGATTTGGGTATTCACTGGTTGAAGGCAGTTCTCAGAGAGGAAACAAATAATGCAAAAAACAGGCTTAGAGCAATACTACGGGGAGTGAAAGAGCCCTTACAATTGGGCAATGCCGAAAGATCCAGTTCTAGAGGCATTGAACCTATCCAAATCCTTGTTCCTATTTGTTAACAAAGCTTTTTCAAAAGCAAGACTCTGATACAGCTGCAGGGCTGTGGTGTCTGCCCCTCCTTATGCAGAGAGGCCTAAGGTTATGTCTGGGAAGAGCTGTGTGGATTGACAGTCATGGGAACTACCTACCTGCAACTTCAGGACAGAAAACCACCACCCTTCCCTTCACCATGTTGATCACTCTACTTATTGTAGACTGGGCTGAGGTTCTGTGTAAATGTAAGAAATTTTTACATTTTACTGGCTTTGTCAGTCTTTGACCACTTTCTTTCACAAACAGTAATTTCCTCACACTATGGCAGCTTGACTGCACCGTGCTGGTAGAGCTGCAGCAGTGTTTCCTTGAGAACTTCTGCCCTTCCAGTGAGACACAAGTGAGGGAGCAAGCCCTTCATATGACAAAGCTTGGTTTATATGGTTTCAAAATGGAGCAAGATGCCTCCTCCAAAACCATTGAGCAATCTCTGAAAAACATGTTATATCGGGCAAGTTACGTTGGCAGAGTCTGAGCTGACCAGGTGCCACTTAGCCAGTTAGTGCCTATGAAAAGACAGGCCTGAGCTGATGAATTTTTCACCTAGCTGGATCAGGCAGAAAAATGGGAGCATGAGGAAGGGTTACTATCCCTCTTCCATGGGCTGGGGAATGAAAGGCGGTTACTCACTGAAGTCACACAATAGACTCTGTGGCTGCCAGATGCCGTCTGTGCCAGGGATGGGATTTCAACCCAGATGTCCGGAGTGCCAGCCCAGTGCACAGCATTCATCATTATCCATTCTTTCAAAAAAAAAAATAAAAATAAGGCTTTCTGATTGATTCAGTAGTTTGAAAGTTTCAGCTGCCATAAAATGACACTTAGAGAACCCAACAGTTTTACTAATGGAAAAGACTATTATTATTACCCAGTTCACCTCCTTTAGGAATGAATGACTGTGGTCTTTTACAATGTAATAATAATCTGAGTGTCTTTTGAGAAGTGGATGCTAAAGAACGTCTGAATTGAGTTGCCAATAACATCCGAGAAGTCTGTGTTATAAGGAATAATTCTGATTCCACTCTGTACTGTAATCAGTTTGGGGTATCCTTTTTTAAAATTTCCTTCTTTAGTTTTCCCCCATTCTTTGACTCATTTTTTAACTTTGCAGATAATTAAAATTATATTGGCTTCAGATTGATAAAAATACATTCCTATATGCCAGGATAAATGGAGCATCTCTGCTGGATATGATTGACTTCATCTCTGGTGGATACAATTGACTTGATTTACTATCAAAACAAACAGCAAAGGAGTTCAATATAACGAGGAAGCCACTACCTTTAAAAAATAATTTTAAAAAACCCTTTAATTCTGAAGACTGCAAGTTTTGGAGCACAAATGACAATGGAAGTTTATGGAGCCTTTTGGATTAAACCAAAAACCAGCTCCATTAAACCAAACGGAGCATTCCTAATCTGACATGTTGACAGGGACACCTCTGCCTATTCCAAAAGGGAGTTTCAAATGAATCCAGATTTATCGTATGTTCCCAACAGGGGCTGGGCTGACTCCAAAGGAAGTTATGCAGTCCAAAAATAAACAAGATACACATGAAGCAATTTGTGCCACCAGGAAATCTTCCAGGGAATATGCAGAGAGGAGAAGGAAAGCCAGCAGAATTGTGGCTTAAGATGTCTTTCCTCTCTCCTCATTATCTCCTATCTCTGTGTCTTCAGAGAATGTAAATCAGAGTTTCTTTCCCATGAGATCTCTTGCCCTTATATTCACTTTCTTCACCCTTGCTTCCCCAAGAAAACAACTCTGTGTGCTGCTGCTTTCCAACACTCAACAACTCCCTTTGCTGCAGCTGCAAGGAAGCAGCTACAGAGATGCTCAGCGTTGAAGTGCTGCTGATCCTGCATCTGCTAGCGCTCATACTTGGTTACGGACTTCTGCAAGAATAAACTGGAGCCGAACAGCCATGCTTTTCCCAGGAGCGTGTATGAGTGATTTGAATTATGTAATTCTAAAAAACAAATTTAGCTTTTTCCAGCTGCATTTACTGCGAGCAGACAGTCAGAGTAATTGCAAATATCAGGACAAGCACCTTTTGCATTTACATTTGGGTAAAGTGGAGCCAACCTTTTAATTTGCTAAGACAGCCCAGCAGAGCTGTGCTGGTGGTACACATTGTTCACTTCGTCGGGACTGACCAGAGTCTGACTTGGACTTTATAATTTGCTGGAGCAGAGTCACTAAATTACACACTGCTATGAGATATATAATCCCACATGAGACACAGAGCAGCTCCTTACTATGGCAGCCTTCAAACAGGCATGAGCTCAAATACCACTGCAGAGAACAAAGCTTCCCAGTGTTAGATACAGCATTAGAAGTTCTACCTCATGAAACATTATGGACTATATTGTCAAAGGAAATCCAAGTCTGTGCCCATAATAATAGTGTGTTTGGAACTTCCTGCCAAAGAAAAAGTCTGTATAGCTACGTATAGACAAGCATCAGTATACACAAAAAAAGAAAGTTGTAGAGTGTCTACTTTGCAAATGCAGCCCTAGGGTTTCAGAAGTGCAAGATATACACACGCAGAATGGAGACAGTTATAAGCTGTTTGGCAGTGCAGACCAGAGTATAAAATATGAGTCTCAGAAGGTTGCTTTATAGCCTGAACTTAAGATTTTGCAGCAGCCTTACTGTTCTGTTAGCTGTATTTTGGATATCAGAAATCTGAATTTCCAGAGATGCGTGTTGCCTTCCAGCTAGTATTAACATTTACATTTTGTGTGAATCTCTCATCACCAAAATGACAGCAGTCCTGCTTGTCCATGTATTGATTATGTAGTATCTCAAGTGATAACTGGATTGTTATGGCCAAATTCTTTCTCAGAGATTTTGATACTTGCTAACACAATTAAATGTGAAAAATTTGTCAGATTACTGGTGTCACTTGCAGCAAAGCTTTTGCAACAAGATGGCATAGTACACTGCCACAGTATAGAAAACTGTTGATACAATGCACATAAAATAGGTGATGATGATGATGAATGATTGTACATGCATATTCACCAAAGTCACACTGACTTTAATACTTGTTGTATGTACACAGCCAAGGAATAGTTTTTATCATGTATCTATAAATAGATATATCACTATCTATATATGAATAGATGCATGTGCATGTATACGAAACACAGAAAACCACAGCCGGTTGGTCCTGTCCTTTTGCCATAATGCCTGATAGAGTTTTTTTCTGATAATATATTTATTAGATGTACCGATTGTCTTTTTTATTAATAATTTATTACAGGCACCAGGAAGGTAATAGGTAGCTCATTTGGGAGGTTGGAACAAATGCAAAAAATCTGAAGCCAGTCAGATCAAGATTTCAGCCTGAGAAGTGCAAAGCACATAGCCAAAGCACTCCAGCAGATCTAGTGCAATGATTTTGCTTGTCTGTTTGTAAGATGTCTTTTGACTTGATTTTGATCTTGGCAAGAAGCTCCTGTTTGAGGTTTTGGCTCTCCATCCAAGGAGGAATATTTAGGCCAATATGGACACTTGAATCCCAGTCCTCATAGGAACTGATAAAATTATGGACAAGTTCCATTAAACAATACTGGAGCATTTTGTGTTTAGTTACTTAGAACTCGGTCATGCACGAGGGAGTCTGGCTGTTTATCTCCAAGGGAAGCAAGAAATCTGTGTGCGTGGGTGAGCTACCTGCTGGAGCAGGGTGTGGAGGAGCTGAGCTCCACGCTGGAGATGGGGTGTCACCACCCACCGCGCTGTCCAAGCCCAGGGTTTACAAACTGTTACTAGCTTTGGCCAGCCAACAACCTGGCCTCTCCCTGGGGAGGGAGCGTGACTCAGAGGGGTGTCTGAATCATCTGGGCTTCCCCTGGGCGAGGCTGGGACTCATGCATACGGCCTGTCCACATGTCTAGGCTCCAGGGACAGGGAAAGAGGCTGGTGAGAAGCTGCTTCCAGCTCTGCAGACCTGCAGGCCCAGGGATAGCCTCTTGCAGAAGGGACCTTGCACTTACAGAGTGGCCATGGGTGAAAAACAGGATCAAGGTGAGACACGGCATTTGTAAATGTTGCCACTATGACTTTCTGTGTGTGTTTGCTATCAGGCTCTGTTTTTACATCACCAGTGCTACGAACCATGGCTGCTTCCCTGCAAAGTTTGCAATAATGTGAAAACAGAAATAAGCAGGGAGTGATTGTTGCAAACTACTCTGGCCTCCTGGCATTTTCGGCTGTTTTCCACCCACCCTTGAAAATCATCTCTGGCCCAAAATGGAACTGTGAGCTGTACCACATGCTCTAAATGAAGTGCTAATTAAATACTTCTACTTAATGTAGACAACATTTCTTTGAAAAGATGGTAATGTATTACAGATGCCATGCGTTCCCCTAGAGAACGACAAAGTGAGCAGCGTACATACTGCGTCCCACTCGAGGAGGTAGGGATGTAACCTGAGTGGCTTAGACTGATATGGCCTCATGCTGAAACAGCACTCATCTGGTCCAAATCCCCACACGTGGTCGTTCTCTTGTGAACGTGGTAGCACAAATACTGCACGTACTTCTGTCTGGATGCATGTTTTGACACGTGGGAGATAAATGGCAGAGCCACGCAGTTTGATAGAAACTCAGTGCCTCAAAGCAAGCAGGTAACAACTGGCAGATGGGGCTGAAAAGGAGCTGAGTCCTGCTGGGTGGAGGCCCCAGCCATGCTCCATGAGCTTGCAAGCAGTTTTGGGCTTAGGCTGTCCTAGTGCAGGACAGAGCTGCATAGCAAAGGAGCTGAAAGGATTTGGGTTTAGTGCAAGCACTGGTGTCCATTCTGGCAACAGGAGAAAAGCTGACAAACCAGCTCCAGAATTGCTGGAAGGCTCTGCTAAAATTATTGCTATTGAAATCATGATTGATCTTTAGGTTTTAGGGTCAACAGGCATCACGCTCGGAGGAGCCAGATCACCCAGCTTTTGGGGTAGGTTTATGCTGTTAATGGACCATATGTTCAAGTCCATGTCCAAGTCCAGACTTGTCCACGAGCAGCTTGCTTTCATGCAGGCTTTGGCGCAGGCTTGCATCCAGCTCTCACTGTCTTGAAGCATGAGTTTGAGCAAAATGGGTGTCTTTGTAGAGACCCAGGCTCTCATCAGCACAGTCTGAGTGGATTAGACAAAAGCAGGGCTGTGCATATACGGAGTTCAGCTTTCCAGCATGAATCCTGAGCTTGGATTGAAACACTGTGTGTGTATACTGGACCCAAATTATCATCAGGCCAGCAGTCTGCCAAGTGAACAGAAACTTGTACGTCATGGAGATCGTCCCCTGTGTCTGTGCTCGCTGCACACAGCCTGTCTGCAGACAGGCTCAGAGACCAAGCGCTCTTGGGTTAACCTTTGGGGAAGATGGATTTTTCCCATAATCTAGAGGACCAGACATCCAGGCTGTCCTTTCTGTGACAGTTTAAACCCTTGGGTATCTGAGGGGCTACCTGTGAAATACCAGCACCTTGTCTGAACTGTGGCATCAAGGGATGGGTTGGGAGAGGCCCTTGCTGCCTGCAGCGGGGCAGGAAAGGCTGCTGTCAGGGTACGGCAGCTGCAGCGGCCTGAATGCCCCCCCTGCACAAAGCAAGCAGGATGGAAAAAATAAACTAGGAAATACAGTTTTCATGGAGTAATGGTTACTTACAGGGCTGGAAAAGATCTCTGATATGCCATTGTCATGATGGGAGGAAAAGAACCTGATTAGGCAGAGATTCCAGTTGGGAGGGGAAAGACCATAAGCCAGGACTCCTGGCTTTAATTCGTTTGTGCTA